>NC_088980.1:127844653-128160722 GCF_963932015.1 Anas acuta
CTGCCAACATAACTTTTGATGTAGCCGAGGAGTGACCCCTAATCAACACAGCTCTGCCAGCAGAAACTCCTAGCATGTCTGCACTTACACTAACAAAGTGGTATTATTACTGTCAGTATTTGCTTTGCTGAAAAACAAAGCAGGTTTAAAACAAACAAATGAAAGTACTTTTTATATAGTATGTAATTAAATTGTGAAACCCACTGCCTACAGGATCAGGCAGAGGACAAAACTTTATCTGGATTTAAAAAAGCATTAGGCAAATTCATAGAGGAGACGTATATCATTGGTTATTAAACATGAAAGCCCAGATGCAACCTCTGGCTCAGAAAAAAAAAAAAATCACTAAACTGCTGATTGCTGGGAGCTGGGAAATTATACCATGGGAAGGATCACTCTATAGCTGCCTTATTTTTTCTCTTCTTTCCCTAAGGGTCAATGTTAGAGCTAGGAGACTTTGGTCCTTTGATCTGAGCTCCCAAGCAGGTCACAGAGGCAGTAATTCCTATAAACCCCTACTGAAAATAAACATGAGTACTCTCACTCCAAAAGGAGTCCTACCTTATTCAAACGTTATTTGGTCCTCATGTTCTTTCAGACATTGCAGCCTACTAATAATCATGAAAATTTATATGTATTTCACATGCTATAAGCTTTGAAGGGACTACACGTAGTTTCCTGGTCCCCCAGTTCTACCCCAGGAAGCAAAGGTAAGAAGGATTTGACAAAATACAGATTTTTTTTTACTGGGCCTTCCCCTCTCTGTCATTGCTTTGGTAATTTTGTCTAGCTAGGATCCCTCCCTTCCCGTACAAACAGAACACAAGAAATGTTCTACTGGGGCAGGGCAAAGGTCCATCTAACCTGTCTGCCTGTCATCTGTGGCTCAGTCTTTTACCAGATGGTGGTCATTCAGCCATACTGTCCCCCTGACAAATAAATCTGGAGGACAAATAAATTTAAGGAGGAAACCTGGACCATTTCTTGCTGCCAGATCCTGGACATGAAGGTAGTAAACTATACTCTTAACGTCCCCTCTTTCTCCCTGCTGGCCACGCTATTTCCTCCTCGTCAAAGAAAAGTATTTCAATGAGTTCCCATAACAATGGCATTGGAAATGATAAGCAAAAGTGGGAAGAATAAACCAAGAAGCAGCAATCAATTCATACTCCGCAGGCCACTCCAAACTCTGGCATTACCATGCTGAGGCACATGCCTCCTGGAGGTGTGCAAATACCTCAACCTTTCCTGAAGGAGCAAATGAACAAAGGCAGCAGGTAAATCTATGACATCCTGCTGTCCACAAGGCCACCTTATGTGGGAAATATTAGCATGTCAGAGGAGAAGAGGGCACAGGGCTGTGATCCATGAACCTACTGTTACTTGTTGGATTTATATGATATCTTTTTAGTGAAGTTTAAAAGGCACTGCAGTACGATATTTTCCTATAAACTGAAAACCAAGAGTAAATACAATGGACAAATGACAGGAGTTGCTCCCATGAACCAGTTTATCAAATATTTATATAAATTTCATAACCTTCAACAAAGGCCAAGTTTGTTGTCAGAACCAACAGGTTATCTTCAGGCAAGTAATCCCTTTCATCAGTCTTCTAAAGATACAGAATGACAACTTTCAGAATTAGACTTTGAAAAATGCAGCATGAAACCAGACAACTTCCTGTAAAGGTCTCCCCCCTGCATGTCTGCTTTGCTGCTTTGCAAGGAAAAGACAGGTGCTGATAACAAACCTTGCCTTTCTCAACAACAATTTGTACTAAAACAGAGAAGGGACAAGAACTTCTTTTCACTAAAACAACGTGTCACTCTTGGAGTTTAAGGTAGCAATACAAGTTAGTTCTACTTAAATTTAGCTGATGAATGAATTGTCTCACCATCAATTGTCTGATGTACCTTTAAGATTTTCTCAGCTGTGTTTCTTCATTGCTACAGTCCTCCCATTTTATCTAAAATTTTATTAATGAACTACATATAATATATTAACACACATGTAAACATACAGATCACACCTGTGTATGCAGTGATATATTCTCTCTTTTGCTTCCCTATCCAATTATCGCCTCTGATAATGTGAACAGGCTAACATGATTACAGGTAATGAACCAATTACTATTTCTACAGTCATGCTGAACTGTTTTTCCTTTGACTTAATTACGTTTAAAAATAACAAGCTTTCATTATGCTTTTTATTGATGGTCACGTTTACACCCAAAGTCAGCTAATCAGCCATGAGCACATAACAACATGATTTGAGCGCTTATTGCCTATGTGACTACATTTTTAAACTAGCAAAGCGACAAGCAGAAATAGCTGTAGTTGCAGTTTATGAACAGAGTCGAACCCTGGAAACAGATGAATCCCATGGTACTCCTCACAGAGCACATGGGTACACACTGTGTATGCCTTTGTATATCACCAAGCCTTTGTATCAGCAGAGAGAGTATACAGGAAACAGGTAAGAGAAAGAAGATAGAGTCAGGGGCAAGATTAGGCTTGCTTGGTAGCACTATTGTTCTAATTTAATCACCAGAAGCTTAACTTCACCCCACAGGGGTGTTTGGTTAGGCTTTTCTCCCCTGTGAGCTCTCTTGGAAGGATGATGAATTGATTTTATTTATCTCTTTAGTTATTTATTTATCCATCTGTCCATCCTGCAGCCCATCCTGGGGCAAGAGGGCAGCCCTAGGCCTCCAGAGCAAAGCTGGGGGCAACACAGCCTCTGTGCACTTAAATCCATTGGTAGGGGTCTGGTCCCAGAGAGCCCAAACAGCCCAGAGCAGACTCGTTTTCTGCCAGACACATGTGAAGCTGTATCCTTGCACGTCTCCGTGCACCAGGCAGCCACTGCTCTGCTCCAGGCTCGGAAATCACGGCTTCTGCTCCTTTTCCCACTGCTCACTTTGCAAAAGCACATTTTGACAGCAGAAGAAATCCCCAGGGGCTCTTCTGTTGCTGGAGTTGTGATGTGAAAGTGGAATAGTGAAAAGAGCGTTTTAACCATGTATTTTTAACCAAATGCAACAAGGAGGGTTTTGGTAAGGAATAGGGGTTCGGGCCTAGAGCACATTAGGATATTTAGGTAGCCAGGTGAAACTTTTGTAACTGAAAAATCTCACTTTCCTAGCACAGACAGACCAGGTAAGTTTCCATCAAACAGCAGAGGTCACAGTTTACAGACAGGTCATGTTTTCCTATGACCTGTTTTCCTGCCTATGTTTTCCATAGGACCAAATGGCTAAACCACTTCCCAGTGAATTAAAATGCATTAAAATGCATGCGTGAGGAGACTAGCCTAACTGCCCACCGGCTGGTGGAAATACTCTCCATTCCTCCCATTACATTTTCACCAATGGGCCGGAAAACTCTGACTTGGGAGCAGACATGCAGAAGGAGAATGGCTCTTCAGCTTGGCACTGACAGAGCAGGGGAAATACCATACTAATTTCCAGCTTTTATTCCAAAGACAGTTTATTTATTTTTTTTTTTTCCAGAGACTATTTTTAAAAGGGAAACACTCTACTCAACTACTTTGTAGTAATTCACTTAATCTTCAGGACAGATTAAAAAAAAAAAAAAAAAAAAAAAGGTGCTTCCCTTTGGCCTAAGCCCCTGTGGAAGGCTTTAAAACTGTCCTAGTAGTTGCTCATTCAGCTTGTTGGCCATTTTGGATCTTTTTGCAAGATGCTTAAATCTTCCCTTAAGCATGGATGTTTGTTGTACTTGGTAACTTTAGATTTTGGACTCTGTTCGAGGAGCCAGATGCCTCAGAGTTAGGTACTGAAGCACTTTACTTTCAAGCACTTATGTTCTTAATTATATCCAGCCCTTTAAACTATGAACATCGCAGAAAAGTCTCTCTGCATTAAGAAAAAGTTATATTAAGCCATAGAAAAATGTTAAATTTTAATGCGATGGAGCACTCAAACTTGGTTCTTAGCAGTAAGAATCTCATTTACAAAATGGCTGCTAATGAAATCTCAGAGAAAATATGTTGGCTTCAAAGCAAAATTAAAATAAAGACAAATGACTGAGGAATTATTGTTTTCAATAAGTTCTTTTTTCATGTGCTAATTACAGGGTAAGAAAGTGATTCGAGTATCTTATTATCTATCTTCTCCTTTTTCTGCCAGGAGTTTGTAAAGTGTGTGAAAATGTAGGGGGATAATAATTTCATTTATGTTTTAAAGAAAATAATCAGGTTAGCTAGCATTTATTATCTAGAGCCTGAGGATTCCATTTGCATGACTTTGAAGGACAAATACGATATTATCACTTATGTCAGTGAAAAGAAAGATGGGGCCTTGAGCAGATCTATTTATTTATATATAGACAAAAAATCATCTCATCAGAGAAAGAACTGACACAGGAGAGAAACCCATTGGGATACAGGCAGAGATACTCATTTTGTTATGACTGGCGCAGTTATTCAGATTTGATAAAAACAGAATTTTGCTGCTATGAGCTTCAGCATTCTATTACTTAAATCTGAGGGGAGGTGAGGGGGACCAGAATTGCAGTTTCTACAAATATTATACCATTCCAGGTAAAAACTCCTGAAATAATGTGATTATTACTGTGGTTTGAATGTTTGCAAGTTGCAAACTGCTAGCATATTTTAAGGGAATGCAAACACATTTTCTGTGGTCAAGGTTTGAAAACAGAGAAACAAAGACATCCATTGCGGTCACTGCCGAAAAAAATAATAATAATTCAGTGTTTGGTACGTTATAAAGCAGGAGATACATTCCTCTTGTTTTTAAGCTGAAAATTGCAGGGACACGCAGGAGTTCTGTTTTCTTCAGACACCTCTCGGTAGTCACTGGCTGTCTCAGCTCTTCGCGGTGAGGATGCTGCAGTCAGAGCATCAGCATTGATTTCTCTCAGCACATCACTCCTGTACTTTGGGCTCTGCCATGGATGCCCATTAAATCTAGAGTTACACATAAAATTGCATTGCTGACCTTCAAAGTGATGCACCAATTTAGTCCTGCTTACCTCACAGACCTCCTATCTAAGTATTTGCTTAGTCATTCCCTGAGGTCCTACCCTGCTGCTCTCCTGTCAAATCCTACATTTAAAGCAAGAGCCTTTGGCTCTTGCGCTTTCAGCGTCTCTGCTCCCTGGCCATGGAATTTGTTGCTGGTGAAGGTTCACGAATCAGCATCCTTTTTCTTGCCTGTTTTACAAACACCCGTTAACTCTTATCTGTTCTCCTCAGTTTCTGCTCAGCGTGCTTAAATAAAAATGCCGCAGGCTGTCAGTCCTTACTTTGAACAGCAATTGCTAGGGTTTATTTTTAAATATAAACAGCCACGAGGAGTCTGGAGGTGCTAAGCGATTGGAGAGCCTGATGCATAATGTGTGTCATTCGTCGCTCAACCCAAAAGCTGCCACTTCTGGCCTAACCACCAGAGCTGGGGGAGCGGGCAAGCCAGCCAGTGCATGCCACTGCTCTGAGATGGTGCACTGGGCCTCCTGGGCAGCTGTCCCACGTCAGCCTGCAGCCCTGTGATCTCTCTGCGGCTGCAGGGTGGGCCGGAGCCGTCCCCATGCTGTAGAAGGGGTGCTGAGAGGCATCTGGCTGTGCTGCCTTTCCCACAGAACCAGGGGGCTATCCCGAGAGCACTGGTACCTTGGGGGGCACATGGTGCTGTGGGTCGAAAGGGAGACACATTTAAAGAGATGTTCTTTCTCAGACCCCAAAGGTAAGAGAAATACTTCAAAATAACAGACTGGGCCTGTATCCAAAGTCTTTTGAGCAGTGCTGTTTTACTTTGCACTGAACAAACTATAAACCCTCTGATACTCAGTTTCCATGTCTGAGCAGTGAATGGAAAAAAAAGCACCTGCAAGGTGGCAATGCTTTAATCTCTTACAGCCATTTGACAAGTAAATGTCCCCGGTCAGTATTTCTCAAAGACAATCTTTTCCTCGTGTGACTGAGACCAGATTTTAAATAGTTGAGAAGTTTCCTTGAATCCATTCCCATCTCTCTTACTGTCTCTTTGTCTTCCTGCACCCTGGATGGGAGCAGTTTGCATCTCCCCCCAGGGGTCCTCTTTGTCCCTCGTGTTTCCCGCCAGACTGGGACTGAAGGACTGACTTCAAAGGACTCCCATCTACATCCTGAATATTATAAGTGGGTTTATCTGAGGTCACTGTCTGCACCTCTGGCATACTGGCAAGCCACAGTTCAGATTTAACACACTGAGTGCAGAAAGGCAGCACATAGGTAGAAATAGGCACACAGTGTTCATGGTTGCAGGAATGATGCTGAAGTCTGCCACATTCTCCACAGCAGCAACCCCTCACTCCTCTAGTGCATGGCTGGTCACAGGAGGAGCTGGCAAAGCTAATGGGGAGATGTCCCTCATGCAGGGCATGCATCACATCCTCTACGAAATTTAGCACAGAGCAATTTCTGTATAAAAATGAAAACGTTGACAGCACAGCCGCTTTCAGCATCACTTGTCCTAGGAGCTAAGAGGAGGGGAATAGCACTCCACATGCATGGGTTTGACTATGACTTTTTTTGGCACAAGAGCAGGCTCAGCCTCAGTGCTGAAGGCAACCTGTTCTTACACTCTCTGTTTTGTCAAGCATCCCAACATTAACTTTGCCAACATACAGATTTTCGAGTGTATTTTGAAGCATTTTTATTTGGTCTTTTTATTTTTCATTTTTTCTCTGAGCTTGTTACTAGCATAAAGCCACAGACTTCTGTGGCAGCAGAAGGGAGAGATGCAATAGTGAGTATGGATACGCACAGTAGCATTGGGAAAGGGCTGGCTGAAACAGAAAGGACACACATTGCCTGAGCCATCCTGGCTCTGATATGCCTCATGTTATGGAGCCCTAGCTTCAGCCTGATTCTCCTGGACTGGAGACAGTAGGTTGATCTGGGATCTGTCCCAGAAAGTGATCTGTCACCAAAACAGCCAGAGAGAACTTACCACAACAAGAAAAATATCCAAAATTTCTTCTTCAGTTAACTTTCCTGTCTCTCTTTCCACAGACTTTCAAACAGAGGAGGACAGGAGTACATCACCCTTTTAATTTATCCTAACTGGGCACTAGAACGGTATCTTAATTTTTTTAAAGATGCTCACTACATTTTGGGTGTGATGTATATTTTAACACCACAATAATCAGAGATAAGCAAATAATTTGCAATGACTAACTTGAAAATTTTCATCTCATATGTCATTCATGATTTGATTCTAAGTGGCTAACAATGTTCTTGAATCTACTGATCATTCACAGTGACTCTACCAGTTATTTTAGCAACTTACAGGACTAAATATTATAGACTAATATTTAGCGAGGTCTACAGATTGTTCATGAACTGTTTCCTACAAGCATAGAGAAAATGCTAAGTTTGAGCTGCCATTGATACATTAGATTGGATATATAGATCACATGAATTGGATACATATTTAATACTGAAAGACATTCATTTCTGTCAATATATAAAGGTGATGTGTCATCTCATACATCTTCCCCTTCCCCCAGTTCAGCCTCAGAATGATCAGGTAAAACACCATCAGACCTAAAGACAGTTTCACCAGAAATTTTTTTACATTTGTCCAATGATGAATAAATGCAGTATATTTTCTTGCCTCTGATTCAAATTAATGTTAATAGAATAAACATGCTCCAGATTTCCAATACTGAAGAAACAATAGTAATTCCCAAAGTACATTACTGTTTTTTTCTCTCTCTTTTTTTTTTTTTTTTTTTCCAAATGCAAATACCAGACCTTGCAAAGATCCTAAGTTGTGATGCCTGTTGGGTCTGGTTCCACCATCAAGTATACCCTGTGATATTCCACTGGGCTGACATTACCTAACCATATTGGCACAAGCAGTTGGCGGAGCAGGAACCTCTGGTCAAAACTTACACATGCATTAGATTTCCACTAACATTTAATCTTTGTTTCTCATTAACAAATACATCTTTTTGAATAAACAAGTACTAAAGTAGATGGGTATTATTTTCTAAATTTCTGATTCAAGATGAAAAATGTCCCCAATTTATGCTGACATATAGTGGGAAGGGTTTTAGAAAGCCTGTCTTTTTATGTGGAGATTAAATATAGGCACTGGGAAAACCTTTTTTGTATATACAAGGCTTGGTCGCATGGTTAACATCTGGAATGTATTCATTTCTTCTATAAACTACATATGACTCCCTTTCTACTGCATTCCTCAAGCAGCAAGCAACATAGATGTATTAATATTAGCATGCCTTTGATTCAGTTCTCTCCATTTTACAGTCTACCGCCATATGCCAACAGCATGTCACTGGGCATGATGTAACCAAGTCTGCCCCAGGAAATTCAGGAAGACTATTTTACTAGAAACTAGGCCTAAAAGACCACAATTTAATTTCATACCATTTGTTAAGCTGAAAAATATGAAAAGAACTTTGGCTCTATACTACCTTTATATTCCTGCAGCGGTAGGAAGGGCAAAGCGCTCACTCAGGCCCACAGCTGAGTTGCTGAAGAAAAAAGAGATTCCAAGAGGGGGTAAACTGGATGCAGGTAGCCTTGCACCTATCAGTTCCTCCTCTTGGGCAGGGATGGAATAAGCAGCATGCAGGTGGGAAAAGCCTTGCCCAGGACTACCTGGGCAAGCCCTGTCTACCCATTCCAGAATGAGCAGGGCCAGCATGTGGTCACTGCTTTATGACCACCTGTGATGCTTAGGAATTGGCAAGGCCAGGAAGGGTGTCTCACCCCCAGTGAAGGTATAGCTGTATCCTCACATAACTATGGCAATTTACACCGTGGAAATTTTAGCTTGTGTTTGCTCCAAAAGCATGCGCCAAGCATGATCTTACCGTAGCTGTAGCTCTGGCCCCTGTTGTCAGATTGGTGCTCTTCACAGTGACCTGATATCCAACACCTAACAGTTGGTCTGTATCGTTATCTATAGAACTCAGAGTTTGAATTATATACAAATAAAACAATGAATGCCTCATTACTGTTCATTAAGGAAACTGAAAATTTCCAAGATTTTAACAGCATTAAATACTGTATAACAATTTAAGCTTAGCAAACTGTCTAAGAGACTAAGTATCCTGAGGTTTTGGTCACAGGGCCAACAGATCTACTGTTGGGAGTTAGTAAAGATGGATATTACACTATTGCTCTTAATGCTCAGTGAAGAGATTTGTTGTTTTCAATAGTAAGGTGTTTCCACATGAGACATACCACCAAGATAGATGGCAGGAATTTAAACTAATTTTGAGTAGATCCAACAAAAAGTCAGATGCTGACAGGACATTGTAACTCTCTTATTTGCCTCTTCTAGAACAAAGCGTCATGTGGAGTACTGTGCCAAATTTGGTGCACCACATTTCAAAGAAGATTGGAATAAATCCAAAAGAAAGGTCAGAAGTCTAGAAAATATATTGGAAAAGGAAAGAATACATGAGCTGCAGCTATTTTGTTGGAAGAAAAGGCAGAGTGTGGTGTCTCCATCATTAAAGGCTTTTAAGAATAAGCTAGAAAAAAAACATCTGTCAGAAATGACACTGCAGTAGATAATCCTGTCTTGGGCAGGGGAATAGACTGGATGACTTCCTGAGAGGTTTTTCAGCTGTAAGGTTCTATTATAGGCCAGATCCAGTGGCAGTTGTCAAGTGATGCTTTGGGTCTGGGGAGAACCTGGCAATATGGAGAAGATTGCCTTTCCCCAAGTATCCTTGCATTATATAATGGGCACGGAAGATTTCCTACTCCACCCAACTGCCCCTGCTGAGAGAAGAGCTAGGAGGAGGCTTTTCATACACAGTATTTTATTTCAAGTACAAAGTAGAATAGAAAGGTAAAAATAACATTTAGAGAAACCTTGATTTCTGGGAAACTCAGCAAAATACTTGAGTATCACTTTATGAGATACTAGAGAATATTCAGAAGAAAGCGTTTTCTTATTTCTCTTCTTTAAAATTGTTTCTCTTGATTTAGAGGACAGAATTTTGACCTGACACCTGTGATCTGTGTTACAATGGAGTATGTAATTATGTGAACACTTAATGTATCCCACATAACAATATTTTACCAGTTTTTCCACCATCTTATACACAAGTATATAACAGCAGCTTGTAATTTAATTTAAAAAAAAAAAAAAAGAAAGAAAGAAAAAAAAAGAGACATTTGCATTATTTTCATTTCCATAATGGTATAGTACAGCTTTTCTGACTTGTAACATTTTATATGACAGGCTTTGCTTTCTTAAGCTATGTATTTTAATCATGTAAGCAGTAGCTGTACGCTAGATGTTTTATTTTCAAATGACAGCCTAGTTTTTCCTAAGTACTTTCAATGATTACACAGACAAACAAAATAAATCCTTAATTTAGCTGTTAATTTTTGACACTGTGTTATTACAAGCCAAGACCTTGATTCAGTTTGAAATGCTGAGTGTTTTTCATTTAAGACATAGTTATGGATACTTTTGCTTTCTCTCTCTCTCACAAACATATGTAGTATGGTATGGAGCACATTTGCCATGTGTTCTGTCTACTCAATAATATAAGAGAAGGGCCCCCAGCCTACATTAGATGCCTGTGTGCAGCATCATGCAAGCCCTAGGCAAGCGAGCACAACAGTGGTGCCTGGTGCAGGCGTCCCAGGGTTAAACCTACTCTGGACACTATACAGAATCAGTGTGGGCATCAAAAGCAGTGTGTTAGTGTCAGCCAAACTTCACTTATTAACTTTTAACCTGTCATTATATCTCAGGGCTTTCTGCCTCCACTCAGTCTTGTTTGTTTGTTACTTCATTTATTACTCTTCTGCATTCTTTGAACAAATGTTGACTTAAAAAGTAAACAGGATCAGATTTGTTCTTTTTCTTCACATATAGTCAAGAAGCAGAAGACAAAGAAGATTTTCAGCCACCTTGTCCCCCTTCTATCACCGTGCCAAACTTATCCTAGGCAGAGTGCCAGCACTGATGACTGTAAGAGACTTTTCTGATAAGTGTAAATCTTCTGAGCATAGTCACATTCTGGTAGCACTCCCAGTTCCCAGGCACTGGAAGGAGATGGCATACAAGCCAGAACATCTGCCCTTAGTCATTGGAGATTTATCAGATAATCTTCAGGGATCAGACATGTTTGTTGCTCGGCTGCTTTTTGCCACCAGAGCTCCTGGAATTGACCCCTGGTCTAATAAAAGCAGGGGGAGGGGATTACTTTAAATTTGAAGCAAACCAAAAGCAGGCCTCCTTCAACATGTAATTTGTAAGAATGCAGCAAAGACTCCAAGAAGCACAATCTGCATCACCACCCCCACCACAAAATTAAAGCATTGTCGTTAACTATGCACAGAGCCCGCTGAACTCAAAGCAGCCTTCCAAAAACAAACCATTCCTTTCTTAAGCAATCACTGCAAATTGCAAAAGCAACAAATGCTTTAGCCACAAATGAAGGAGCCACTGCCTGTCCACAAAGCTTCTTATGAAGTTTGCCACATACTAAGGAAACATATAAAGACATTTACTAGTGTTAAATTGGTGAAAGATTGGTGCTTTCTAGGAGGTACTGAAATTCTCTTTTTCTGGACACAGTCATAGGTTGAAGATAATGAAGGAAAACCACACATTCCAGCTGTCAGAAGTATTATTTTTTTTTCTCCATAATAGAATTGGTCAGCAGCAGTGTCCTTGAAGAAGTGGAACTAAAAGAAGGAAAAAAGAAGCAGCAGCATTCTTGTTGGTTACCAATGAGGGAAGAGACACAGAGGACACCCTAAGAAAAGCAGTACCACAGAAAGGTACATGAAAAGAAATATACCAAATGTGGACAGATTATGATGAAAAATCATTACTACATCATGGGATTTATCTTCTGATGCAAGAGATTGCCTGGGACAGACCTCATTTGTGTGATGAGAGCCTTTCTGGGATAGGTCATGAAGAGGGATTTGTTGTCTTGCTAAAACAAGAAGCTACCATTCTGACTTTTCGAGATTATCCTTCTGGTGTCACATTGAAGGAACCAAGACACTGCAAACTCCCAGCTCAGTAAGATGTCTCTGCATGTTTAGCTGCATTCTGGTAAAAAATGACCACCTGCTACCACACGGGTGACCACAGTTTCTGGGGACTGAAGCCAGCTCAAAGGAGCTCTACAAGACATGAAAGCATGCAGTGTAATTGGACAGGAGTGCCCTCTCCACTTCCAGGATGATTTAGCATTCAAGAACTCAGAACAACTGGGTCAGAACCCAATCACTAGTGCACACCCAAGAGAACTCTATCAGCCTCTGCTTTCTTAAGGGAGGTTAATTGCCAATTACTTTCTCTTCTATTACATGTCTGTAGATCTGAGTACTGGAAAGCATTTGGTCAGTTCTTGCACTTAGCTCAAGAATGAGGTTCAAACTATTCAAGTTTAGATACCAATGCTAAGCAGCTGAATGTACATTTTAGGGGTCTAAGTTCAGAGCCTGTACGCAAGCTCTGCAAGGATGCTAGGGAGTGGCACCTCGTGGCTATAAAACCTTTCCAAAGATAAAAGCCCCTACAAAGACATTTGTTTACACAGTGTTTTGGTATAATGCCAGAAAACGAGAACAGAAAGAAGAATTTGGGGGGGGAAGGAGGAGAGGAGGAGGGTAGGGATTCAGAGGGAGAGATTCGGGGGGAGGGATTCTTTCTTTTTTTAAAAAGGAAAAAAAAAAAAAAAAAGAAAAGGAAGGAAGGCATGAGACAAAGACATCAGAAGGAGAAAGAGAATCAAAAAGTTGGTAAGAAGAAGTGCAAAAATTAATTCAAAAAGCCTTCCCAAAACAAGAGAGAAGGAAAAACAAAATCTAGTGTGGAAGGGATGAAAAGCAAAAAGAGTAAAAAGGTTGGAAAAGAAAAAGAAAAAATGGAACAAAAATAGAAAATTACAGTATGGAGATGGAAAGTAAATAAACATACAAGTAAAGTAAGGAAAATGTTAGTGAGGTTTTGTTTCATCATTTATTCTCCATAAAAAGGGTAAAGCTGTGTGAATTCAGGAATTCATGAATGATACACTCTGTGTTTAGGGAAACAGTGGCCAAGATTCTGACTGAATACATAGCAGAGCTGTTGAATCATTTGGGTTTAGGGCATCAAAGAAAGCAACAATATTTTTTTTCAGCATTCTTAGTGACAAGAGCAGCATCACTTCTCTCTCCAAAACACAGAATTTGAGACCACAGGCTCTCTCACTTCCTTTCAGCACAGCTCTCCAGAAGCTGGATATGGGTGGGCTGTGTGGTTGTCAAGTGCCTTGCTGAAAGTGCACTCTGGTCTTGCTGAAGTCCTGGCATGACTGAACTGCAGATTTATGCTCACAAGGAGCATATTTTTTAGCCTTTTTTACCTAAGATGTCATGTGCTCTATGCATCCTTCTCCCTACGTAACACTGCCTTTCCCACTTCCACTAGAAACAGGCAGCCCACCAAAACAGTTCCAAGCGGCATTGTCAGAGTTATGGCTCTGTGAAGCCCTGTGAAAGCAAGAAGTACTGCTCAGAAGTCTTATTCCCTTCCTGCCTGCAGGATGTTAAACTTGCCCCAGGATATTCTGGAGGGAGCACAGCTCAGAGTCTGGTTTTATGTCCATGGAGATCTGGCAAGTCTATTCTGGGCCCTGCTGAAAACCCTTCTGACTGCCCTGTGGAAGCTCTAATGGATTTTTAATCTTTACCTCTGTCAGCACTAAAATCAGTCCCACAGATTAAAACTAAAAATCTCAACCAGCTAAATTATATAGGTCTTTTGTTCAAACATACTTTTAAGATTTGCATAATTTAGTATTGTGGTCAGTAATAAATGTAGAGAAACAGGGCTCCCTTTCAGGAACACCTAATCTTAATAAGGTGGTTATTCAAATGTCTACTTTTGTTTATGGAAATACAACATTTAAAAATAGAAAGTGGTTTGGGTTTTTGATCTTCTGTTTAAAAGGAAAAAAGTGATTCAGTAGAATTAGTAACACTTGCAGCATATCAACCCACTCTCATAGAAATGCAATTTAGCAAAATGAATGTGGTTGGAAAGTCAGGCCAGAATAACAACAGCTAACTTCAGATCCACCCAAGGCTTGTATGGGGGCCATACCAATTAGCATAATAGTTGTGTTTGTTGGGAAGTGAAGTCTTTGTGCCTGGGATGCGTCCCAATTAAAGAATTGTATTTGAAGTGGGATTTAATTTTAACGTTTCAGTGCCAGAACATTTACTTGCTGCGTCTGTTTTTATTTCAAGTGATGCCGAGGTTACATTTTCAGCTTGGTACTGCTGTCATCAAGACTCTCCAGTGTTTTTATTTACAGTAAGGGAGTGACAGTGGAAGGGTAGTATGCCAAAAATCATGGTTTCCCAAAGTTTAACCCAAAACGGATGACCTAAATTGTGTAAGACCCAAGTCATGGAGAATTTAGTGGGTAAAATACTCATTATCATAAATGGGAGAACTAAGGAGACTGAAGAACTGAGTTCTTTTTCAACAAACTTTACACTGAGCTTAAAGAGGTCTGTACCATTAAATTCTTTCAAAACAATGCAGATCAGATAAAAAAGAACCTCTGTCAGATTTGGATGGAAAAATCCATGCATAAAGTAGCCACTAAATTTAATCTTCTTTTCTGTTTTCAGAATATCAGCAGGGCAGCCAAAGTTCCCTTGAATTTATGGATTTATCAAATATACTTGACAAATCTTTTTAATAATCTATGGGCAGGTCACAAATATTTAAAATTTGTCTTTTCTTGCTTAGGTGTGACTGATCAGCTAAGTCATGAGTTGTTTACTTTCATCATTCAAGAAGAATGCTAGCCTTAAACCTCATATGTACTTAAAATGTTATTTCCATGAAAACAGTCTTTGACACTGAAGCTATTTTCCACTAAAATATTTGTCAGGAAAACACAAGTGTTTGAATTTTCAGAAAAAAATAAACCAAAGCACAGAAGAACTAAAGTCATTGAAATCCAGATCCACTGAGATTTTATTAATGTCAGAAAATTAATCCCAATACGGCTGAAAAAAATGTACTACTAGTACGTAAATAAGTGAAGCAGAATAAAAGCTATCAGTAGTTCCAAAAGCCACTTGAGTTCATGACATCATGAAGTTTACAAGTGGTATTTAAAAATCAATATGACATTTTATGGATAGATAATATGAGTTCAGGGAAATGAGCATATCAAGTTTTGCTATGTCAAGAAGATGCATGACATAATTTGGTACATGCTGAAGCTGCTAAAGAATTCATCTTATTAGAAGGCAATTATAGTTGTCCAGACATGTATAAGCATGCACGTGTACGAACATCTTCTCTTGCATTTTTCTGATATGCACTAATATTTGAGTATCCTCAACTACTACTGGTTTAAGGTGTGGTATATTTCTGAGTTAAACATGATGGTTTAATATTTATATTTACATGGTTCAGAAGAGACAGCATCAAGTCAAACATAAACCCAAGGTTTCCACCCCTGGGACTGACACTATCTGAGAACTGCCAACTTTCAAAGTGATGGAAGAGTGTTGACGGACTGGGGATAAGGTCCAATCAAAGGAATTTTGTCATATATGGATTCAGTTTTAGAAATTCCCTGGCTTTCCAGTACTGTAAATCAGCCAAACACACACATTGGAAAGATACCATAAAATATTTTTTTAAGTGCAGAAAAAGGTCTGCATGCCATCTAAATATATATGGTTCGACAGATCATGGGCTTGATTCTCCCCTCGTTTACATCACTGTGACTCTGCTAATCTCACTAGAGTAACTTCAAATACACATTTGTATTGGAGAATGGAATCCAGCTCTCAATCTGTGTGTGATATAAACTTGGTAAAATATATAAATCTAAACAGTTATTGGGCCTAGCCCCTGAGGTACCTGATTATACAGCAAGACGTAATTTGATTTATGAATGCTGAAATTAAATATGGAATGAAACCAGTCTGAAGCAATGTCAGAAAGACCTTTGTAGGAGTATATTTTCATCAAAAGAATTTGGAGAAGGTAAGGATCAGCAACAACTGATTAGCTCACAACCAGCAATATAAACAGCTAGAGTATCATTTGACATACTCAGATAAGATTCTGAGTTTCTGGAGAATCATTCAGCTGTATTATTCACTCGCTGCTTGTTTCCTGAAGTGCCCACAATATAAAAGATGCCATCTGAACATGGGAAGTACCAGTCCATTTACCAGTGATCTGAAAATCCAAAATTATTATATGAAATTCATTCTTAATCTAATCCTGCAAATATATTTCTGGAGCTAAATAACTCCTAATTAAAAATAAACTGCTATAAATTAGCAACATTGTCTCTTCATTATAAAGGAGTTGCAATTGCAAATTTTAATCATGGCAATCCATCAAAAGTCAAAGAGCTTAACTATGAAGAGGTAAACTGAAATAAGTAGAACATAGCTTCTTTCAAGTGAGGAGGGCCAAAGATGAGTAATTGGAAATGGATGTGTAAGGTACTTAGATAAATATCATTTAATTATCAACAGAAAGCGTATTAAAATTGGAAGAATATTGATAAGATATACCCACCGTATATATGGGTATGTCAGATATATCCATGTATATATATACACATGCATATGTATATGTGTGTGTGTATCTGGAATGAAGGACACCTGAATAAATTCAAAGCTGCTAAGAGCCTCAGACTGAGGTAATCTAAAATATGAAAGTGGACAGTGAAATCTCTTGGGATCAGCCATTTTCTAGAACTGCATAGTGACAGATCCCAAACTAATCGAAGACATTCCATATACAACATATACAACTTTCCACTCTGAAACACGTAAATGAATAACGTTGAAAAAAAAAAAAAAGAAAAAGAAAAAAAAAAAAAGCTGAAAGACCTAGCTGCATTTTTTTAACTTTTTTCTCTGTTTTATATTTCCCTTTCTGCTGTTCTTATTCTGCTCTTCTACTCCAATAAATAAAATGAGTTTCAAGCAATCTTCTCTTTACTTATCTGACATTACTTTTTCCTCTTCTTCTTACTAAGAAATACATGCTCACATGCCCACATGTGGCATGCTTGTTTCCCTTTCCCACTGCACCTTAACCTCTAGGTTCTGAGTGCATACATAAGAGATAGGAAGGAATCCCTTGTTTCAAATCCTACCTCCCGTGGAAGAATGCCAAAGGTATAGAATCAGAAATCTACCAAGTTTTTGTTTGTTGTGTTTTGTTGTTGTTTCGATTTTTTTTTGTTTTTCCTGGAAAAAGATGAATATTGCCTAGGACTACATACACTTTTCATGGATCCTCCAGTAACTGCAGGACCTACCTTGAAATAAATGTTCCAGGATTGGTGACCTTCTGACAGTTCCCTGCTAGGGAACCAAAGGAGGTTAAGTTAAGTCTGAATCCAAATGAAAACAAAACACTGTCCATAGATAGCTGTGAGCTTTCAATTGCTCTCGTGGGAACCCTCATGTTACAGATTCTGGAAGAGTGAAGCCAAAAAAATAGGGCTTGCAAAAGATTACTTTCCAGTTTTGTTCATTTTCTTCACATTAATTTTGTAATGTTATCATTATTTATGAGGTTGCAAACAAGGAATTGTTCTGTATTGTGACAGGTACAACACAAACAAGTAGCAAAGATCTCCCTGCCCCTGAGATTCACAGTCTAGCTGTCAGATAGGATGCTGCAGGTGCATAAGACATGCAATGAAGTTGAGGTTGGCTGGAAAAGTGAGAGAAATAAAATTTAAAATGGGTTGAGCAGAAAAAGCTGACTCTCCTCTAAGCCTATCATTGCCAAGCAGTTGTGATTTGTAGGCACAGCAGCTGAAAGTGGAGATTTAAGAGAGGATTAAACAATGCAGCAGATATTCCCATCAAACTATATGATTTTTTTTTTTTTTTTTTCTCGAGTTCATTTTTGGGGCTAAAGTCTGACAGTTTTTTTGTGACTGAAAAATGAGTCAGTCCCTCAGAAAAGAACAATAAGGCCTAATGGAAATGACCGACTTCTAGACTGGAACAAAGGAGCACTGTCATCTTGTCACCTTCCCTAGCACTTCAAGGGACAATAAAAAATTTGTACATTCTTAGGACAACCTGCAGCTAAGCTAAACATATCACCCATCTGACTTCCAAGCATCCCTGTAAGTTCGGAGTTGATGTGCATTAAAGCAGCAAGGTTAGAAACCTGGAATGAGTAGAGTATAGAAATGCTAGCAGGGTTTTTTTAGATGGTAATTAACAGCAAAAACCACTTAAGATATCTGAGCAGTTGTAGAAAAATTAGGGGAGAACGCACATTTCTTGTGCATACCACATCTCTAGTATTGCTTACATTAAGCCATAATTCAGATAAGGAATGTGTTCATCAATATTTGTAGAGGGGGCCAAAGAGGATTCAGGTTAGAGGTTATGCATCAGGTATATTTTTTCCTATTATTCACAAGGAGCAATAAGTCTATTAAAAGTTAATGCAATAGGAAATTGGAAATTGTACAGCAACTTCTGTGTAGTGAGACTCATCTTTTTAAAGTAAGTTCTGAAGGCAAAGAGGAATAAATCTTTGTCGGACCTGTGGTGCCATAAAGCCAAGAAGATCTGTGGCCCGCATGTTAGTCCATGATTGTTAAACAGATGGGCTTTTGTTTGCAGAAGTGAGATGAATGGTAGAAATAAATGACTGCTAGTGGTCACGTTTCAGTTTGTTCACAGGAACGTAGCACGGGAATGATCCTTCTTGCTCACAGAGTCAATCACCGTACAGTTTTTTTCATGAGTTGATGCTGCACTATCTCAAGACTTGCAAAGGTTACACTCCCCTGCTCTTTTAATAGCTCCAGGAGTGCAGAAGAGAATGTAAACATGGAGCTTTCCTCTCCCCAAACTCTACTACAGTAGGGCAGATTCCCTTTTGAAAACTATAAAAAATGGTACTCTGGGGCCCTGAGACCGGAGATGGGCGTAGAGTCACACCAGTAAACCTGCTTGAGGTTGTCAGACTACTAAAGCCTCACATTTTTGTGGTGAATCATTTTCAGATACAGCCAAGATGAAATAGTCTCAGGAGACTAGGATTTAATATCGATGGTTCGCAAAAATACCTAAATGAAGCCAAACTCCTGTACAGACAAGGCCCCAACTGATGTTTCGCCAAACCAGGAAATGCCTGTAAAGAAACACACATGCACTAAAAACAGCAGTCCCTGGGGCCCTCTAAAAGAGCCGTGGTGGAGGCCGAGCAATGCAGCCGGTTGAAAGCATACCCCAGAGCTGCCCCATGCCTGCAGCACAACCATAGGAAGGAGGCTGATGAGGCAAGGGTTAAAAAAACTCCAAATAGCCAGCAAGCAAAAGAGCCAAAAGAGAAGCAACGTTCATTCCTGGTTATATATACTGAACTGACTGTATTTTAAAAGAAAATCCGGGGTTGATAGTCTGGGGTACGACAATTGTGATCTGATTAACTACAGGTCTGAGCCTAGCAGGGGGGTGGATATCTCAGCTGGTGCTGAGGAAATTACAAAAGCTTGCAGGATAGTCTGTGGGAGCATCTTACCACTTCTTAGAGGCACTAGACACCCCTCAAACACCTGCCCCATGCCATCACCCCACACCCTGAGCTAAGGGGTGCAGGGTCCCGGGGAGCTGAGGCGACCTTCCCATGGTGGCTCAGCAGACCAGTGCTGGTGCTGGGGTTGGTGCTCCTCAGAGCCGGGCAAGCTTTCCTATTCCACAGCTGCAGCGTTATCCTAATTCTTCCAAAATCTTTCTTTGGCTTACTTTTCTATTTGTTACAGTGGCACCTGCTGGCAACAGCATGGGCAAAAGCAGATTTCTTACTGTTGGGCTAAGCGGATAAGTTTAATTATGACCCAAGGTGTGCAGTATTTCATTTCTCTCTCACACACGCTCTCACCCTCTCTTTGGGTCTAATATAACACATTATACAGAACACAAGGCGGCTTGTTAGATTACTGTTGGAAGATGCAAGAATTGGTTAATTTTGCACCGTTTCTCCCTGTCATTATAATCTTTGCCACAAGAATGGCTACATTCTGTGAAATGTTCTGTTCTCAGTGCAGTCATTGTCATGTGAATGAGCTATCACAGAATCCTAACGCCTGAGATGTTTTATTCTTACATTCGTGACATTTGTATTTCAGTGACAAAGACTTCAGCAAGAAAAGGGAATGGAAGAAATTTAATCCAGTCTCTTGATCATTTTTAAATTGTAATTTTATGGTCTTTTCTTTCCCAGACGCTACAGCACGGTTTCCTTCATATGTGAGAAGTCTGTATTTAGAGTAAGAATGAACTGATGAAATCAAACCTCTGGGATGTTTGTATTTTAATGGTTTCTGCATTAAAGATACCGTATCAGTGCAAATTGCTGATTGTTAGGAAAGGTGAAAACCAAAGAACATTTGTTAGTCAGTTTTTGCCACTTACTGCGTATGTGTTATCTTAAAACTCTGATGAGATGAAGCTTATATTACACCGGTATATAATAAAAGATCAATTATTTTCAGACATTGATAACAGTCAATGGGATAGTTAGAACTAATATCAGAGGTAATTGGACAAAGAAAGAGCACCATGAATCACTGTAAATGTGCAATGATGATGATGTGACATCTAGGATGCTGTTCTGCTTTCCTGATTTCAGGGGCAAAGATTACCATTGATTTTAATGGGACCAGGATCAAGACCTCGGTCCAAAATCTCCTACCCAGTTTAAGTCTTTGTCAAGCCAAATGTCTCTGAAGTGGCTTCATGAGTAGTAGTTTAGACAACCCAGCACTATTTTCTTTCTCCTTCTCAAATATGTTTTAAGGTTAACTTGCAGTTTCTGCTGATCCTTAAAATTACAACATTTAGCAGACAATTTTGTAGGGGTTCCCTAGTACACACATCAATAGGTAAATTATTATGGCATAGCAAACAAAACACTCAGATCTGCAGGAGGAGGGAGGGATTCTGATTATTTTTTTCCAGCCATGGGTACAAAATAATTGTTCTTCAATGATCTTTCCTACGGTGTGACCATAAAAAGGTGTCTGAGCTGTCAAAATGGTATTCAGATGGCTGACTGTCAAGGATCTGCTACAGCATCACAACTGGAGATTTTAATTGCATTCAGACATCACACTGGAAAGTCGTGAGTGCATTTTCTTCCTTTCCTCTCCCTCTTGCATACACATATTCTTTCAGAGCATAAGCTTATGTATTCATATACATTTTCACAGCTTCAAAATTGTATAATATTTTAATCTGTGTGCATGTCAGGTAATAATTCCCCCTCACTCTCTCTCTTTTAAAATAAATGTTTGCAGATTCCACTTTTGATACCAGAACTGCAAGGCCTCATTATTTCTTATTTCCAGAGGTTACAGAGTTTTAATGTTAAAATGTAATCTTTGAGATAGTTTCATTTGCCTAGCCTAACCTCTATGATCAAATGAGTACCTTTTTTACTTTTCAAAATACTGGGATCTCAGGACCCATGCATTCTCTTAATCATTGCTCAATTTCTTTTATCCATGTTCCTTTTTTCCCTACACTCATAACAAGACTGCAGCTCAGACCTGCAAGATCTGAACTCTAGTCCATATTTTTAATGTCATGGTTCTATAGATAATATATTTTTTTGATTTTTAGTTCACAGGTAACCTACTTAAAGATATCTAGATATGTATTTCAAATTCTTAGATAAAATGTTCAAGTAGTTGATTTTAACTTGCAATAACAAAGAATTCAGAAAAGAAAATCCATAGGGAACAACCTAACAAGTACATGGTTATACTTTTCTACCTATTTTACAAGGCTGTATTTTACTGGGAATCTCCCTGTTTTCATGCACTGCCTTTTGGCTTCAGTTTTCCTTTGTTGTTTTTCTTTATAATGAAAAAATAAAATAAAATTGAGACTTCTGTTATCTAGAGAAAAGCCACTAAGTTCATTACTCTGAATATTAAATCTTTCAATTGAAAATGGATATTGACAACAATAGTTGAGAGAATACCCACCACGAATACAACCAGTTTGTACTGGCAACCTTCAAATTCCTCATTACTAGAATCAAATTCAGAGGGAAAAAATAACCAAGGTCTGGTGTTCCTGTTATGGTCTTGCACAGACACAGCTTTCAAAACAGTGGTAAGATTTGATCATGCAGATTCTTTCTATATTTAAATGTCTTGATACAGTATCTCAAGCTCTAGTGCCTGCAGTGGAGGAGTAGCATGCCATGGAAGTTCATGGGTTATTCCAACTCTACCCTGATATGCTACTATGATAAGAGGCAACACAGGAAATGTGTTTTGCCTTCTTTATGTGGCACCTTGTAAAGCAATAGAAATGCTTTCATTTTGAATGGAACACTTTCTCTACAACGTTTGGGAAGAACAGCTTGAATAGGCTCCCCCTGCCTCCCCCTTACCCTGTTCAGCAAGCCTCACGTAAGACATTTATTAAAAAGCCTGAGCACCATGCAAATTTACTTGCAGTTACGGGTAGTTGTTGGCTCCAGGAGAAAAATGAGGTGGTAAACTATCTCATCAAAGAATTTTGAAATCACGTGCCAGTTTCTGCTTTTTGTTCACTTTCAGCTTTGTGGTAATCACTGGCTGGTATTCCAGATAGCCTAAACAGACAATATGGACGTATGGGGCAGCTGAAGATCATGTACTTGGAATGGTGCAAAGTTTGCTGAAAATTAATCTGATAAAGGCACTGGAGTTTGTCAGGCGTGAGTTTGGGAGAGAAGTGCAGGCAACACTTTTTTAGGACAGTCTCCTTACCCCTTTTCATGTTGTTCTTTCATTATTTTAATTTTTAATTTTAATTTTTATTTTTATTTATTTTTTACTTTTATTTTTATTAAATTCTATGTCATTATTAATTTAATCTTATTCAACTTGGGAAAAATCTTCAGAGTTGTACCATAGCCCCCATTGAAACATGCTATTATTTTTGAAGTGTCTTAGTATCTTTGTTTCCTAAACAAATTTTGCATAATGTGAATATTCTACATAGGCTGCTGAGTTAAGGAAATAACCTGCTAAAAATCAATGTACAATATTGAGAAACTTGAATGTCTATTCCATTATAAGACTATTCATCCTGATTCCTTTCATAGCTCTCATTTTTTCTCTGTATTGCTATATAATAGCTTTTTGGTTACCTAAATGGGTCCATACCATTTCTAAACTTAAGTGCCAGTTCTGTACTACAAGGTAAACAAAACTGTAAGTCAACATCCTACAAATGATACAGCTATTTTAAATCATAATTAAAAAATAAAAAAAAGTTTGATTCTTTTGCTTACTGTCTCTGAGCCTTCTGTGGGCACTCAAACCATGTTTTCAAGTTTTCTTCTATATTCATGAAGACCAGAAACTCAATTTTATTTTGAAATGAAAGCTAAGATTATCAGATGATAATTGATTCCAAGGACTAGAACTTTAAGTAAAATACCAGTATCATGAGACCTGTGATAAAATCACTTCAGTTGGCAACAACTGAGGAGTCAGGCAGAAAGTATCACTATTTTAATCTTGTTATTATATATATAAAAAAAATCAGCACCACAAGTAATAACAAATATTCCTCCATGATCTACCAGGCCATGTATTCAGTTAAACTAACAATAATACCTCCATCTGGTGACTACCTCCATCTGTGCCTCCCAACCTATTAACACCTTACCAATATGCAAGAAGGCAGATGTCCTTGATTTATAGGCATAGTACACAGAACACAGGCTCCAGCTATGTACACATCAGTGAAATAGGGATGACAATAATACTCATAACAAGTATTACTCTGAGAGGCTGAATTAATTCCTTCTTTTTTTTTTTTTTTTTTTCCAAAACACATGGATATCTTTGCATAAAAGCCAGTAAAATTAGAATTTAATGAGCTATCTGTATGTATTAAAATAAAGCAGAAAGAGAGAGAGAGAGAGAGACAGAGAGAGAAACTGGTATTTGCATTCTCTTCAGTTAAATACCAATGCAAAGATGGTGTGATATGGTTCAGATTTTTAGTCCAGCTACTCCCAGATATTCATTCCTATGTTGGCTTCAGAATAACTTTTCAATATCCAAAAGACAATTTCATACATCATCTTCCTAAGGTTTAGAAAGCATATTTTCTGCAAGGATCTGAGAAATTAGGGGCAATGCTTTGCTTCTTAAACATATATTGACCTTTACTGGGAACTGAGGGCACTTCCCACTTTTATATCAGAAACAAAAGACCAAAAGAAGGGAAGGAAAAAAAAAAAGATGACAAAAGATGAGTTAAAGTAATGATTTTGACAAAAAGAATAAAAGTAAGAAAGGACAGCTGAAGTAAATAAAAATAGAAAATGAAGAAGAAAAACAAAGAGCTCAAAGTGAAACAAAGGACACAGAAACAAAAAGCAAAAATTCTGGTGCAGTAGATACCTAGGGGTTACCTGAAGAAAAATAGTAAAATAAAATAAAATTAAATAAATAAATTAATAAATAAAAAAAAAGAAACTAACAATCTGTAAGAAAAAGAAAGCAGAAAATAGGATGACAGGACAGTAGGGTCAAAAAAAAAAAAAAAAAAAAAAAAAAGACCAGAATCATAACAGTGATGAATAATATGTTTTCTACTTTTAACTACTTTTAATTTCCCTCAAGGAAAAGTTATTGCAAAACAGCCTATTGTAAAATGATATAGTGATAAATATCAAAGGTTAAACCTCTTCTGGAATTCTGGAGGAAAACAAAAATGTAAGCCAATTCCTCTGTTCTGGACCAAGACAGTAAGAGCAAGAATATGCTACATTGCCCAAATAAGAAATGAATAAACTGTACTTACATCCTTTAACTTAACTACTGCTATGATAAGAGTTCCTAAGTTGCATTTGAAGTAGTACATACCAACCAGTATATGCTTTTGAGAAGCACTGGTTTGACTCAGGATAGCAACTCTTGGTTCCTGATGGGACATGGACTATTCTTGAACTAGCAATGTTCTCCAGGAGTCAATGCTGGGTCCCGTCCTGTTTAACATCATTAACAATCTGGATGATGAGGCTGTTTGCTGTTCGTGACATCAGCAAACTTGGTAGGTATGGCTGACGCACCACAGATGGCATTGCCATCCAGAGAGACCTCGACAGGCTGGGGAGGTGGGCTGACTGGAACCTCATTATGGTCAGCGAGGGGAAGTGTAAAGTCCTGCAGCTGGGGAGGAACCACCCCATACAAAAATACATAGTGGGGGCCACCCAGCTGGAAGTCAGCTTGGCGGAAAAGGACCTGGTGGACACCACAGCTGAACACGAGCCAAAAATGTACCCTTGAAGCAAAGAAGGATAATGGCATCCTGGGCACCAGAAGTATTTCCAACAGGTTGAAAGAGGTGATCTTTCTCCTCTGCTCAGCACTGGTGAAGCCACTCCTGGCATACTGTGTCCAGTTCTGGGCTCCCCAGTACAGGAGAGACACAGATGTACTGGAGAGAGTCCAACAAAGGGTCGCTAACATGGTGAAAGGACTGGAGCACCTCTCCTGTGAGGAAAGGCTGAGACATCTGGGACTGTTCAGCCTGGAGACAAGAAGGTTCAGATGGGATCTTATTAATGGGTATCAATACCCAAAGGGAGAGTGTGGAGAGGACAGAGCCAGACTGTTTTCAGTGGTGCCCAGCGTCAGGACAAAGGGCGATGGGCACAAACAGGAACACTGAAGGTTCCATCTGAACACCTGGAAACAATCGTTTCCTGTGATGGTGATGGAGCCCTGGCACAGGCTGCCCAGAGAGGTTGTGGAGTCTCCTCCCTAGAGATCTTCAAAAGCTGCCTTGACCTGGTCCTAGGCAGCCTGCTCTGGGTGTCCCTGCTTGGGGACCAGAGTAGGAGTCAGACCAGGTGAGCTCCAGAGGTCCCTTCCAACCTCAACAGTCCTGTGATTCTGTGGAATTAATTTTTAATTTCCACCTTTGACCTTCAACCCCAACTTGCTTCCTTAGTAGTGAGAAATGTCTTTGCCTGAACTTTAGTCTTCTGTTCCAGCTTCCAAATTACTATTCATTTCCACTTCCAGTAGAAGGAATTCCCAAGAAAACAAGTATTCAGGAAAGTCAGCCATCAGAGACAAGCAATTTAATAATACATCTCTTTTGTTCTTTTATTGTAATTCCAAAGGATTTGGGACATCCTAGCTGTACACTAAGCTATTTCAGAAGCCAATGATCAGATCATCTTATAATTGGCTTTCATGTCTTCCTTCTTTTCGGCTATATGATGTCTCAGGTTAGGTCTCCATCTAGGCTGGTGCAGTCCCAAATAGCTGAAGTGACAGCCTGCACGAGGCCTGGTTTGTCTGAATCAGACTGCAGGAATGTTAACATGCCATGTGTTGGCCCGGTCTTTTACAGTACTTAGAAAAATTAGTCCTCAGTCTCAATTAATTAAAGTAATAGGTAACATTGCATACAATCCTATATGTGTGTATGTATATACATTAATACTATTCAAACAGCATAATACTGTAAAATTATTATTTTCTGAAGAACGCATTAAGCTAGTGATCTTGTATGTTAACAGCATATAGGTTTTATAGTACCCTTGGGCTCTCTGTTTCATGATGCTAAAACTGTAGTTTAAACACAAGTTCCTCTCCCTCCATATGTTTTAATTTAAATGTGAAAGGTAGGGGATATGACCTTGTGTTCATTCCAGCAGTTGGATGTCCCTAAACCAAAAGGCCAGCCTATTAACAAATTGCCTAATAAAAATATTTTTAGGGAAACTAAGTCAACCATGAAGATCATGCAAAAACTTCCCTGTCAGACTATAAAAACTAAAAGCAATGCTTGAAAAGCCATAATAATAATTAAAAAAAAAAAAAGTGATTAAGGTGGTACACTGTGAAGCTTCAGCTCCCTTTGTCACAAAACACAGAACCTTCTTTACACCAATTGCTGCTGGCTTCTGTCTTAATTGGACAATTGCCATTGTGCTCATACTCAGAAATTCAGTATTTCAATGTTTCAAAGATTGACTGCTGCTGGCTTGCACCCTCCCCCATTCATTCATAGGGAGCTTTGAAAGGTGGTCTGCTTTGACATGTACATCATTAGACAGAAGAGGGGAAGCAAGGTATCAATATCAGAAATGAGCAATAGCAGGAAAAGAGTGTGGCAGGAAAAGAAAACAATTAGAAACAGCTTGGTGTCCTGAAGTAAAAATAATAATAATAATAATAACTGCCAAGTTGGGCTGACAGAATCCCACCTAGAGAAACGGAGAGGCAAAATACAATATATTCACTCACTGGCCGGCTTTATCAAAGAAATAACACAGGAAAGCCTGCTTATACGGACTTTGATGAGAGTCCCTAATGTAAGAATTCTTGGTCTGGGATTTAATGATCTTGCCTACCTTTTGGCTAAGGCTGTAGAAATAAAGTGCAGTTCAGGAATAGATAACTACTTTCAAAAAGCTCATCTCCAGCTTTATCCAGCTTCTCACAAAAGTATTCCTTAGAACAGAAAGCAGCATTCCCAGCTTTAAGAGAAATGGCGGCTTCTCAAAAGTAAATAAAAAAATTAGCATCACAGTCTCATTTAGAGTAGAAATGTGAGATCTGTCCTCAGACACACAGCAATCATAACTGCTTCAGACAGAAGTTATTTGCTGAACACTTCATCTAGGACCCTTCCACTTTTGTATACTAGTCATGGGATTTCCACAAATGTCCGGGATTGGGCTAATACTGTTTCTAGAGACATCAATAATAGAACTCCCATTAATTTTAAAGGCAGACAAGTTAAATCAATGCTAAGAGCTTTTGAAAATCCTCTCCTAAAGGTTTTATACGACATTCTCCTGCCACCTAAATTATACCAGACATCGCTAGAATCTCAGGTTGCATTCAATAATTTGTTTGATGTAGTGCTTACTCTGTTTATTTAAAAATAAAAGCAAAAGTCCCAAATGAAATAAAAAGTTTAACTGGTTTTTAAGCTTTTATTGAATTCTTCTTAGGATGTCAAATACTGTTGTTTGAAGTTCTGCAGAATCAATGAGCAGTATTTTGCTAACCTTTTCCTTGGTTCCAGTTTGCTTGGGTTCTCACTCACAAAATTTCACTTTCAGGTTCAAACTCACTTAAAAGTTCAGAATGAATTTCAGCCAAGTCCACTAAGTGTGATCTGGTTTATGTTAAAGTCAGCCCATAAACTGCTCAAAACTGGGCCCAGATTCTTTTGAAACTGGGCCTAAGGTCTGTGTAAAAGCAAACTCAAGAAAATATTTTGATGAACCTAGGCTCAATATTTCAAAGTCTGTAATGAAACCTGAAACAAACCAAATTCCAATTTGTTTGGGGCTTCATACTGCAAGTGTTGCATCGCTCTGTCAAACTGATGACATTTTACCACAACTTTTACAGTGAAAGATTTTTCTTCCCATAATTTCCCCCAAACTCCTTGGCTGCTGGAAGCAGTAATGTATTACCATGGATACAGATTACAGAGTGGGGTATGGGGAAGAGAGTGGAGGTTATAGCATATAAAGAAATTTCTTTGGAGTTGGTATTTGGAGCAGGGAATCAGACAGCACAAGAGCTTTCTTTTATTCAAATATGTGCAGATCGTAAAAAGGTTATTTTCCCGAAGATGAACTAAAATAGATTGCATTTGTGTTTTTGTGTCTTTGGTAGAGGCATCTTTTTCTGGAAAGCAAAGTGAAAACCTTCACGTATTTACTTGTTTTGGTTTGGAAAAGTACAATTTAAAAATTAGTGAATTAATTGTAAATTCTTTTTCCTTTCTGCTGGGCAGGGAGGAAATAGGAGACTGTCTTGTCAACTACAAAAACAGTCAGCCTTGGCTACCTCAGCATTCGACATGGTTGAGTGCAAACATGCTCATATACTTTGTTGTTCTGAAAACAGAGCCAAGCATGGCTTTACCACCACCATGTGCAACAGTTAAAGGAAGCCAAGAAGTGCAATCTGGAAAGTCCAAAGTGCATTGATGAGCAGTGAAGGGCCTTCCAGGGAAGCAGCTAGGCCCTCTTCCAAAGGACCTAGCTCTTCTAAAGACATGGACAAGTTACAGGACAGACAGGATTTTTTTATTTATGAACTAATGGAGACCAACAAGATGCTCCAAACAATCCTATTAAAAATAGCTTAATGAAAGAATCCCTAGTAAAGTCTAGCAATGAAAATGTTAAAATTCCACTGTGGTTCCCCATAAAGCCCTCTCTACTCGAAAAAAGTAAATTATAAGGGAAAATGATATTATTTTGATATGTTTATATCCGTTCCATTCAATTATATAGGAGCCACACAGATATTTTTTCTACCATACTTTCTAAGCTAGTTCAAAACCTATTAAAATATTATTTTCTAATCCTTCTATAGGTTTGCTCTTAAAGTGATCACAAAAAGAGGTGGTGGTCAGTTCAGAGAAAAGGTTTATGCTACTCATTTTGCCATTGAGAAATGTGTGAAAAATATTTGCACACCTGCAAAGGTTCCATTTTTATACACACAGAACAGCTATTTTTGCTAGGGATGCTGAAATATCCTTCCCAAAGAGAGCAGTCATGAAGCCAATTAAGATCCAGGAAAGGCCTAATTGTGCTCCCATTCCAGCCCATGACAAGGCTTGCACTCGTTTAACGACAGCAGAATCTGTCCCAGAATAATTTGCAGCAAATGGAGCGATCGAAAATGGAGGGGTTAACAAGTTTATTTTAGAATTAACTTTTTCCTCAGCGAAGATTAATATGTCAAGCTGCACACTAAGTAGAGGTCAGTGCTAAAAGACCACCACACTAATCACGGGAATGTGTTCGCTCAGACATTGATGTGTTGCAGCAAATGTTTCTGGAGGAAAGCTGAGAGCAGTTTCTCTGCAGCTGCTGGCCCAGCAGTGCTGGGTGTCTCCGGAGCAGGGCAGCTGCACAGCCACACTCCTCCTTCCCCTGACACAAAAGCATCCCGGACTTCAGCTGCACCAAAGTCCTGCCACTGTCCCCATGAAAGGTCAGCTTCCCACTCTTGGTTAAGGGAGAAACATGCACTGCAGGTGTGTGTGTTCCCAGCAAACAGCTTTGCTCTGGAGCTCAGCCAAGGCCAAAGAAAGGCTCCCTAAGTTGACACCTATGGATGCTAGTGGTCCCCCTCAAATGCAGGGATGGAGAAGGGGAACACTAAGGGGTACAGTCCAGACCATAACTCATAAACAGTCTGCATGCATCTTTAGTTTAAAAAAATAAAAATGTGTTTTCTGGAGCTCTAACCCTCAACATTTTATTTATGCAAGAAAAATCTTGCAATTTTCCATGCCATTAATACATTTTCTGTACCATGGTGCGATCATGTTTGAAGACTTCTAATCAGTTCTGCTACTGAGGAGAACATCCTGAGCACAGAAAACGAGGCAGCAGAGCCCAGATAAGGAACACCCTCCAAGTAAGGATGAGGAGGATCCCCTAACCCTGAAGACAGTCAGCTATGTTGCAAGACAAAATACCTCTTCTTTTTCTTTGAACAGATGCTGCCATGTCATGGGCCTTACTGGTGCATTTGTAAGGGACACAATATACTTTTGTTATGGGAATTCTTCATGTTTTGTTACTTACACAAGGCAGCAATCCTGAATTGACTGCAGCACACGGGCACATTGCTGCTTCTGCAGGATTTAGACAGCTGGAGCATGCCACTGTCAGCAGCTCCCCAGCTAAAGCTGCATGCAGGGGGAAAAGTTGTGATGGGTGATGCTTCTGAGTCGAAAAAGTTTAGAACCCACAGCTTTATTCAAGGCATAATTAGCCTACTACAGCTCCGATCTCTGCACCACAGGGGCCAGAAATTTATTCTGCAGTTTTCTAGAACAGTGGCCAAACTTGAGAATTTGTCATGTTTTACCGTATCTCCTGAACAGCCCCTCAGTCGTATCGTTTCAGCACTTGAAGCTTTCACACAGGGTGAAAGGAAAAGGTGAGGGGAGAAATATTTAAATCAAGTGAAGCAATGAAACTTGAAATATATACAAACCTGCAAATTACCCTCACAGAGGTGTGATATCAGAAATACCTAATGTTTCCCCTGACACTCAAACTGCCTCCTCTAAGATGACTGTGTCCTTGCCAAGTATTTATCACTGCAAAACCTTATAGCACATTTTCACCTTCGTAAATATACACAATTATGCTGATGTGCCTTAAAACTGCAAAAGGGGAAAGAAAAAAAAAGAAAAAAAAAAAAAGAAAAAAAGAGACAGAAAAATGGTCTTACTATTACACCAATTCATTTTGATCTTAAAAAATGAGCAAGATTACAACTCATCCCTTTATCCCAGGATAACTTCTTGCTGTTATTTCCATCCCTAGAGAACAAAGGGTTCCTAGTCTGTATGCTGTAAAACAGGTGTGTGATAAGGAAAAAAAACAAAAAAAAACAAAAAACAAAAAAAAAGCAGGGCAGGCTGATGTAGGGAAGTCACTGGAACTGACAACAGCAGCATATGCATTTAAACAGATCTCATTCCTCCACGATTCCCTAGTAGACATAGACAGAGCAGAAGTTTGGAGGTTCTTTTGTGGGACCCTTAGTCTCAAATAGATATGCACAGTTTACACAGCTTGCTAAGGCTCAGGGATCCTCCAAAGCTGCAGGTTTCTTCCAACTGCTACAGACAGGTTTTAATGAAACCTGCTGAAAGACACAGATATGGAGGCTGACAACCACCAAGAGGCAAAAGGATAGAAAGCAGAACATGCGCCTGCAAACAAACAGTCACGCCTCCAGAAACATGGGCACACAACACAAGAGCAGCTATATTGATTATCAGATAGCATTTGACACCGTTAACAGATAAGCTCTAAGGCCAAAGTTGTTGGTTATCACGTATGTATCACTACACACTACTTTAGCTTTAATAGTCAGTCTGACAGAGAGAGGGAGCGAGGCAGACAGACAGAGGATTTTAGAAGAGGGAGGGAAAGGTGCTCACCTCTAACACAATCGACAACTTTATTCAAATCTTTTTTGACCAAACAAAAACAAACCAAACAACAACAACAACAACAAAACACAAAAGACCTAACAAGACATCTTTCATGGAAAATTACTGAGTCCAAAAATAATATCCTTTTGAATGAGCAGTGGAGGTTACCACAGCATATAGTAAGGGAAATAAGAAAGCAATTAAGATACCTTTGTTAAGGCATTTTTAACCTGTCAGCAATATATGCCTTTTGTTCTTCAATTTTTTTAGGTTAATAAAATCAAGGCCAGTTCCCTTAGAGATTCTGAAGCTATTAGATATCAGTAAAACTTAATGTACCACAGGGATCATGCAAGAAAAAAATGCACTTAATTGAGTGTTCAGAGCCAGAGCCACCCATTGTAAGTATATTCTGGCAATTGAGATGTTATTATTGCCAAGGCTCTGCCATATGATGATATAAATGCATCTTTCCTGAATGAGAGCTCTGAATACATGGATGAAAAGATGGCTGTGTTCCTTAAAAAATGGAGCTCGAGCTCTTCTTTTGCATTTTGTCATTGCCATCCATAAGAAGCAGTAGTGTAATTAATGGGGTTACATTTCTAACAAATTCCTAAGTAAATCCGGGGAAAAATGACTTTCTGAAAAGAGAGATATTCAGTATTTCCTAGTCTGAATTTGCATTTCTAATAATGTCTCTGTCTAAATGGTAACCTTATTATCAGTCTCTCAGTACTCTGTTCAGTCCTTGTGAAGAAACAAAGACACTCCTTTCCTTCTTACTTCATTTCTCCTCTCTGGATGAATGATGTATGAGCTTTTCCAAATGCTTTCAGCATATGAGGGCTCTATTTAGCTATGCACTGGAAGTGTTAGGAGTGAATAAAGACAATGAAACCCAAACAACAGCACAAACCATAATTCAGACTCTGATTACTGATCCAAATTAGACCGGACAAACAAGGAAGGGCAGGGGGTTGATACAGATTCTTTTAATAAGAGTGAATTATCACAAAATCCATATTTATCTGGTACATCCAGGGCTCCACACTATGATTTCTTGAGTTGCAGTAGAGAGAACAAAACATGATACAAAGCTAACTCCCCACATTTAGTTCCACGTTATTGATCTTCACTCAAAAACTTCTAACACTAAGCAGGGGTACATGAACTGGAGGAAACTTTTCCCTTGGGGGACACTTGTCCATGGCTCCGGTTCTCACACAGACGGGTTTATCGAGCATATACACCTATTCCCTTAGGGACTGAACACGTAGTCTCTAATTTCTTCAGGCTGAAAGTCTCACCTTGCTAGAGCACAGGCTTTGGGATAACTAGCAGGGCCCTGGAAGCCTGCCCCCACAAGCTGAATTTAGAGAAGAAAATATTCCCAAGCTTCCCACTACATTTTTTCCTTGGGGGGGAAAAAAAAAAAAAAAAAAAAAAAGGCCACACTTTTTTAGAGCTTAGAGGCATTTTCACAGAAAAGAAAAATAAAGTTTTTTAGACACCAGAGGTGAATTGCTTGCTGCAGTATTAGTCTTCTTCAAAGTCATGATAATGCTGATAGAAAATGAAGCCATTAAAGAATTAAGGAATAGTAGTAGAATCAGAGTCAACACAGCTTCATGGAAAATAGATCTTGTCACTGAAATCTGATTTTTTAATGTAATTTGCAGTGTTCTTAGAAAAGATAAATCACGGAATAATAATCTTTCTAATTCATATAATCTATAGCATATTGTTTTATAAGGAAATATTACCCTTCACCCCCACACACACTACTTGAGCATTGATCACAACATCTCCATTAATGCTACACTGTCTGACAACAGTATTTATAAGACTCCAGAGGGTATTTCCATCTCATCCCATGTAGGGGGATTTCCATTTGTACACAGCCTTTTCATCCAAAGTCCTCATCAGCTCTTCCTCATACCACTGCTTCTGGAAAGGTGTTTGCTTCATCCTGAACACTTTATCATGCGGTTCTGCCTAACTAATAAATTCCCCTATATACCTTGGGGGTATATATATACACACATACACACACGTGCACACTTACTATAGCCCACCATTGTACGTTTGATGTTTAAGGGGTTTTTGTTCCCTTGAGCTTCCCACCAAATGGCAAACATTATAACTCCATATTCATTGTTACACTGGGCCTCCTTCCAAACAGAGAAATACCAGAGACCAGATTTGGGTGTGTGAAAGCTTGATTTTTTTGACTAATATCCTGTGGAAGCTTGGTCAAATCCTGTCACTGTTGTGTGCCTCAGACTGCACCTGTTAAATGAGGAGGAGAACTACAGATTCAAAAGGGCATCCTGTATTTTTTAGGTACAGAAAAGCACACAATAGAAAATAAAGCCTATAAATAAAAGCTATGAGAAAAGGCATATTAGGCTTCACAATAAGGTATGTCAGAGGGTGGTAGGGGTCAGTATTGAAATAAATTTGGCTGTAGGCATTTCAATTTCAAGATAAGATATGTTGAGGTGGTTAAGGGAAACTGATTAGATTAGTCATTTATATTCATTGGTAGAGAACGTTAGCATGAGGGACATCTAGAAAAGGGGATGCAGTTAGCTCATATGTAAGTATTAATGAAAAAGATGTGTCCATCACTGGCAAGTCAAATTGGAGTCCGTATCAAGCCTCTTCTCTCTGCTCTACCTGCCTTTTAACAAGAAATCCTACCTCTTTGTCTCCAGCCTGACTCCCACTAGCTATGCACCTTAATTCCCACAGGACAGAAAATGTCTTTGGATTTTGGGGAGCTCACTACAGAAGGGAGGGGCAGGGGGAGGAGGGATGTTATGAAAAAAAAACTTATTTTCTGTCCTGACAAGATTTTTCTAGTTGAGATTAGATGCATTCTAAAATAGAGGTGGACTTCTGTTTTGTGTAAAAGATTTTCTTGATGGTCCCATGAAACTCCCGAACGGCCTGAAGAATCCCTGTTTCAGGATATAACCAGTCGTTTAACGTAGGCACTGTATGCATTTTTGTCAGCCATTGCAGAGAGGATCTGCCACGCCAGACATACCAACACCCTATCTCATTTCACACTGGAGCACAGTTGGGAGGAAACGGTAATTTCAAGCCTGGGAACGTTACTGTCCTTGTGCCGGTTGCAAGTAACTGTGGTCTGCTGCAGTGATAACCCAAGGTTTCTGCTTACGTGTGCTCAGAGGCCAAGCAGCAAGCTGCCGACCCACGTGCTGGTGGCTGCACAGCGGTAATCCCTGTCTCAGCCTGCAGGCAGCGGCACAAGTGCCTCTGCAGCTGCTCAGCGCCTGGCAGGTCCCAGAGGGTGAAATTAAAGACATTCCTTAAAGTTTCATTTTTATTTTATTTTTTTATTGTTTTGTTTTAAGGCAGGACTTAAAGCCCACAGCAGAACATCTGCCATCTGGGCTAGGAGCGAGCTGAAGTCACGCATCCCGACATCGTGACCCAGGCCTTTCCAATCAGAACGGACCCTGACTCCTGTTTCTTCTATGGATCAAGCATGGATAATGAAACATAAAGCAAAAGCATGTGTGGACAGTAGCAAAACTGAGAAGTCTTATCATACTGGTGTTGTTGCTGCTTGCTAAGTTATGTACAGGGAATCACATTATTCACAGAAGATCCAAGAAGCTGTTTATGGGAAAGGAAGGAATATATACAGCTTTCCCTCCCTTGGCCAAATGCAAGGAAATGCTTAATTAGCAAAATCTTGCCAGGCCAGAAGAAAAACGGGTTATCCAAACCCCTGTTTCCATGGCCAGCTCCCTAATTCTGTTGTTAACGTGTTATGGTACACTGAAACAGCTTTGCAGGCAGAAGAGGAGCACGACAGAAGAATCATTCTGTTTTCCAGCAAATAATTACCAAAACATAAAGATCTGCATTATTAAATTTCTACAGAATGAGCCTGTGGGTAACAAAAAAAATAAAGGAAGTTTAACAGGATCCAGGGATGGCATCCTAAGTTCCCTCGTGTGAGGCAGGCACATTTCTCAACAGTTTTTCCCTAACTTCCATCAAATGTGCTTCTTCTTGTCAATCAGCAACTAGTACCTGATGTCTAGATTTTTTTAAGCTGAGGACCGAGTTATTTTTTCCACTCTGCTGATGGTCACAAGCAGAACAAGCTAGTGCCATGTGAGATCACTAGAAAAAAAGACAAAAAATAAAATACAAAGTCCTCTCTATTCCTACCTGTGTCTGAAGAGCTTGGTGTTTGTCTGTTTTATAACAAAGAGGGATAACTGGTCATAGGTATGTAGCATGCCTGAGGAGTGCCTTCTTCAGGTCAAGTTGTGTGTCAAGCCTTTTTAGACCTGGAAATACAGTTCTGGTTCTTGGAGGAACGCGTACTTTTCAGGGATAATCTTTGCCTGCTATTGTACTGCCACAATCTTAAAGGAAAAAACTGTTCATAGAATTTCTGAGACAATAATGCTTTTCTAGGTCTGTACTGTACAGAGAGAGAATAAATATTTAAGTGCATGAGACCTACTAGTTATTAACAAGAAATCCAACAAGCATTCATTTGCCTGGCCACCTTGACAAGGGTTAATCACACATTTCCATAACCTGCTTACATAGCTCTTCCCTATATACTGTGGATGGCTCTGGAAGGTCAGGCTTACACAATCCTGTGTGCTCAGACTCTAAGGCCCTGCAAAACACACATGACTCACATCTAATTGTTAGCATTTATCATTTTTATATTCTGAGTATACTCAGTAAAATGGGATTTACTCTGTTGATGCGACAGTTGAAATATTTTTTGCTTAGATGTAAGCAAAAGGTTATGATCGCTCAGTTTTCTGATTGGTACAGGCACATTACAGCACCGTGTTTCAAGTATAGAAGTGTTACAAGGGAATAGATGATAGAAATCTTTTGAACAATAACTTTGTATGCATAATATACACAGTACTGTACACACATACACGTGCCCCCTTGAATTCTAATATGAAAATACATTCACATCTAACACAGAACTTGCACTAAAAATGAGACGGAAACGCGCTTGTCTAATGATGAGCATCTGAGAGTCACAGGTTAAATTTGCTCACCAGTTTAACACAAGGAGAGAGAGAAAATAAGTGCAAACTACAGAGAGTTCCCTGGGCTAATTTTCTAACCATCAGTCAGCTGATTATTTCTACTAAAAGAAAATGAAGAGGAGAGATACAGAGAGTTATTATAATAAATATAAACTAGCTGCAGCTAGTTTAGCTAGGAGAAACTATATCAAAATGACTGGGGAAGTAGAAGAAAAAGGATGTGATCTGTCGCATTAATTGCACTATAATTAGTTATATACATCCTGCATCCACTTCTCATAAATGTGTTCCACTTTTTATATAAAAAATGCTCGGCATTAAATGCAGGAGCTGTTGTCCAAACTCATATCCATTATATTCTGAGATGTGTTTCCCATACGTTGCTGGCATCCATTAGCTTTTAGAGACTAATTAGCACAAATTCTAGACCAGTGTGGGCTGGACTGCTTCACTTCTCCTTTTTTTTAAAAGATAGAAAAGGAACAGATGCATGTGTGCTTGTGTGTGCCTCTACTCTCTCTTCCGAGGGTTGTTTACACAGAGAAGCACTGAATAAGTTTACACTCATTTGAAAGCTGTATGTCAGGTCTCACAGTTGCATCCACATTGCTTTTCAGCCAGAGCTCAAATCTCAGTCCTTCCCACCAGGTGTACACATTTTTTAACTCGCAGTAACAGCTGGACCTGCTCCAAACAGTGCAAGACCTTATGTGCAGAGACTACAGTCTATCTAGTGTTTACAGTCAGGATCCAGGCTAACAGGACAGTACAGAGGTAAGCATGCCATGAATACAATCTTTCATTATATGCACATATGTATTAACTAAGCAAACAAACTTATTTACAGACGTTTCATTTGAGTATGGAAAGGAATATTCCTCACCTCCGATTTGTCCTTCACAGCTGACTCCTGCAGTACAGTATATACAGACAAAGCCTTTGCCATGACATCTGCCTGATCCCTGAATAAACATGGCTGTGAACACATGTGCTATTTCTGCTTCTGTATTTGTATTAGGGCAATGTATTCAACTATGAAAGTCGTGTGGCCACTAAAATACAGCCTGCTGTAAGGAAGAATTTTAGTAGAAGGAAGAAAAAGAATAATGTATTTACTGAACATTCAGAATACAGAAATGGTGAGTAGTGTTTTACCAAGAAAAGAGCAGAAAATGCTATTGTTAATCTGATGTAGAATGATTTCTCAAACAGAGTATAAAAAACGTAGATCTACAAAGACCAGTGTGGATGCAGCAGTAAAACTGATGTTTAACTATTTCAAACCAAGGCCCTGTACCTATAAAGAAAAGAGTTAAGACAGATTCTTGCACTCACATGAAGCTCCTATTGATACAAATATGACTTGTAGAAACCTTCTTTTATCCTAGGGACTAAGCAGTACCTCCATTTGGAAACTGCACAGCTACAATTTTGCTATCTCCTCTTTCTATTGCCCCCTTTCTATTGCCACCAACACATAAAATTCCATGGGATCAGATATCCTCCCTTGTATGTAGTTTCATTACAACAAACCCCATGATTCACACTGGACGTTAGACTTATTCTTCAGGCACATCGTATTTGATTCTATGCCAAATCAAATACTTTTATTTTGTATCAAATTTGTAAATTTCAGAGCTGAGCACAAATCACTTTTGTGATTTGTACCCACCGTTCTATCCCCAGTGCTATGTCGCTTTTGGTCAGAGAGATTATAGTTAGTTTCCTGGTTGGATGAGCATACAGTTAGAAGATAAACACTTACACATTTGAATTGTTATGTGAGAGTACTTGCCAATACAACTGCAAATTCACTTTCTGCAAATACGCAGCCAAACTAGCCCGACTACAAAATACTCATGAAATGGCACGTGTATCTGTAAACAAGAGCAATTAAATATACAGGAGAAACCTAATGTAGAATATCTGCAATATCAATTCACCTCTATTTTTTTCCACAGTAAAAGCTTGTGTGTCTCTGTGATCCTGCTGTACAAAAATATTAATTCTGTATTAGTGTTAGGTGAAATGAAATAGAATCATCAGCTTCTGACTGAAAGCGAAGAGGCAACTGTATTTGATATTTGATCACTGGTAAAAAAAAAAAAAAAAAAAAAAAAGAAAAGGAAAAAAAAAAAGAAAACACCTCTCAGCCCCAAATTAAAAAGACCAGTAGATAAAATTCTGTTTCAATCTATTAAGTAACTCGCCTTCTTTTTCTTCTTTTTTCCCTTAGATCAGATTTCTCCTTTCCACGACCCAGTAATGGGTTAATTGCATGCAACACATGTTCTTGTAATCAGTGAAGTTTGTTTTCATCTAGGTGCCCTTTTAAGAGAACCTTGCTTGTCTTCTCTGGTGTTACAGCAGTAAGAAATTTAATTAGCAGGCAGAAAAGTTGTTACTGAAAGAGTCAAAACCTGAAGCAGATAGTTCCCAAATGTAAGACTCGTAGCAGGCCAACTGCACTAACTGAGCACAGACTCAGGTCCTTTGGGATGACCTATTCCCTCCCGGAGCTTCAGCAGAGAGAGTCACCAGCTCTGCTCCTCATTACTATTGTCTCAGTTTACTATCCTAAGGAGAGGGGTAGTGGGAGGATGAGAGAGGTGCTAATCCACAGAGCAAAATACAAAAAGATTTACACCAGAGCTGTGTAAATATGGGCAAAGAAATGAACCCACCGTCTTTTTGAACAAAATCCTCTGTAAGTAATTTGCTTGATAAAACACAGCTCACATTTGGGCGGGGAGCTAAGTTAGCAGACAGAGTGGAAATAGCATGAAACCTCCTTTAAGATGGTTTGCATAATGTCAAATAGGTTAAAGAAACCCTGCTTCCTAAATTAAAGCCATATTATACTTAAAGGAAAAATTTACTTTGGACAATGGTAGTGGAAAGAATGACTGAATAATATAACTGTAATTAATTGTTCACACATGAACAGTATATAATGTTTGTGATTGCCCAGAGTGTGTAATGTACATAGGGAAGTAATTGATGTGTGCTTTTGTGTTGTCTGGGCTATCGAACAGTGCCAAATGAGGGAGGGAAGGGGAAGCACGTGTTCAGAGTTTATGTACACAGGAAAGCCCATGGCAGCTTTGGAAGGGTCTCCAGGAACATGCGTGTCAAGTCATGAATTCTTCAAGAATAACAGCCTGGATCCCCCTTCTAAACCTGTCCCCCAGCAGCTTCTCCTCACCGCAGAAATAAACAAATAAATAAATAAATCCAATTCAAAAATATGGTTATCTTCAGGGCACCTTATGCAGAACAAAAACACCTAACTAAAACCAGGACCTGGACCTTCCTTTGAGGAGAAAGCAAAGATTTCCAAATGCCAGTCTTCCTCCCTTGATCTCATATACTTCTGTTGTTAGTGAAAACTGTAAAACAGTATTTACAAGATTCTGCACAGCATGAGGCTGTTTGTATGCAGCACTGCGAAGGAGTTTGCTTGTTCTCTATACAACAGTGCAACCTAGTGGCTCCGCATAAAAGCTCGAGCACTCGATTGCAAAGCTGTTTGACATCTTTGCAGATATTTTAGTATTTGAAAAACAGTACTTACAACAAACACTCTTCCTTTACAAGTCATTCAGTTATCTCGTTAGGGCTGGCACAAGAGAAAGGTCTTGTCGTTATTATCACAGAATTTCTAAAAAGCTGGCATAAATCTGAGCTTTGGGAGGGTACAATGGTCTGCTGGCATTGGGTTGCGCCTTGCAGGCTATTACTCGGGTTGTGTAATTTATGCAACTGGTTTTGATGAAACTAACGTGATTATTCATGCGTGTAAGGATTTCTCCTTTGCTTAAGGGTTACTGGACCAGTCCCCAAGTCAGGAATTCTTCAGCTAGCTGTCATCAGTACCAAAGTAATGCCACTGACAGGCTTGAAGTCATCTGCATGAGTGGGTATTTATTGCAAACTGGTGTTAAAATCTCCCACGTTACTGGGAGGATTTCAGGTTCACAGTATAGGGAATACTGCAAGGACAGCTGTAATGGCAAATATTGCAGTGTGGTAAACTCCATTAAAAAGAAAACGTTGTCCAAATAAAGGCTTGGTCCAAAGACCATTTAAAAGTCTTTGCAGGGAGGGTGCTTTACATGTTCTGATCTGCCCATTAGAGAAAAGCAGGGGGGAAAAAAAAGCCTCATTTAGTGCTGACACAATGTTTTCAGCGCAGCCCATTTGTAATAAGATGCTCTTTAGCCAAATCATTTAAGTCATTTGGAAATCATTTAGAATTCTCTTTCAGAGCAATTAGTAAAAAGCTAAAAGCCTCAAATGGTTCTTTGTGGTGGTTTCATAATTATTATTTTAAAACAGAAAATATCACCTTAAAGCAGAAGAAGAAATCCATCCGTTACAATCGAAAGTATCTGTGCACGTTCTGGAGATCTGAGGGATAGAGAAAAGGTGACCTTTTCCAGATCTATGCATTCCATATAACAATCTTTTCTTGCCTCCCGAAGAACACACTGGGGAGGAAATCATTCACTATTCTTGTTTATATGAGATGTTATAGTAAGAATTAAATGTAATTTAGTGGGACAATAAAATCTGCTCAAGTACTGATATTCGACACAGTATTGTTGTGTTTGGGGTGGATTTGGGGATGATTAAATGAGTAAATCACACAGATCTGAAACATTTTTTTCACCTCCTCAGATGGCATCTTGATCGTGCATGCACTGTGAACACCAAAAGCCTATAGGTCAGACCTGAAATTATAGCTAAAACTCAGCTCCTGAGGTACATGGACTGTTTATATCGATGAAAATTTATGATCTCTATACCCTAAATCCCTGGCCTCTCTTTTACATTGACTTCTTTACTATTTGCTGCTTTATTTTATGGTGATCCCTTGCCCTCTATAAATATATCACGGTTATTTAACCCTAGATCCCAACCATAGTTTTCAGTATTTCAGGAGGGATCTATTTGTTACATAGTCTGCTACTGGGGGGTTTATAATCCTATACATTAGCAGCTATTATTTCACTGAAGTTAAAAATTTTCAACTATTTTCCTCTTGTCATTTAACTTGATGCTATTTGGTATTACAGCCAAGAACAGAAAACTGTCTGCTGTTTTTCTAAGATTATATTGAGGTAAAAATCTTCTTTAATCTCCTGCAGTGATTGAGTTATTTTCTATTAAATATTTATCCGTGGAAAAAATGAATAAATTTAACTGTAATAAATTACAGTTTGGCAGGCTTAATTGCCTATTGTTATTTAAAAAAAAATAAAAAAAAAAATCAGCCTTATAAAAATCTGACCTAATCCTAGAAACATGCCATGGAGTAATTAAAGTTTTCTGTGGGGTTAGACTGCAATAATTATCTTGTTTTGACTGAGCTTCTTATTATTTTAGCCTGAAAAATAAAACTGAAAAACAGGAAAGGAATATAGATTTGCAAAACCTATTGTCTGATGTTAAAATTGTTAAGAAAATATGAGTCAGTATTATGCAAATTCTGACCTAATCCCAGCAACATATTGGTAGGTAATTGTATTTTTCTTTAAAAGGGGACAGACCCTACAATAATTATGCCTTGTTAGTGTCCACATTGCTATATTTTTGATTTATGTATTTTTGTGGGAGCTGACAGATAAGCAAGAAAAATTGACATATTATAAACTAATAAAAATAAATAATATCTGAATCTGCCTAGCAGCAGTGCACATTGGGAAGCTAAATCAATGCATTAATCACACAAATTTTGAGTAAAGTATAGTTTGTGCTAAATGAAAAAAAAAAAAAGTGACCTATACAAAACAGAGCTAAATATTAAAATCTTAGCACTACTTCTCTTTGGATTCACCTTAATTCCTGAGGTCAAACAATGTAAGAATTTGAATGATCCCATTTTTCTGGTTATCCTGCACCGTATTGCAGGACAAATTTGTGACCATCTTATCTTTCTAAGGATTCTAATAATGTTCCACCTGTTAGAGCTGCCTGGTTCCCCAAGGAAAGAAAGAATCGCTTTGAAAGAAAAATTTGGTTAGCATTTCTCTCTTTCTCCCTTTCTGTGTTAGCACGTTTATTTTAGAGTGCTTGTTTACTAAAATGCTCTAGCTTTTATGTGGAAAAGCATTGCCTATTAAGTGCCAGAATTAAAAAAAAATAAATGCAATTTTGGTATATGGTAACTGCTAGTTCTGGGAGTTCTGCTCTAGCGCACTGGTGTTGTGGACAAATTGACAATGTAAATATTACAGAAATGAGCTTAGGGCTGGGTGGGATCTAACAATTGATACTGTCTAGCGCAAATGGCAGAAGACTGATGAACTGTGAGTACCATACCTGGCTTCACATTTATGCCCATCTAATCTCATTGCATTGACGTGCTTATGGGCTGGCTGGGCCAAATCCAGATGTGGTATAATTAGTGCTGAAGTTAGCAGCATGGGACTGATTTTTTTTCCCAGTGACTGTAATTTAAATATAAAGAAAATATCAAACTATCAGGAACAAATGATTTACAACCTTTTCTCCTGCTGTCTGCAAATGCCACTATATGTCATCCTGTTTTGGCATTTCCAGAGTAATCCCTTGCTTTAAGGGCTTTAAAGCAAGGATTGCACAAGCTTGCTGAAAAAAAAAAAAAAAAAAAAAAAAAAAAGTAACAAGGTTTGAAAAACAGCTGAGCTGTAAGACAATCCCCTCTGCAGCACCCAGGTAAAACTGAATTCTTCTCACACTCTCAGGGTACATCTCTGCTCCAACAAGGACTAGGAGTGCTCTGCGGCTCAGGGTGCCCACCACTGCGATACCTGTAACACCCTTTGCAGCCAGCTGAGCTCAGCATGAGCTGAGGATGCCACAAATTCCCTTTGGCACGCACTGGCAAAGTTAGGTTTTGATTTGTCATTGAGCTGTAACGTCCTGCATGGTGAGGCTGTGCAGACCCACTCCTTGTGTATCTCTGAGTAGCTGATAGCCTCCAAGAACACCAAACAGTGTGTAATATACATGGTCATGGTATATACTTGTCTTGACAGCCTCTTGAGGGCTGTGTTCTGCCTAATGTTGCCACACCAATACATATCATTGACTGTGTCATTTCAATAAAGGAACTAAAGGAGATCAAAGAAAAGTAGCAAGTGATGGGTTCAAAATTTAAAAAGAAATGCAAAATATAAAACTAAATACAAAGAAAGTAGGTTTTCACACAAAAGCATTTGCCACCATCCACAAGCCAGCTGTTAGAAGTGAAAGCAATCCAACTTAACCTGGATATTGGGAAGAAGCAAAGAGTACTCTAAGTTTGTATTAGTTCAAGAGATGACTGGACAAATTATTGCAGAAAAAGCTAACACTGTTACAAAAAAGACCATACGACAGTGAATGCAAATTTAGGTTATATGAACATATAAATATTTACACTCAGATATATGTGTACATGACTGTGTACCTGAATGCACATTTGGCAAAAGCAAGTGACTTCTAATAGGTATGGATTTAGAGGTACAGCAAAGTGCTTCTAATCTGCCATTCTCTTTGGTATTCCCACTGGCTAATTTAGCTACCGTGCCTCAACAACACAGCAGTAGGCGAGCAAATCCCAGACCTAAATGACAGATGGACCACTTGATGGGTAAGGAATTGGCTGGATGGTCACACTCAAAGAGTTGTGGTCAACAGCTCAATGTCCAGGTAGAGATCAGTAATGAGTGGTGTTCCTCAGGGGTCAGTATTGGGACAGAAGCTGTTTAACATCTTTGTTGGTGACATGGACAGTGGGATCAAGTGCACCCTCAGCAAGTTTTCCAATGACACCAGCTTTGTTGTGCTGTTGACATGCTGGAGGGAAGGGATGTCATCCAGAGGGACCTTGGCAGGCTGTAGAGGTGGGCCTGTGCAAACCTCATGGAGTTCAATAAGGCCAAGTGCAAGGTCCTCAACAATCCCAAACACAAATACAGGTTGGGCAGAGAATGGATTGAGAGCAGCCCTGAGAACATGGACCTGGGGGTGTTGGTGGATATGCCACCAACATGAGCTGTCAATGTGTGCTTGCAGCTAAGAAGGCCAACCACATCCTGGGCTGCATCAAAAGCAGAATGGCCAGCAGGGCGAGAGGGGTGATTGTCTCCCTCTGCTCTGGTCTTGTGAGACCCCACCTGGAGTGCTGCATTCTGCTCTGGGGCGCCCAGCAGAAGAAGGGCATGGACATATAAGAGTGAGTCCAGAGGAGTCCACAAGAGGCTGGAGTACCTCTCCTATGCAGACAGGCTGAGGGAGTTGGGGTTGTTCAGCCTGGAGAAACTGGCTGGATAGCCGGGCCCAAAGAGTTGTGGTAAATGGAGCCAGGTCCAGTTGGAGGCCAGTCACTAGTGGCGTCCCCCAGGGCTCGGTGCTGGGGCCGGTCCTCTTTAACATATTCATCAATGATCTGGATGACGGCATTGAGTGCACCCTCAGTAAGTTTGCAGATGACACCAAGCTAGGTGCGTGTGTCGATCTGCTCGAGGGTAGGAAGGCTCTGCAGGAGGATCTGGATAGGCTGCACCGATGGGCTGAGGTCAACTGTATGAAGTTCAACAAGGCCAAGTGCCGGGTCCTGCACCTGGGGCGCAATAACCCCAAGCAGAACTACAGGCTGGGAGAGGAATGGTTGGAGAGCTGCCAGGCAGAGAAGGACCTGGGAGTGATGGTGGACAGTCGGCTGAATATGAGCCAGCAGTGTGCTCAGGTGGCCAAGAAGGCCAACGGCATCCTGGCTTGTATCAGAAACACTGTGACCAGCAGGGCTAGGGAGGTGATCATCCCCCTGTACTCGGCTCTGGTGAGGCCGCACCTCGAGTACTGTGTTCAGTTTTGGGCCCCTCACTACAAGAAGGACATCGAGGTGCTTGAGCGGGTCCAAAGAAGGGCGACGAAGCTGGTGAGGGGCCTGGAGAGCAAGTCCTATGAGGAGCGGCTGAAGGAGCTGGGCTTGTTCAGCCTAGAGAAGAGGAGGCTCAGGGGTGACCTTATTGCTCTGTATAAGTACATTAAAGGAGGCTGTAGCGAGGTGGGGGTTGGCCTGTTCTCCCATGTGCCTGGTGACAGGACGAGGGGGAATGGGCTAAAGTTACGCCAGGGGAGTTTTAGGTTAGATGTTAGGAAGAATTTCTTTACTGAAAGGGTTGTTAGGCACTGGAACGGGCTGCCCAGGGAGGTGGTGGAGTCACCATCCCTGGAAGTCTTCAAAAGACGTTTAGATGTAGAGCTTAGGGATATGGTTTAGTGGGGACTGTTAGTGTTAGGTCAGAGGTTGGACTCGATGATCTTGAGGTCTCTTCCAACCTAGAAATTCTGTGATTCTGTGAGAAGAGAAGGCTCTGGGGAAACCTTACAGCAGCCTGCCAGGAAAGCTGGGGAGGGACTCTGTGTGATAGGGCAAGAAGTAATGGCTTTAAACTTAAAGATGGTAGATTTAGATTAGATACAAGGAAGAAATTCTTTACGATGAGGGTGTTGCCGCACTGGCACAGGTTGGCCAGAGAAGCTGTGGATGCCCCATCCGTGGAAGTGTTCAAGGCCAGTTTGAGCAACATGATCTAGTGGGAGATGTCTCTGCTTATGGCAGGGGGGGTAGGAATTAGATGAACTTTAAGGTCTTTTCCAATCCAAACCATTCTATAAATATCTAGCTGTCCCATTGACAACACAGAGGAAATACAGGCATGAAGCTAAGAATGAAGAACTACATGACTCGGTGCTGTCCCTGAGATCATAGGACAATGATAATTTCCACCATGTTATTAAGTAGACAGCCTGCTTCAGGGCCTTTTGTCAGTCACACTGCAATGTAAACCAGGCAGTATTAGGTCACGTAAGACAAGACCATTTACTAAAATATCCAGTATAAAAATGTATTTCATCTGTATTTCTCAGTTTTACAAAGAACAGCTAAAATAACATAATCTATCTCATTATCTGTATCTACTTGGTAAGGTCATAAAAATATACTGACAAAAGTCAACTAGTACCTCCATCCAAATCATACAACCTATACCTATAGAATCACAATTACGTGGTTTTTCTGACATTTCAACACATGACAGTGCTTCTGCCAAGACCAATTTCTTCCAAGACAAAGCAGACAATGGGGTCCACATCAGCTAATCATGAGTCTCAGTAGGGAAGCCTAGAAGAGGCACCTACAAAAAAGATCAATCTGGAAGCCAGTTGGCGTCCCTGCTGCGTATCTGGGAATATGTGGATCTGGCAGAAAAGATGCAGGGAGGCAGAGCAGCCTCTTCAACCAGTTTGGTACCATGGGTACAGGACCAGCAGAAGCTGTGCTCTCCTGAGTGTACATGGGACTTGGAGCACGACACCAATGGGAGAGGGGAGAAAGAGCTGGCAATGGAGTGAGGAAGAAGTCCTGGAAGAAATCCAGAGGACTCAGTAGCAGTAAGAAGAGGTGATGAGGAAATAAGTATCAGCTCACTGTAACGGGTTTAACAGCTGGTTTTACAAAGTTGAATGTACCACCTCCCACACAGCCCTTGGAGTATATATTAATACAGATTTGTACAATAAGCTGTAATATAAAGCTTACAGAATTTTAAGATCAGTAAATCTACAGCAAATACATTATACAATTAACTATTAAATGGTATGTCTCAACTGCCTCTCTGACCCAAATACGTAACAAGATTGCAGTCCTTCTGTCTGGGTGATGGGACTGACATAGGCAGAGGGCAAAAGTGTACAGTACGTTAGGACATAGAAAAGGTCTAAAACAATCAGACCCACACTTCTGACTTGAGATACCTACAAAATCTATGCTACTTCTCTGAAAGTATACCCACATCCCCACCAAGCCACAGACCATTATAAGACAATGTTTCTGGAAAGCAAAGGCACAACTGTTGCACAACTGTTATGAAAAATATCTGCATTAACAAATAAAAAAGCAGCATTTTGATGCAAGAGCATTCTACATAACCTGAAACAGTTTGGGCATGGACCTATTTATAGTAAAGCATTGAATTTAGCTATAACGGTAGTTGACTGGTTCTCTGGACCCCTATTCACTATAAGGCAGCATTACAATTAAGGAGTGATGAGTATTTTAGCTGACATAGCATTCCTGATATAGGCACAGTCAATCAAAGGAAAGGCCAAAGCAACAGCCAGATAAAAGACTAATAAAGCCCTGAATGCTAATAAAAGTCCACCAAAATCTTTATTAGGCTGGTGAAAACCTAGCTCAAAGCATACAACAGCACTTACATAGAGTAACCCCCAAATGTCTCAACACCATTCACAATACATGTAGATGTCACACTATGCTGGTGAGGGTCTTAAAAAGTCACTAAAAAAACAAGGACCAATCAGAATTGCAAATAGGCTGTTATTCTGAGTAAGCTTTTTTATTGTGATATTGTATGATAGAGGCTGCACCCTCTGACTCCTCAGGAACAGTAATTCTTTAGCTGCCATTTCTACCTGTAGATCTCAAATTCGGTTGAAAGAAATGTCATGTTTTCCATTTGGCAGAAAAGAATGTTGAGACATAGAGGGATGTTGTAACATTTCTTTATAATTTTTTCATAATAAATTAACCCTCAGATCAAGGAAAGATGTTATGTGGGGTAAGCAACTTCACATACATACACCTTTGCTATGTATTTCTTGATATCCCACTAGTTTAAGCTTCAAAGTCAAATAGTCAGGACATTCACATATTGGTAGCTTTGCTTCAGAAAAACACATATTCTTGTTAATACTATCTGTTTTGTTTTGTTTTTAAAGAAAAGCACAATATGACATAGTAAATTTTATATATTTGCTTATAGTGACAACATGTCCATGTCTCCAAGACATCTTTTGGGCAACTGGCAAAGAGTAGTGCACCCTTCCATCACTTAGATACAAGTTTTAGTAATTATTAAAAGACTGTGCAAGATTATTACTGTTCTGTTATGAGAAGTAAATACAGTGTAATGAACATTGCCATGATGAATGATATTTACACACAAGAGAACAGTTAAATGTGAAGAATTGGATGAATGCTGCTGATATCAGAGCTGGATTTTTGCTCAGAGTAAACTTTATGCTTATTTAGTGTTTCACAACAAAGTCATGTGTTAAAGGAAAAAATGTCCTACACCAAAAAATATGCAGACAAATGCAGGTAAAGTATTTAGCAGTAAGAAACATAAATGCATATATATATTAAAGCTACATTTCTCTTTGAAATAATTACTTTGTGACTTCAAAAATAATTATCCCAAGATACCCCTTATATTTAAGATCTAGATACCTGTTCATTTATAACTGAAATTGCTGTGTAGTTATGAGGGTTTCCTCCAAGTCAGTCAACTATATATAACCAACTCAGACACTATTCTTCATCTTCAAAAAAAAAATTCTTGCTATAAGAAGTATTCTATGTTTCAAACATAGAATACTCCCTTCAAATATAAGTATTTCTAGGACAGAAACTTGACTCTGGAGTATCTTAAGCTGGGATGATATCCCCAACATGACAGTGAACGTTGTGTTTAAGGCTTGGTCCTTAAGTACATTTATTTTGGGACATGAGATAAGTGAGATTTCAGTCTTTTGCTTAAAATAAAAACTCCTAATTACCCCACTGAACATAACATTGAAGCTTTTTATATAATCATCAAAGCTGAAACTGCATGTTCACCTCAACAAGAGGACAGCAAACTTCACCAACTCCCAGAATCTGGGATAGTCTTGGGAGAAAGGGGATCAAAGGAACGGAGAGAGACTTCCAGCTTCTGTGTGTGTGCATGCACATGCACACTACCTAAAGCTGGGTCATGATGCAGCAGAGCACCACCTTCCTGCACCTAGAAAGTAAGTGGCAAGATGGTGGCTGGTGTGTAGCCAAATAGTTCAGGAGCTCTAATAAAGGACTAGCAGCCATGCTGTTAGATGAAAGCAACTGGGTCTACTGTGCTTTGCACTGTACATATCCTTAATGCATATGTACTTAGAGTAATGAGGCATTTAAGCATTCTTTGAGCATATATGCGAAATTAAAGCTGGTGAAAGCTTGCCTCCTTTGCAAGAATAATTCATGCCATGAGCTGCTCCTTACAGTTATCCCTTGTGAGATTGCACCAGATTTTTTTTTTCCTGCCAGATGATACCACCTCTAGAAATATCATAACAGGATTTTTGCCCTCTCACATCACCACTTTCCATATTGTGTACCTTTATCTTTATACAAAAAAGAAGTTGACCCTGACATGGGCTGCCAATATAACCTCACATTATTTCAGTATTCTGGACTAAAACAACTAGCCCCGAAAAAAGTGGTATTTCTTAGGGTGAGAGATGGCCACAGGCCTGAGTGCTTGGTAGTACAAATGCATACTCTAGTGAGAGCTAATTCTGAGCAGTATGGCCAAAGACCAGCGTATACCATTTGATTTTGAGGCTGGGGATTGCTCTTTGGCCCTATTATATTTGAATAACAGATTCAGTGGCTTTAGACTCCAGGGAGATGGAGCAATGAAAAGGAGCTTACCTTTTCTCAGGCAAATTCTATAGTTTAGGTCTTGACTCTATGGCTTAATATTCCCATCTGACCATTACTATTGCATCAGTACTGTCCAAAGAACTGAGACCATATGACTCACTCTGTTAAGCACTATGAAAACATAAGGAAGGCAACCCTTTTCCAAAGTGTTTGTGATCTAAACACAGACCTCGAAAAGGAAGAGGACAAGAACAGAAAGATGGGTGGACTTGCAGAAGCTACGCAGCAAAGAAGAGTTGTCCTTATTTTCAGTTAATTGTATTTTACTAATTCTGTTTCTCTGTGAGAAAAAGAACAATGGCAAACATTATTTGAGGTTGTGGAGTTAACATCCTTGGAAATACTCAGAAGCCATCTGGACATAGTCTCTGGCAACTGACTCTAAGTGGGGATGAGCAGGGAGTTTGGACCAGATGATCTCCAGAGGCTTCTTCCAACCTCAACTATCCTGTGATTTTGTGAACATTAGTAACTCATTTGTACTTGTGTACAGATTTAAACCAGTAAACTTAGGTACAAATCTGCATATCTACTCTTTAAGTTTTATTGTTTGATACATACGTAAACATACATACAAATATAGTGTAATTTTAAATATATTTAGTTCTTGCAATAAAATAACCTTTAACAATATTCTTAGCGTGCCCACCCTTCTTAGATTTAATAATATTGCAAGCAAGGAAAACATCTGACTTTGGAATTACATCAACACAAAGTAGTTACTTTTGGCCTTCATATATGATAGGATCAAATACAACATCTGCAAGTCATTGGCTGGAGCACAGATTAGAAGGAAAAAGGTCTAGGATAGTATGCATATGTACAATTCATTAGGCCTTAACTCCACTTTAAGCAGCGTGCATTCCATGTACCTTGGCTTATAGCAAGTTACTATAATGAACAAACAAGGTGAACTGTGTTCAGATTAATACCTGTATGACTTGCCTCAGTTGGCACCTGCTAAGCACTACACATTCAGAAAACATTATTCTGAATGCTTTCAAGAACTTCTGAATAACTTTGCAAGTGCAGGTGTTTTCAAATTATGTATAAATACCTCAGATCAGTTAAATTCCCCAGAGACTATATGCAGCTTGTACGACTTCTGGGGTGAGAGGGGTGAGGGGAGTTAATAGCAAGAATCTGGAGATAATCTATTAATTTATGACATAATCAATTAGTGCTTATTTCCCTTGTACAAAGAAACTTTGTTTCTACTTTAAAAAAAAATCAATTATAAGACTAGCTTTAAATATTTCTTAACGTATTAAGATATGAAACAGAGGCAGTTGAGGGGAGATCCGCATTGCATTCTGTTTTTTCCTTCCTTTTGATTGTCACTGCTAAAGAAAACCTGAGTCATGAAATAACCCAACACAAATCCTTCTATAGGGAAGAGAAGGTGTGAAGTCTTAAATTAAATAAAGAAATAAATACAGAAGGAGAGAGAAAATGAGAGATATTTCAGACTCATGCATGAAACCAAAGCAAACTGTACAGGCCAATTTCACAGAAAGTGCAGCACAGTTATGAACAACCCCTAGACAGTATAAAATGCAGCATATCACATGTTGGAGCAGTCTCTGTCCTGTGTGGTCATTCTGTCTGGGGCATGACACACTGTATCATTGGTCTACATAACAAGGAGCTTTAAAATTGCTAATCAGATATGAGATTTTCTTTCTTTTGCTTATTTTACCCAAGTATTGGAAACAATCTTTATTCTTCATGCACCACTAATGAGAGTTGCTTTTCTATTGTAACTTATCAAGATAAATTTATCAAACTAAAAGACAAGATTCATTTTGCATATCTATGTTTAAGCAATCAGTTCCTGAATAGTAAAAAAAAATACAATTTTTAAGGTAACGTAATTTTTTCCAAACATATAAATTTATAAAACTTTCAATAAGAAGTTATGGCAATTCAAATGCTGCTCAGAAGTTGTTGTTATCCAAAGTCTGCTACATGTAAAACATACAAGCATTTCTGATGTTTGGACTTCCTTCATCCAGTAAGGTCTCTTAACTACAAACTGGAGTCCTTCCTTCTCCTTCTCCATCTCCCCTCACTATGCATTTCCACCAAAAAATCAGATTCCTTTCTGCTACTCACGCATGCTTTGACACAACTCTTCAAAGTGGGCTGCAGTTGCCACTCCCACCCAGGAGCTCGAGTCTTCTACTTTACAATGACTGCAAAAGTGAGGATTCCGTTCAGAAAGCACTAGTACACAATCTGATAAAAAAAAAAAAAAAAAATCATCCTTTAAAGACTGGATACCAGTTCCTACCCACGGGATCCATGTACGTATGTATGTATGTGTGTGTAATATACATGTACAGATATATCTGTATCTCTTGATGCTTGGCGACAACTGACTTTTGCGGGGGAGCTCCAGAAAGAGCTGGAAACAGAGGTATACAGACTAGAGCAAGGAAAGCTCTCAGTTATTCCCTGACTAGTATCTATGTCTACCTTTCAACGGCACACAAAGGTATGATTTAGTGTACATGGCAATTAGCAGATCAGAATTATACTTTTTTTTTTTTTTTTTTTTTTTTTTGTACAGACGATTATGTTCCAGATGGATCAGCTCTTTCCTGCTACCTGACAACAACACAAGGTCATAGCAAGAACAACTTGTTAGCAATGGGATCACCTTACTTGGTGCCATTGTGCTTAGCTGATTTAAGCTGATGCAGAACCGTATCATGCATCCATCCTCTCATCACACACAAAAAGTGTAGTTATGCTTAAAGGTGAGTGAGGAGAATCAAACTTCCTCCCCAAGACTATGGCCATTCATCTGTCTGTCTGTTTGTCAGTTTCACCGTGATTTTTTCAACTCAGTGGATGATTTCAGTTGGGTAGACTTAACTGGAATTTAGAAATTTTTAAGCTGTGGAGCTTAGACAAGATTTGTGAAAAAACGTGTCTGCGTTGGGTGGACTCCTAAGCAGCTCTGCATGAGGAAACAAATTTTAAAAAGCAGTATGAATTCAAGGGCGATGCATGTTCTTTCACCAATCAGCATGACAGGACAACCGACACAATGTGATTCAAAATCAGCTTGGCATTGTTCACCCTCTACACAGGCAGCAAGATTCCAGGCAGATGAGGATACTTTGATGGACTATTGGGGATATGAAGGAAAACTCGAGATTCTCATGAGGAAAGAGAATTGAAGTAGTAAGAGACATAAGGCGAAACTGAGACAGGTATAGTCAAAGCATATGGACACAGAACACAAATCTACTTAATTACAATTACTGGAACTTCGTGTTAAATTATACTCATTAATTCTAGATGCTGGAAAAATACATTTAGTCTTCTACCTTTGTTTAGGAAAATGGATTTAAATACCATTGAAATAATTTTTATGGTTAGCTTTATTATGACATACCTACTCACATCACTCCATCAGCAATATCATAAAATGGATATTGGATATGTCCATATCATAAAAAGGATGGTAATTAGGAAGCTTCAAACAACTAGAAAGCATGAAAAAACACAGGGAATATCAGAATGAAAACTTTCCTTTGAGTACTTTCAGTTTTGGCATTCATCTGATATCTATGAAACAGCTGTTCCTGTGCCACATCAACCCAGGGAGCAAAGATTCACACACACACACAAATAATAATATTAATTAAAAAAAAAAAAAAGGAATAAAAGAAAAGAAAAAAAAAAAAGAAAAGAAGAAAAAAGAAAGTATTTTCAATTTGATCCTAAAAAAGTCTGTAAATTTATGTGTGATCTGTTTTCTTTTATTTGCATAATCCTTCACAGTTCATTTTGAGAAGTGTGACACAACGCTGCCTATCTAAAAGCATATTGTCCATTCCATAATAACTGCTCTGGGGCAGAGCAACGAGCAAGGAAAAAGCACAGACTAGATTTTCTGTGCAGAGGGAGAGGAACTTGTGGTATAAACTTGAGTGGATAGTGGAGTTAAGGAGAATGAGAAGTAAGGAGCCAACTACCAAACCAAGTTTAGGAGGCTCCACTTCTGGGTGATGAGCAGTGTGGGTAGGAAACAGGTTGTAATAGGAATTTCAGGGAACAGTTTAGCCAAACTGCTGACAGGAGGCAGTGTAATTTTTTGTAAGGTGGCTACTGCTACACATCTAATCTGCCCATGACTAAATATCAAACTGACTTTGCATCCTGCCTAAATATAATATAGTACAGTATACCTTGCATATTTGGTGTGTGGAATAGTCTGAATGGGAAATATTCAAAACCTTGAACGTGAAATCTTAATGGACTCCTGGAAATGCTAATATAATATCAGAAAAAACAGAGAGACCAGAAAATGATCATGTTCCTTTCCAAAGATTATACCTAGCCCCAAGACCTCCAAAGACTCAAACATGCAATGGTTTTTCTTTCTTATGTTTCACAAACTATTTAAGTTGTCTCAGACCCAACATTATATATCACTAGTCTGACAAAAACTTTGAAGACACCTATCTAAAAAGGACATCTTGCAGCAATTAAATGTAGGAGAGTAGAAAGCTCTGATCTAGACAATAAAAACCCTTTTCAACACCATGCCAGCTCTCCCAGCTGGGAGTAAGCCTAACTAAGGCAGTACTGAAATGATGTTGGCAGTCAGCAACCTCTCTAAGACTTTTGTCAGTGCTGCCAGCATTTGTTCAGTTGAATTGGTGTCATCAATACAGAGTGTAAACAAGACTTAAGATGCAGAGAGATTCAGAGAACATTAATTTCACACTGCAGTGACACTACAAGAGAAAATAAAAATGAAAACAATCTAACAGGAATGGTTTCATCTAATTGGACTGTGCAAAAACAATTACAGAAAAATAATTGCCTGATAGTTTAAAAGGATTGCTAATGGGCAGAGTTAAGGTTATCTGAGTACATTAGCTGTGTCCTTTTGCGGCTTAGATTTCTATTAAGATTTGCCTTGAATCTAAATTTCCAAAATTTATCCCTTCACTTTTCAGAGGAATTAGAGCATTCCTTTAATGCATTTCACTCTGGCTTACTGATACATCGTCTCAATTCTGATTCTATTTTAATGTAGATTTAATCTAGGAATATAAACAAGACATTTTTGTTTTCTATTTATATTTGAAAGGTTTATATATGCAGATTCCATTAAAAGCACATTATGTTTTTCACACACATCCTACTGTGGACCAATGGATGAATAAACCTGTGTTTTTACAGTGTAGAAATTCCTTAAGACTGATTTATTTTAACAATCTGAACCTCAAGTCTAGAGCTGGATCTCAAGCACAATCCTGGAAATCTGGAATAACAGTTTAACAGTTTATTAAGGTTTCTTCCCATAGATAAGGCCAGATCATGGCACAGATATGCTATTTTAGATTACTCATGTTATTGTATAACCTTTTTTTTTTTTTAAGGAGGAGGTGGAATGGAAGTTTCACTGCATATTTGACTCTATCTGATTTCATTTCTATCCTTTGCATTACATACCTATTTCTCAGTTTATTCTAGACAACTTCTGCATTAAATGCATTAAATACGAGCATTTGCAATGATAAATTGTAAAAGCATTTTGCAATAATTCACAAATAATAAACTGCATGAAGAGATTTGAAGAAAAAAAAAAAGCTACTTTTTTCTCATAGATAAATGCCCCTCCAAAATTCAGACATTAAGACATTGTACCTTACAGAACAGGTGATACTAAAAATAATTGTTTCCACTCTACAATTTATGATCAGCTAGTTCTATTAGGTTATATCACATGTGGAAAAAACATCAACCTCTGGGAGCACTGGAACAGAAGAGTGGCCTCTTAAAGCAACATACATTTTTACAGATATGATACCAGACATCAGTTTGGATGGTGTTTATGTTTCATCATCTGACTTTTCACAACAGATCTAAGTGGAGTCATCCAGTAAATTAAAATTATACAATTATCCTTGATCAGATGCATTTTCTCTGCTTTGTGTGACTACCATCACTTTTCTCAGAATGATGCAGTTTCATAGTTCCAGAACTTTATTTTCTAGACAGGAAAAAAGAAAGGATTATTATTCTTTATTCAACTAACTGATTTTAAATTACCCTTTACTTTTTTTTTTTCCCGAAACATCTCCAAGAGATGCTACATGACAAGCCATAAAGTAAAAGCAATCAATTTAGCAATAAATAAAATAAACTTGGTATTCAATTAACATACACAGTCCCTTAAATGACATAGCAACATAAAAACATCAAATCTGTTTACCTTTTCAAAGGCTAATTTGCTTCCATTTTCATAATTATTTATTTAAAGCTCTGAATTACAACAGAGTTGTACTGATTACTGTATGAATGTATTCAGATTATACATACACACACATATATACTGAGCAGGCACAGTAGCAAGTATTTATTAATAGTGCATTACTCCAAAAAAATGTTTGTATTAATTTACATATGTGTATCTATACTATGACAGCCTTAGTCACATGGCTGATGATTAATTTTAATGCATACAGCTGGAAACAAAAAACAAAAAACTTTTGCATTGAATCTTAAGATCTGGAGCACACCTAAAGGATCTTCTGAAACTGTAGTGTCATTTAAGGACTTTTTTTATTTTATTTATTTAGGAAGGTGTCTGATGTTCAACAGGTGTGCCTTACAGATCTTTAAACAGCAGTTGCGCCAACATAATAATAGTAAGACATTTCTCATCTGTTTAATGAAATTTCATTCCTCTACAGTTTCAGGGACCAAAAAAAGTTCTAAAATGCAGTAGGGTTTATCATGCACTCGCAACACAGTTTCTTATGTATCTTGGGGAGCACTAGGGAGGAAACAGGCATTATACTATGCCCACAAAGTCAGGGTGTTGGAGAGTGGTGTGTCGAGAAAGGAGAAGAAAATTGGAGACATAAGAAGCTTCCCAGAGATCTCCTTCTGTACCATTTCTTTGCCTATCCTTTCAAAAGTAAAGGATCTCAGTTCCAGCATTACTGTTGATTCCATCACAAACATTGTTGATTCACAAATACATCACAAATACATTCCAAATACATCACAAAGAGATGCTGCCAGTCATGCTCTCTGTATTTTTAGCTTATTTTAAAGAATCTCAAAAGTGGTTTGTGTCCTGGCAATGCTAAGATAGCTACTGTCTTCTGGCACAAGATTGTACTGAAATATCACTGGTATTTTCTGCTTTGGCAAAGAATTTAAGGACAGATGGAAGATTTTCTGAAGTCTTACAAGTTTCTCTTTCAACTTTGTCCTACACATTGTTAGGGCAGGTTAAATGTGGACAAGAAGTGAGTTCTGAATGAATATTCTCAAATAGAAATAGGGTTCCATTTCTCATTTACAATAAGGCTGCATCATACTAGTCATTCTATAAATGAAAGTCCTACAGTTTGTAGGACAGTTTCACTGCGTTTTGACTGTGGTCATGCATCTCATTATTCATATTGCCTAAAAGTAAAGCACTGAGCAAGAACAGTGTAAATTATTACTTCTGGATTCTAAATATTTATGTAGTAAGAACCACAGAAGTGTTAAAACTTATCAGAAAGAATAGACATCGTTTTATTATCTAATTTTATTATCTATCTAAGTTTTAATTATCTAATTATATAGAGAGAATTATAATAGAAAGGTTAAGATTAGTATGAATGGACAATGACTGAGTACATACAGTTGTGGAAACACCAGGAAGATAAAGACAGGAAAGGGCCTATATCATGAGCTTGCATAGATGGCACCCACAGGTGTCATCCTAGCACACACTTAGGCTGAGCTCCACAAGGCACCCAGGTGGGGACACAAAGAATGAAGTAAACCATGATGCTCACAGAGGTGGGTCAGGGTGGAGAGAGTTATCATGGTCACTGCCTAGAAGGTTAAAAAGGTTCATCCAAAGCAAGCATATGGTTACCAGTCTAAGAAAAATCCAAGAGTTTTGAAAAGGAGAACTAAAAAAACGGCTTCTCTTGTCTCTCTTGTTCTCCTAGACTGATTACCTGGATACCACCATCTTGCTGTTTGTGAGCATGTGAGTATGAGACTGTGAGCTCGGATGAGCACAAACATTTTTGTTTCTATTTGATTTTAAAATAAAATCATCTGCTGCCTCTATTGGGCTTCTCACTGAGATTTCCTGCATTGTTACTACAATGTTGCGACATTATTTCCTTCAATTACTTTTCCTTGGTTTAATTGCAGCTTTTATTTCAATCTAACTCCATTAACTTCATTTACAGCACAGCAGATTAGAGCAGAATACATCTTGCTATACAACAAATCACAACTGCTTCATGGATACATATAAAATGATTTAGTGTATTTTTCTATTAAGAGGCACTTAAAATATGAATATATCTGGAGGTTGCTGTCAATTTTTTATTTTTTTTTTCAAAATAAACCTTTTGTTAATCATCCATAATGGAATACATTGCCTTTTATTTTCTCTGATACAAATATGTTTTCTTTGGTGTAGAGATGTGTTTTCTGGTAAGAACAGGAAACCTTATTTTCAACCTCAGCAGAACTACCTGGATGTAAATTAGAGCTTGAATCTATACTGTATATATTTATCTTCAGAATGCAGGTAATTTTAGTGTAGAAATGTCTGAGTAAGTAAAATAAAAAATGCTATTTCTTTCTTTTTTTTTTTAATGTATTTTGCCAATCGGTATACTTAGAGATTGTACAGTGACAATCTGAAAGGCGTGCTCTTCTTTCCCCCAGAGTGTATCTCTGCCAGTAAATGTTCTTAGCCAATGCACATATTGTTTATTACTCCCATCCTGCAAACGATGTCTGGGAAGATTTTGAGAGATCATAGGAAAACCCTGAGATTTGTCTCACAATCAAAATATTTGCAACCTAGATGCATTTTCATCTAATAAAAATGTTATTCCATACATACCTCTGCAGTCACATAAGGGAAAGAGATTACAAGTTAGACCTTATTTTCTCACTTTCTTGACAGCAGTATTGCCAGCTGTATCATTTCTACCAAATCACCTCTGATGGCTAAGATTCGTCAGTTGTCATATCGTATCTATGGAAATATGCAGTTTCAGGCAAAAACTCTGCATTTGCTATCTCTTTTTGGATTAAATGTACCAAAATCTGAAACCACACATATTGTTTTGGCTCTGCTATCATCAGTTTCTTTGATGTGATGTATTTCTTTGGAACAAAAACATTGTTATAGGGTAATCTTAGTTCTCAACTTCTCCTGATGTTGTGCTGTAATTCTAAAAATTAGAGGAGATATATGCTGTGAGTAGGACTGCAGTGTACAATCTGAAGAAATGCTAAATCTGTAAACTATTCTTCTCGCTTAGGCTTGTAAACTGCTCTTCTCCCTCATGCCTGCTTTAGTTGAAACTGGAACAAGTACTTACTTTCAAAGCAAAGAAAATATCCTTTATTATGTACAGCATTTGTTCTTCTGATAAGACACTCAAATAATGAATAATGCAGTACTGATATCTAACTATTCATTTTTTATATTATTGCGAATAACCTTTGCTGAACATCCAGGTATAGACAGTGCAGACAAATATATAATAAGCCTTATATGTAATGCATAAGAAAGACAGGTCATCCAAAAGGCATTAAGATAGCATTTTTTTCCTTTTCTGTGATGAATAGATAAGGTTGAAATACAAGTATTCTGCTCATTTGTTAAGAGAAATATGAAGACTTATCCTGGGATAATAGGTTCCCTTCCCAAATTAGAGAATCAAGTATTCCACACAAAGAGATTTACTCTGTGCAAGCAAACAGCAAAACAGAAATTCACTAACACGGTATTAAAACATTAGGAAGGAGTTCTATAAAAAAGCTGTGGACAGTTATCAAAATAAATGAAGAGATGTCAGGCAGGATGATTAAACAGTTCACAAGCAATTCACTGGGGAAGAAAACTTCCAGAGATTCTGATTTGTCCCTTTTAACTCACTCCCAAAGTTGCTACCTTTTGTTCTCAAAGTCATATTTGAAAATCGTGCTGCCCAGCTGAGGGCAGAACACACACTACGTAAATAACACAAAAATAAACCACATCAGCATGTATCAGAGGTTGAGACTGAATTGTTGCACTGAGATATATTGCCTCTGTATATCAATTAAGGCCCTTCTGCAACAAGTACTATATTAAATTATTTCAACCTTTCAACAAAGAGCTAAATTGCCTCAGGAATAGCTTGGCTTGACATTCTTTCTGCACTTACCTTTCTACAGGTAGTCAGAAGATTTTAGGGTCTGAAGCTACTGTTCCTTCCAGCATAGTCCATGAGACAAAATGAAAAGCTGCTCCCTCCTTGTTGCCTCTCTAATCAATTCTTTGGTGACTAGACATTTTTTAATCTGCAACGAGGAAAAGCTAAAGTTCTATTCGACTGACACAGTAGTGAAAACAAAGGATTTTAATATTATGAATTGGATTCAATTAACAGTTTAATGAGCTTTTAGAGAGTGGCTAAAGTGGTTGCAAAAAGCCTTCCTCAGTGTCAAAGAAAAGATCTGTCTCAAAGATGTGTAAAATTAAAGCTCTGTCCAGAGAAGACAATCATAAAAGCATAGTAAAACTATGCACATTTATACCATTGTAGGTTGGCAAACCCTCCATCTTAAGTTTTGTATTTCTCATTGTATAGCTTCTTCTTTTCAAAATCACTCTAATCAGAGCTACCATTTGGGACATCAACGTCTAAAACAGTTAATTACAACTAAAACAGGTACACTCAACATTCATCACAATGATCAGCACAGCTTTACCTTACACGGGAAAAATTAAGAACTGGACTTGTTAGGCCACCAGAATGAGGAGTGAAGGGCAATATGATTTTTGTTTGTGAATAAGCAATGACAGTAAACATCAAATAAAGGAAATAAATAAATACAAACTGATCAGAAATAAAATTAGTTTAGAGAAGTTTCTAAATCTCTACAGTAATCAGCCTTCTCACTGGAATAATGGGGGTAAAGGTAAATATATATCTGAAAACGGCAATTTGTAAGGTTCTGCAAGGAATAAAGCTTGTCACAGCAGGTTATGCCACTGAAGAGGTTTTTCTTGGTCCTTTGTTCTTCAGCATGGAATTCACAGAAACCCATGCACCAAATATACAGAGGCATAGGAAATGCTGAGAGTCTTGAGGAAATGCTGAGGAATAAAACAGTTTATTCCAGAGAGTACTGAAAGTCAGCTCCCAGTAATAATGGATGAAAGACAGAAATCAGAGTCTTCAGAGTTTTCCTGTGAATTAATTTTAGGTGAATCCTCATTTGGTTTACTAGCATTTTGGTGTTTTTCTGGATTAATCACGTGCTACATCACTTAAACTTCTGCACACTTTGTACACTGTGACAGATAACATAACAAAGGCCAACACTGAGGCATTGTAATTCTCTAGTCGGTAGCATCAACAGACTTTTGGAATGCAACTTTTGATTTTTGCAATTCAAGTCCTACCAGTGATCTCTTCTTGTAGGGGACGGCCCTTACAATAAGGCAATGTTGTACCTGTTCAGATAATGGAAAACTCATGTACACAGGTTTATGCCTATATACACAAAAAAACTCTCCCTGAGAAGGAAAGGGTTTCACTTCTTTCACCATTTGGAAAAGCTCTTTAATATTTCTTGATTCTTTATTATATTCCATGCATCATCTGAAGTTATCATTCACCTAATATCTGAATTTATTTTCCGTTCCAGTACCTGTTGCCAGAGCAGGGAGTTTACTGTCATCATATTTATTCCCCACAGCAGGGTAGGGCCCAATATGAAAACACCGTGAACTTCTGATCCCTATAGTTTACAGGTCTGATCTATAGTATAGCTGTCCCACACAACTCCTTTGCTACAAGCAATACTGTTCTGTTCTTCCTAGTGAGGCATATAGGGTGGAAAAAGGATGGCTTCTGCTATCATTGTTTCTTCATCCTTATGCTGACCAACATAGTTTGTTTTCCTTTGCTGTCAGAATACCTGAAACTTAAATTTTGCTACAGAAGATAATAACGGGGCAATAGGTTGCTTCAGATTGGTTGGTACAAAAGGTTGGTACACCAGCCTCCTGCTTCTTCCTGATTACAAGCAGATTAAAAAGCAGGCATTATGAGCAGATCAAGATGTACCAATGTCCTAACAACGTGTTCCTTAAAACACCTTTTAAAATATTCTAGATTTCTCTTAATCAACAATTTCAAAAAAAAAAAAATTAATGAAGACATTGACTAAACCAGGATTTTTATGCAGGTTGGAGCCCTCTAAAATGAGGCACGTGTCTTTGTATTTATTTTCAGCTCGATATGAAAGCAGAAAAGATCATTTTGATGGAAAAAGCAAATAGGTTTTGTTCTAATGTTTTCAAAATGAATCATTTAATCTTTGCCTGTTTGAAAGTACTAAAATAAAATGTGTTCTGTTTCTGGCACAAACTGTTCACCCATTTAAGTTCCTAAATACTTGTGGTCCTTCTGAAATTCATTTGATTTAATATTCCTGGAAAAAATCACTTAGCACTAATTTTTACAAGTAACAGATACAGTCAAGAGAAAACTCTCCACCAAACACACCATCTTTTCTTACAGCCCCAAAATGTGTTGTAATCTCCTTGAAAACACTTGCTATTCAGATTTATTTGATGAATAGGTCTTGTTCAGGAATTCAATTTGCTAACTTATAACCTTACTCTTGATGGGGACTACGTAATCAAAGTTGCTCATTTTGCAGCCACTACAGCATGAGCTTTTTCACAGCTTGGCTACAGTAGAAAGCTTTTTATAATAAGGATCTGGTAGACAGCAGTGTACCGGATATTAGACTTGTCCCAGAGGGTCCATTCTCCTATAGCTCTGCATGCATAATGGCAGAAGAAGGATATAGCCCCTTGATCTTTAGCACAGAAAAAATAAGAAATCAATTATGTCTGACTTTCTAGCAATGTGCTGCTATTAATTACATTTAATGGTTACAAAACTCACATGTAGGCATCCTTACAAAGAAATAAAGAAGCAAAGGGCCAAGGAGCCAACATGACCAAACAGCTTTTGTATTAATAAGTACGTGTAAAGTTGCCAGAGCTGTCTTGCATACACAAAAAGTTAGTTCAACCCCACCCAAAGTCTGGAGAAAGCTTCTCTTGTTCTATCGTTTCTTACCATGCTGTGCACAACTAGAGAGGAATTTAGAAGAGTCTTGGAAAGTAAATTTGATGAATCTGTTTATCAGCTACAGCATATACTTTTTTAAGCATGGAATATTGGCTTGAGCAAGTAAAAGTTTAACACTATTTCATTTCTAGAAATATTGAGCTTATTATTCTACATTTTAGTCTAAATTGATGAGTGGTACACTAGTTTATTTTCTATGTTCATTCTCAGATATAAAATACACAAAATAAATATAAACAACACCTAAAAATGGAGCTCATAAAGTGTCTTTTCTTTTTAGCGTAAAACATTTATCCATTTGAGCTTCCAAATACCCATGGTTCTCCTGAAAACTAGCCATTTTAATATTAATGGAAAAGAATGCATTCCTATGATTGTATTCAAAGTATTTAGTAAGTATTCTTAATGAGTGTAATTCTTAGTCAGTATTGTGACGGTTAACGGTATCAGTGAGTAGAACTAGACCAATCATTTTCACATAATAATTTATTTGCTGAAATATGTGAGTTCATCTACTCAAACACTATCTTTGAAGTAAAGTCAAATATGCTTGAAGGGGGGGAAATTGGAAAGAGCAGTAAGTTATTCTCCCATTTTCAAACATTTGAATTTTCAGGACAGATTCATAAGTGGTCACAGACACTATTTTCAGCTGGATGAGGAAGATTATCAATGTAACTTTTCATTTCTCTTGCTTTGGTTACACATCTTTATAGAAAATGTTCCTTGTTCAGCTAGGTACTCTTTACATATAAAAATCCCAGAAATATTTAGGATTGTTCCTTTAGGAAAACAGGGGAAAATAAAATAAAATAAAATAAAACAAAACAAAATAAAATAAAATAAAATAAAATAAAATAAAATAAAATAAATAAATAAATGTGATCAGTACTTCTTCCATTTTTAAAAAATATCACTAAGCAAACAGCAACCAGACACAGCAGTCTACTCCATTCTTTGCACATTTGATGCCACTTACTCTTATGATTGAGGTCCTTGTGGACCAAATGGAGACACTGATGTAGGAGCTACCTTCTCGTCATCCAGAACTTCTACTAAATTTCTATTCCCAGCAGTGACTGCGACTGAACTGGTAAAGGACAGCTCTGGTGCAGGCAGTGGGGAGTACTTAGCAAACTACAGCAGCTGGGCTAATCTTTCCCTAAATTTCACTGCTCTTAGAACTGCTGTAATTACAACAGACTCAAAACCTCCTGGGTCACTGAGGTTACTCTTACGGTATCACAAGCAACCACCTCATGTAACATCCATCATAAATTGACTGCACTTCAGCTTACACACACAGTGTCACTTACAAAGGATTACAAAGGGACTTAAAACACAGGTGTCTGTTGAGTCAGGCTTGTATCATACATCTCTGAATAACGTCTAATAGGTTTTGGTAGTTTAGAGGACAGGGTTTCCTTTTAGTGAACCATCAGTTATGCTGATGGTTCAAAACAGCATATATCAAAGCAGTATATATCAAATAAACAATATATTTCAGAAAGAATTTAAAAACTGTCCTTCTTATAAAACCAGGAAAACAAAGCCATCCCCATTTTCTATGCTTTTTCTTGGGATTTTGGACTGTTGGCTCATAAGGAATGTAGGGTCTCTCTCACTGAATCAAACTGGCTTTTCTCTGCCATGATCAGTGCCTCTCACCTCTTCTTCAGATGCTGTTTGTGAATCAAAAGAGCATGACTTCGAACAGACTGGAATTTGCTAGGAAGTAATTGCAGCTTTTCTCTGCTACTACAGGGCTCTTAGGTTAATGGCATGGTTCATGCATTCCATGTGCATTTAACCTAGACCATTCCTCAGTCAAGCCTTAGGCTACCACAGAAAGTCCAGTCTAACATTTACAGCTGGCCTGTAAAATCCACTGTTACAACCATACACTGGACACGTGCCCAAACTGACACCGGCTTCTGGCTTGGAGAGGCAGATGGAGATACATGTTTGTGTCAGCTTGCATGGTCCACTTTCAGCATGTGTCCTTCAAACTTGGAAAGCTACAAATTGGCAAATCCCACCAAGTACCCCTCTTTCTGCATAGAGAATTACATTCATGGGCACAAAGGCAAAGCAAAAGGTCTAGACTTTTCATCAGAAGCAGAAATACAAAGGGCTTTTAGGGCTTACAGAGGGCACATGTTATTGCCATCTGGAATCATTATAATAGGCATTTATTTGGCTCACACCATGAATAAAAAGATGTTTTATCTTTTTTTGTTGTTGTTGTTTCTTTAATTATTCCAGATGCACTGTTATGTTCTAGGTTTATGACAATAAAGAGAACAAGGACCCCATTTGGACCTCATCCCACAGCTTCCTGAGTGAGGACAGAACATTAATTTTGCATGTTGGCATTACTCTGAGACTCAGTGCATGAAGATAGTTTGGCAGAAAGATGATATGTATAAAAATCTCTCTCTTTGTTGCTTTCATGATTGTTCAATCTTCACTTTCAGTAATCCTCTTTAAAAACATTATTTTAAAAAAATCTTTAGGAATTCTGTATCTTCAGGAAAACTTTATCTTTTGATAAACCACAAAAAAAAAAAAAGTCATTAATGAAATAAGTATAGTGCAAGGCTGGGGTAAATATTTCAGGAAGAAGCAAATTCTGAAATGTGAAAGAGTTGAAGACAGTGGAGCTTGGGGATCTATTGAGAATGAGAAGGTCTCTGGGTTAAACAACCACTTATATTTACCCCTGAATACATATAACCTATACCAATCCTGAATGATATTATTTATAACTGAGCTCTGATTATACACAGGAAAATGTGGTAAAGTTTTTTTAATTATTTTTAATTTGGACACTCAGTCTGACAATCCCAAGAAACTGCTAAAATTCTCTGCATGTAAATTTCTACCCTCAGCTAAATACCTAGGGATGTTCAGGGAAGAATTAATTGGAAGCAAAGAAAAAAAAGGAAAGAGAAAAAAGAAAAGAGTTGCAGTGCCCCAGTGAATAATTTATAGCTGTTTCCTTTTCAACAAAGGGAATGTTGAATGTTTTTGACAATAGCAGGTACATAATTGTTTTATGCTGGGGGCATTTATTGTAACTCATTCATTATATCATCTTGCTAGTTTTCATGGCATGCATGTATTTGTTCTCTTAGTGGAACAATTTGAATGACAACTAGGAGAAATAGTGGGGGACAGACAGTGAGAAATGATGTGTTAAAAGACTTAAACCAGTTTGATAGACAGCTTGAAAACACCATCAATACCAACAACACCATCAGCACAGAGAAAGTGAAAGGCCTAGATCCAGTGGTTGTCTTAGTCTGAGAAATGTCCTTTTTTTTTTTTTTAAAGAACTATCTTTTTTTCATTGATTTCAGTTAATTTTGGTCAGAAAGGAGACTATTATACAATAGAAAGATTAAGACTGTGAAAGAGGGAAAAAAAGACAACATATGAAAAAATATGAGAAAATCTTGAGGGAAACTCAAATCAATGAACTTCCTCCAAAGAAATAACTAACCCTAGAAGTTCGACCCAGACAGTGAGACCATATATCAGACACAAGTCTGAGGTTTTTGTGACCCTTGTCATTGGGAAAACATTTTAATTACACTGAGTCATTTCCCCTCTATTTTTTTTTTCAAGTTGTAAAAAATGAAAATACTCTGCATTCTTTCCTCCCCAATCTTTCCATCTGAGAAAATGTAATTGTAAGGGGTGGAAAAAAGACAATTAATATATATTAAAACATACAAAAGGCTCCTTCTAATGATCAAGTTAAGTCACCAGGTCCATTTAGGAAGAACTTCTTTACCGAAAGGGTTGTTAGACATTGGAACAGGCTGCCCAGGGAAGTGGTGGAGTCACCATCCCTGGAGGTCTTTAAAAGACGTTTAGATGTAGAGCTTAGGGATATGGTTTAGTGGGGACTGTTAGCGTTAGGTCAGAGGTTGGACTCGATGATCTTGAGGTCTCTTCTAACCTAGAAATTCTGTGATTCTGTGATTTTAAAGGCATAAATCAATATAATTTCTGTGACTTTAATGATGGTAACAGGACTTACACTAACTGATCTAGCAAACTTACTAACGTCCATTAGTATTACTACTACTACTACTACTACTGTTATATCACTGTAAACTGTACATCCAGTTTTGCTATCATATATGTGGACATAGATACAGATATGAAGATACTTATGAATTATCTACTTACTACAGTTAGTATTCTTCCTGAGTTGTATTAATTTATAAATGTGTCTCTAAAAACTTGACCATTACCAAGCAGTATTACCGTTTCCAAATAAAGAAACAAGAACACAGACAACTATTTAGCACAGCAGGCACAGTGCTCTTCTATCTGTGCTCCAGCAAACATCTCTTGATTCCCATCATTCTTCAGTCCTTTTTGTGAAAGGACTGTGTCTTACACAAATTAACGCATTAGTTTTGTAGGACTTTCAAATGATTATATCTGATGTGATATTTTTCCATTTAGTCAACAGCCAGAAGTATTCCCTAATATGAACATACATCAGGAGACATTCCCATTGTCTTCTGTTTCTTTGAATCACAATGCCTCTGTGCTTTGGCCTTTGAGGATTTTGCACTAGATTACTACAACTTTTGATTTGATTTCAACAGTTTTCCATATAATATTTGGTTTTATTTTAATAAATTAAATGGCATAAAACAGAAAAAATGGACATTGAGAAAGATCGATTTGTCATGCAAAAATATAGAAGTGTGTTACGTGTGGGTACTCATGACAAAGAAACTCACTCCTAGAGCCATTCTCCCACTTGAAGGACAAAGGGCATCTCGAAAATACTATAAAAATCAATGCAGGGTTTTGAATCCCAATTAGAGAGAATTCTCTATAAGAGAATTGTTTCTTATGACCATGCATGTGTGACTATATGCATGTAGCCTTCTCATATTGTGTCCAAAATATTTCTATGTGTCTTCCCTCCAAAGGAAAAAAAAAAAAAGGCTCTGGATGCATCCAATATTATGAATCACAACCATCTGTGTTGTAGTGCAGTGTCATAAGTCATTGTTCTTGTCCCCGCATATCCTTTCTCCCTCTTCACTGCTGAGCTAATTCTGCCAAAAGCATCTACAGTTCATACAGGCCTAATCCAAAATCCACACAAGTCAAAGTCACACCACTGGCTTCAATGGAGTTTGTAAACTTGAGAAAAAAACAGACAGTGACTTTGTTGAGTTAAAGGCACGATTTGGCTTTTTTGATTCACACAAAACTTTCACTGTAATAAAGAGTGGGCAGGAAAAAAGTAATAAAAAATCAAAAAAACGGAAATACTAAAGTTCTCAAAGAAATTAAAGCGGTAAGAAATATTACTGTAGAAGAACTTAAATCTAGGCATCTCTTGATGTCTGAATAATAGAAAGTTTGCACCCTCCCTGAAAGTGCCCGAGCCATCAAGACCATACGAATGATAGACTGTGAGACATGCCAGGATGTTAATGAGGGTCAGGCTCTTCCCCTCCTATGAAATCTGTAGAGTGTGGTGAAGTTGTCACGTATCCTGTGTCTGAATACTAGTAATATGGTAAACTTCATCTTGAGAAGCAAGATAGGACTATGCTTAACTGCTTGTTTATATACATACAGAAGACTAGGATCTTAACAGAAAATCCTCATTCCCTTAAAGTTAATTGGAGTCTTGCCACTGACTTCGGTGTGGCCAGAATTTCATCGACAGGCTTTAATAGGACTGACTATCCAAATAAATAAAGTAAGGGGGATTTGGCTGTCAGTGACCTATGTAAGATCTCACAGTCAGCAATAAAATCTGAAGCGACTAAGTCAGAACACTATTCTGAAACCACAAACTTCCTCCCCAAACCCAAAAATACAGGACGTTTTGATAACAGAAGAGCAGTAAGTACAGGAACAATTAAAGAAATTGAAAGAAACCCTATATATTTAGCCAGTTATTGTCAGAGCTGTAATATTTAGAATTTTGATATCTGTCATCTTTTAATCTCTCTCTCATATTACTTTTATTGCATTTAATTTTTAGAAGGAAAGTTTCCATTTTTTTTGGTTCATTTTCTTTTAAGGAAAACAGATGGAGAAGGAAAATAAAGTTTTGAAGTTCAAATATAATTTTAAAATGGCTGTTAACTGTTTAATATCAAAAGCAATTATATCAACTAAAGGCATTTGATGCTTGCTGTTTCAGGTGTTAATTCCTTCTGATGAAACTGAGTTTTATGATTTTAATGAGAATGTTTTTTAGTTGAATTCTAGGACAGCTGAGTATTTGGTCAGAGTACCTGAAGGAAAGAAAAATCACCCCACCTCTACAACTTTTAGCTCGGGAAAAAATATTTTGGATAATCATGAATGAAATAGAGGATAACAATGAACATGTTTTTACAAAATAAATTATAGAGAGTGCTACTAACTTCCTGTAATAAATGTAATATATGCACTACATGTGCGTACACATGCACACATATATGCATGTGAATATATGCGTGTAGATCTTCAAAAACAGAACGCACTTTTTGGAGAAGGAAATCAAAACACTCTTTTGTTTAAAGACTACATGATTTTCTAACCCTATCGGCTACAGTTACTATACTGAAATTTAGTTAGATGCCTAGTGCTCTTGCTTACGGATCTAATGCAGTATTTTTTGGATTCCTATTCAAACCGTCTGCTTTTTTTATTCTAATGTATCATGCCATAATTCCATGTAATTATGGGCACCCAGTCTTCCAAGACAAACAGCTGACACCTGGAGACATGTAAGGAATAACTCATAAGTTAAGGTTAGCTGCCCAACTCTCATTACAGTGACATTTAAAGTATATTCTGTGAAGTTCAAGTTAAACCAAAAATGTTATTCAGTGGTTCTTGGATTCAGAAATAAACATACAATAGGCTAGACAGAGATTGTCAGCCTGTCATTATAATACTGGCTGTTAACAACCACAATTAAGGAAGACTACATATCAATTATTATTTGTCTGGAACATGAACTTCCCTAAGCATGAAAGGAAGTGATGCAGCCTGTATTACTGTCTCCACTCTTCAGCTAATTAGTACTGTTTTTAATGGCTTCATCTGCCCAGGATCAATTGTCTAATGGGGAACAGTTCTCTGTCAGTTAATAAGGTGAGGAACTGTATAATATGATTATGTCTGGCTCCAAAATAGTGCTTCAAACAACACTAAAACAATCATGTGATGGAATAAATAGACTGAAGCAGGACTGCCAGATAATTCTGGAGCAAGCAGAGTGTTCCAGTAAGGGTACAAATATCTGATAAAAGAATGTGCAGCACACTGTAAGGAAAGTGTAGGACATTGTCTAGAAATGCTGGAAGTTTAATTAAGAGAAGGAGCCAGTGGCAGTATGTGTTTAAACTGGTGTTTAAAGAACATTAGCATAAGGAATGTGAAAGGGAAGGGCTCCATTTCCAAAAATACTTGCTGCAAAAATAAACTGCTTTGTGGTTGTCCTGCTTGGAAGAATGTGCATTTTAAACTTTCCATTCAGAAAATGCCAGCCAGTACTGAAAAGGGTAAAAAGCAACTTGATGATATATACTCTGTGTGTCTCCAGGCTGCAAAATGCAGTTTATATATACGCACACATATATCATACCTCTGATGCTGCAGGATAATTGGATGTTCTCCTGATGGTCAGCTATAGACAGTTTGGTAGATTACTGCTCATCATGATGGAGGCATTGGACAACTCAGCACTGCTCTGCACAAGGCAAAGCCAGGAGGTACACAAACAGCTGTATGACTTCAGATGACTTCTTTCTACTACAATTGATCACCATTACCCACAGGCTAATTGGCATTGTTCTTGGCATTTACAAAAAAAGATTATGCCAAGCCCTTATAAAAACAAAAAGCAGACTTTGTGGTATAGGAAATAATGAAGCTTTACAATTAAGCAAGCATAGATGTCATTGACTTTCCTGAATTCAAGCAGGAGGGGAGAGCAGTTTGGGAAAGCATTAGTGTAATATCCAAAACATGCATATTTTTATTCCAGACCTAATTACCTCATTTGCTTTCTTCAGTAATGTCCAGTTTTTCCTTTGCTGTCCTTTGAATCACTGTTTCCACAAGAGATACAGGCTACACTCCCTGAGAAAGAAAAGAACATAGCCAAGTAACAAAGAGAAAAAAGAGGGGTATATTTAATAGAAGTTCTTTTGACGAAAGAGCTTCTCTCAAACTCTTGAGGTCTGCACCTCTGCACTGAAATCCATTAAAGGAAAATATCTGTTAAGATTTGCCCCTCCTTTTGCAGCTGACTTAAACTGTTTGAACGTAAATTGTGCACCTTAACACACAATTGCCTACGTAGTTTTTATGCCCACCATGGTAAGAAATCAGCACTTCAGATCTTTGGGTCTCAATAAACCCAGACTTCACTATGCAAACTGCATTGTAATCCTGCGTGAACCTATTGCCTTGAGAAAGATCATTGATAACAGCATTAGGTGTCTAGCGCTTGCCTCTCCTCTGACTGAATGGAAGGCCTGTATCTCCCAGAAAACCATTTCAATAATTTGGACAGTAGAAATCCTACCAGTGTTTCAGGGCTCCACAGCTAAAAAGCCTGGATTCTCACTGCACTGTATTTATACACACAGGGAGATGAAGAGTAGTCCATCATCACAACATGGAGACCACTTCTGTTAGACTACTGGAGAGAAAAAAAAAAAAAAAAGGCTTCTTTTTTCAGAAGTGGTATGTGTATTGTAGTATTGTATATTTGTGCTGGGGAAAAGAAAGGTCACACTGCTTTTTGAAACGCTTAGCTATAATACATTGAAATGTTGCTCTTACACAGAGTACTGCAAGGATATAGCTTAAGCTTTAACCTGTACTGGTCAGAACACATCAAACATAAAAGCATTGCACAAAGACTGTAACAACTCAAAAAAGAAAAAAAAAAAAAAAAGTTGATAATCATTGCTGTGGGGCAGCCCTGTGAAGCCCATATTTCCAGAAAGAAGAAGGCATTTGCATTCCTTGAACAGAACAGAATGGAACCGAACAGAACAGAGGAGTCAAAGGTTAAATGTGTGAGAGAAAAAGAACAAATTTTTCTGTCTGAGTTACATCATTCAAGAATGGATATAATTTTCAGCAGATGGACTACCTCATTCTTATTTTTACTTTCTATTTCTGGTTCAACTCACTTTCAACCAGCACTTCAGATTATTGTGGACAAGTGGAATTTGCATCCTAGGAGAGATTTTAGCTATTGCACATGCGAGTGTCAGTGACCTGTCTACTTCTCTTTTGCTAACTGCCACAGCTTAGAAAAAAGAAAGATCTGGTTGGTACTATCTTAGGTTGGTTCTTTAAACTCACTACTGAAGACAATTTTTTTTGTGTGTGTTTTGTTTTGTTTTGTTTTTCCTTAAAATGTGCATTACTGCAAATAGCTACAGCGTGGACAGTCCAGGACTCCGTCAAGGCAGAACTGCAGTTACTCAAAGCTCTATGATGCTACAAAAACATCTCTGATTCTCAGAGATACATTCTGATATCCATTTCTAAGCATAAATATATGCTTAATATTCAACAAACAGTAAGGGAGATTTGAAAAAGAGATGTCCTTTTGGAGTTGTAAACAAAGAAGCAGTTTTGAATAGGAAAGAAGATGGGGAGAAGTGCATTAAGGAGGGGGGAGAAGTTTTAATTGTCTCCATTTTCAAAATGTGCCTTTCCTTTGTCGCTGAATATATTTCCTTAAGTAACACGTAAACTGGGAGGCATCAGCATCAAACATGTTATTTAAAACTGCCTATTGGACTATTTATTATTAAAAGAAAATTTATTGTTAAAGTGTGCTTTCTGGGACAAATTACAACTTAGGTATCTTGAGGTTCCAGGTACATTAACAAATATATGCAGAGGGATTAGGAAACCAGCTGCTCATTTTAAAAGGAATTATTTTTTCTTATGGAAAGACTGTTGTTAACCTGGTATCTTCTCTCTCATACTCTCTCATATTGCCTTTCAACATTTTAAGGAGTTGGTTAAAAATAAAAATAAAAAATATACAATAAAAATAAAAATAATAAAAATGGAAGTTAAGATTGGCCAGCCATATGACAATATCAGTTAATGATTACATTTTCCTAATGAGATTTATGGATTTAGCTTAGGCAATTTGCACTTTAAATAGGAAGTGAAAGTATTTTTTGTAAGCCCAAAAGATTCATCAACAAAATGTGTGGCAGAAACATTTGTGCTTTTATTATAGAATATGGAAGAACATGCTAAATAAATGGATGCACTTTGTTGAAGGCATTTGAGGCCTAAACATCCCTTGTTCAGAAATAGATTTTGTAATACTGAGTGATTGAACAGAAATTTTGTTTTTCAATACAACAACAATGCTTTGCAAATACACAGAGGAAAGAGGTTGTTTCTGGGCCAGCAAATGTTACAATGAAAAAATGTACAAGAAGAAATTGCAGAAGAAATTATAAACCATGGACCAGCTTTAAGAAAGGTAAAGCAGCAATCATGTAGGCTAATCTTTTCTGCTGCACTATTGTCCAGGATCTTAAGTGAAACAAGAAGTGTTGTGACAGAAATTCATACAAACTTTTTTTCTTTTTCTAAGAACAAACACAAGAAGAACTTGATGAAAGTTCTTGCCATTTTAATTCAGAGCTGTAGCCTCCATTTTGGAGGAGAACCTAAGGATTCTCTCATCTGATGTGGATTCACACTCTTGAGATCTAAACTTGACTCCAGCCTATAACCTAATGGTATTTCTGTTAGTATCTTCATGAAAAATAAATAAACAAATAAATAATTAAAAAAAAAAATGAAAGAGAGAAAAAAAAAAAAAGGAAAGAGAAAATTAACATTGCCCTCTGCATAGCATGTGACCATGAGGAATTCAGCATGTGGCAAAGGCCCCATCTTCAAGAAGAGCAACACAAAACTGAACGGCAGTAAAGCAAGGCCCATGAGCAGGCTATTCCTCTGGCAGCACAACTGACAGTGACTTAATCTAGCTCATCAATAATTTCTTCTTCAAATTACGTTATAGGTTAGAAACACATAATGGAAGCTCATGAGGCTTAGTTCCTTCACAGAGCTCCTTCACTGATTGCTGTCAGGAAGGAGTTAACAGGGAAATGAAAGGGCAACATATATGTTTAACAGTAGTGCTCACTTACAAATAGGAGACTGCAAACCTTGCTTCTGTTGGGTGCTTGTACTACCCTCAGAGATGAAAAAGAGAGCAGGTGCTTACACAGTCTGAGTGGAAATCACCAGTATGGAGCAACTATTCTCACATTGACAAGAGGAGAATTCTGTCCAGGCGGTACCCTCCAGTTGCTGGTATCAACACTTCCTCGTGTTCCTGTGCCTCAGAGTTTAATTCTCTGAGGGCAAAGCAGATGTTTTTGACAAGTATCAGGGATTGCTCGGTCCCCCAGAAGAGTGGAAGACAGTACGACTTCCACCCTCCTAACTCTGTATTTGTATTTGTGATGGGTTGGCCCCAGCTTGCAGACCAATTCCCACCCAGCTGCTTGGTCATTCCTGCCTCCAGCAAAACAGGGGGAGAAAATATGAAGAATGAAAACAAGAAAGCTCATGGGTTGAGATAAAGGCAGAGTGATCACTTACCAATTACTGTCACAGGCAAAAGAGAGTCAACCTGGGGAACATTAACTTTTGACAAGTAATTTATATACATTTAATTTATAATTTGGTTATTGAGAAGTAAAAAGACAATGATTAAAACACACAGAGAAAACACCTTACCCCATTCCCAGTCCCACCTTGACCTTCACTGCCGACTCCTCTCCTGCCCTGCCATCACTGCAGGTTACATCCAGGCCCTTCAGCAAGGCACCAGGCAGCACATGGGTGGGCTGCAGGGGTAGCTGTCAGTCTGTGGCAGTCTGTGCATGCTGATCCTTCCTCCACACACTTTTCCCCTGCTCCAGGGTGGTGCTCCATGAGCTGCAGTGTGGAGATCTGCTCCACCACAGAGCAGCTTCTCCTCATCCTCCTTGTTCTCTGACCTTGGTGTTCCTTCTGCGGCTTCTCACCCTTCTGTTCCCTCTTTCTCTCTACATCCTGCGCTTTTTGTGCTTTCTTAAATGTGTTTTCTTACAGGTGCCACTAGCAGCCGTGCCTCAGAAGGGGTGGTTGGCAATGGCTGGAACTGGATGGAACCAGCAGTGTCTGGCATGGGGCCACCCTTCCTTACAGAGGCCTCCCCTCACAGGGACTTCTCTTCACAGGAGCCACCCTGCAGCTGCCAGTGCCAACGCTGGGACACCGACACCCAGTACATTGTCACATATTCTACCTCTAAAAGGGATATTGCAGCCCATCTGTGCTGACATACATGACAAAATCCTCATGGAACTCCCCAAAAGCATGACTGGGCACTACCTGAGCTCCCAATAAAATCCTGAGAAAGTAAACCCCAAAGTAAGGTGGGGAAAAAACTGTTATAGTAGCAAAATGACAGTGTGCAGTTTGATGTGATCAATTTCATTGGCTTGGAACTTGTTGTCTTCAATTTCTCTGTTTCATGAAATAGTAGGTGTGTGGTCCCATATTTTTGAGTGCTGTGTGACCCAGGGGATACTCAGGAGGGTGCTTTGCTTGATGTGTCCAGAGTCAATAGCTACTGTTGGACAGATCTTTCTCTGCTGTGCACAAAACAGCTGAGTTCTACCTCGGTCTGACTTACTATTCCTTTAATTCTCCCAAATTTCTGGGAGGAAATGATTATAATCCTCCATCTTTAGGCCAACCAGCAAATACGTTGTATGCCCAACTTTTTGTTTAAGGATTTTCAATTAAAAATGAGGGATGAGCTGTGAAATCTCCTGACACTAGGCCAATATGCCTTAGCCTTGTCTCCCTCAAATAGTCAAAAAGTACGCATGAAAGCATATTGTGCTTCTTCATGATATTTGGGATTTTCTGTATTGTTTCCCACTCTTCACCCTCCACCTCTAAGGAGGCTTCCCTGTTGTGGGTGCTTTTGGCACCGGAATGGTCATTCTTCATTCCTTTCAGAATTCCCTCCAGGAAAAGAGGGCCTTTATGAAGAACAACAATACCTAGAACTTGACAGAATTAAGCAAAGGCCCCAAAGTTTTGTTTGGACTGATTCACTCCAATGGAAAAAAAAAAAAAAAAAAAAAAAGTATTTTGGATGATGTCACACTGACACCATTTCTCTTTCAGTGAAAAATCTATCTCAGTGAAAAGCTTTCTGTCAAGGACATTTCCTAATTTAGGACAGTTTTCTACATGTATTGTTGACTAGCTACTAAAAGCGATTTTAAAATCATGATTAGTGGTAATCAACTCAGTTTAATAATTATGGTCCAATTCAGGAAGGTATTTAGGAAGTGAATCAGTTGAAGGCAGTGGTGTGTAAGTACCTACTTCCTAATCAGGTGATTAGATGCCTTTTGCTTTCCTTTGCTCACTTGATATAGTACCTGGCCAGAGCTCAGGCTTCTGTTGAAGGATGTTTCTATGCTAGACAGCACTTAAACATAATAAATGACATAAGCAAAAAATAAATAGTAAGATATTAAATATTAAGACAAACTTTCTAAGGACTAGATAGTGAATGACTGAGAACAAATTACCTGGAGGAGCTGAAGAGACTCCAACATTGGAAAATTTATGAACAGATAGACATCTCTCAAGACTGGTATTGCTGACGCTGTCCTGGATACAGAGGACAGACAAAATAACTTTTGCTCTCATGCCTGCTAACATACTCCCCTACCATCCTGTTGCATAAGAATGACCCAGCTGGCAGTTTTCTGTGGTCAGTGGATGGCAGGTAACTCACAAAACAGAATTACACAAACCATGGTGTTAACTGCATCTTGTTTACTTCCTACTAATAGTCTCAGCTTAGTCAATATCTTGATCAGTTAGAAAAAACAAGTTTCTCATGTAAAAGCAAAAGTGCTAAACTGCCTGGGAAGGCAAGATAATCTGAATAATCCTCATTATTTTGCTTCTGTTAACCCTCTGGATATATACTGCTGTTTGATTTGTGTGACAGGATGGAAAAATCATACTTGTCTAATAAATAAGAAAGAATATTAACTATTGTCAGGAGAGAAGGAAGGAGGGAAGGAGGGAAGGAGGGAAGGAGGGAAGGAGGGAAGGAGGGAAGGAGGGAAGGAGGGAAGGAAGGAAGGAAGGAAGGAAGGAAGGAAGGAAGGAAGGAAGGAAGGAAGGAAGGAAGGAAGGAAGGAAGGAAGGAAGGAAGGAAGGAAGGAAGGAAGGAAGGAAGGAAGGAAGGAAAGAAGGAAGGAAGGAAGGAAGGAAGGAAGGAAGGAAGGCTCTCAATGTCTCTCAACTGTCATGGTATGATTGTAGGTTAGCAGTACTTGAGCCCTGATCCTTTTAACAATGGTTGGCTGCTCCCCCTTTCTCATCTCAAATGGGTAAGTTGAAAGCCTGCCTCTCTCCCATCCCTCCCTCCTTTGTGTCTGAATGTGCATGGGAATAAAGCGGAGGTGGTGAAGGCTTGCAGCTGTAGCAGTGTGTGCAGGAGGAATGGAAGAGCCATTGTCAGCAGGAGGCCACAGTGTCTTCCCTGGTACCAAACACCTCTGAGAATGCTCACAGGATCCTCCTCACTGCTGTCCCCTCCTGAAATCACACTCTCCTCTCCCTCAGGCCCCTTTCCCCACCGTGGGTCTATTTCCAAATGGGATGAACTGAAAACTTTTTAATGGTGCTAAAGAAAGTCAGCGATGAGGAGCAAACGAGGTTTACTTTTGATTTAGGTCTTATTATTACAGAACATTAGGTGGAACAACCAAACTCAGCAAGAACCAAGCTGTGAGTGATCTACACATAGGAAAAGCTTCAGAAATCTCTCTATAGGTCACTAGCAGTTTAACAACTGCATGTAATTATTTAGATGTATAGTTTATTCCTGCATAATTTATGCAGATCCATTTTCAGCTATTTTGCCCAAATACAAAATAATAGTTTCATGATTACAGCATCATCAGGGGACATCAAAGCACTCCACCAGTATGATTCACATCCCCATTAACGATAATGCACAAGACAAATGTGATTCTTTATTAGGTTAATTCTATTTTGCCCATTTTGCAGATGAGTAAGTGGGAGCACAGAGAGGTTAAGTGATTTGCCCCAGGTCAGAGTGAAATCTGGAAGTAAAAACAATGTGTGAGTATGGCCTAAAAGCCATATAGATTACAATTAAATAATGAGGTATTTAATAGTGAAGAAATTCTAAAAACTAGGGCTTCATACCCCACCTAAGTATGGATTTAACAGGTAATTTCAAATTCCTCATAAATTTTAAACTTCCTGTGATCACTAAATAAATCTGGCGAATGGAAAGAAAACCAAGAAAAAAACTTTTCTTTCCCTCTCTAAAAAGCAGGTAAGAGAGGAAAAAGCACCGCTAAAGCTGCAGCAAAGAGAAATGATCTGTCCTAAAATGACACTGCTTTTTTCACAATGCCCTATCTCAAATGTCCTTAAAAAAAAAAAAAGCGACGCAAAGCAAAGCTCTGTAGTCTGAAGGGAAGTAAAACTAAAGGAAAGATTTGTTCTATAAATAACAAGGTTTAACTGAGCTCCATTTATTTGACCCATTAATAAGGTGGATTCAATTAACTCAGTTTTAACTTAAGGGTCAGTAACAAATAAATTGTTAATTGCTGCTTCACCAAATAAGAAAGTTTTTAATAAATGCCTGCATAACTAGAAATATTGCAAAAAAGCACTATTTTTCTGGTGTAAAAGTACTTTCAAAGCAAGCCTTAAAACACACTGAAAAAAAATATATAGTAAACTAACACCAATATGCAAAAATGCAGATAGCTCACAGTTCTGAAACAACCAATGTTTTCCATATTTGTATTTGGTTTTCCTTTGAGAATGAAAAGCTAAGCCAAGTTTCTATCTTCAGCCATTTAAACGAGCAGAAAGTTTAAATGAGCCCACATGCTTCATATAACTGTGAAATAGTTAACTGGGCTCAGTTGTTTAGTTTGAAACTGAATTTTAAAAGTCTCAGTCACAAGAGACTGAACAGTACAGAAACTTCCACTGCTGAATAAAAGTTAGTATTTATGATGCAATAGAAACTGAAAAAAATATAGGGGAAGCAGGCACTAACTCCTCCTATTTTAAAACTATCTAAAACGTCCCATTAGATCCATAAGAATTTGTCATTACTTGAAGCAAACCTTTTATCATGTGGTAAGAAAAAGTCCTCTGATCAGAAAAAGTCCCTTCCTTTCTCCCGTGTTTTAGTGCTGAGAAATGACATGTCCTTTTGCTGATTACACAGGTGACAGGAAACATAGCACCATATGAGAAAGGTCAAATATACCCCTTGACTTGGGAGTGAGGGAACCTCATTCCCAGCACACAACCTTTTTTAACGCCATCTTTACTTCCTCTGTTGCTGTTTACAAGGAATCAAATTCTGGAATTTCCTGACAGTGTTTTCACATTATTTCTATGTGCATTTTAGTTGTTATCTGTTCAACTGTATTGAGAACTTCTGGCCCTGTATGGTTGCAAAATTAACCACTCTGACACATCATTGATGCATTGCTATGGTCACTAATGCTAGGCAGTTCAGAGCTGCAGACTGAGGGGGTAGAGAGCAGGATTCCTTGGAGTGACATGTTTAAAAGGCTTTGTCTAAATGATTCTTCCAGAAAGCTCAGTCTTCTGTTTGAATAAACATATTCTTTCCCAGAGGGACTGGGTGTCAGCCAGATCTTATCCACACCATGATCAAAAGTTATTCTCTACTGACAAGCCAAGAATCATCTAGCCAACATTATATATATATATATATATATATATGTATATATATATTAGAATATGAATTTTCAACAAAAAGTCCCCTTGTCAACAAAGGAAGGGCATTTTGTCATGAACTCCCAGAATAATAGTCTCATTCATCAGGAAGTATTGAACAGTTCAGCAATATACTCAGTACAGCCATGTTGTTTTTCTTGTATCTCATTTTCATATCTCAGATGAGCTCAGCTTCCTCTGATTCACAAAGTAGGGAGATCTACAAGGAGGCAATGGCTTTTTATATTCCCTTTCTCCCTTAGCTAATCCACTTATTTCAAGGGGGTGCTTATAAAACTGCTCATACAATCTATCCAATATTTTTGTTAGCTTTAGTTTCACAGCTGAAACAGTAGAGGCTAATAATGTTTTCTGGGTATTCTTGATGTCCATTCAAACAATGTATGAAAGACTGTGAACCTTCCCATCCAAACATATGTTTATGAATCTGCTGTAAAATTAGTGATGTTATTAAGTTACCTGGCTCAAATTTAAAAGTAAATAATCAAGCTCATTACCTTTGAAACTAATGATAGCCCATTTTACCTCCATTTTCATTCACTAATAATTTCATTGGAATAAAAGTTAGTTGTTAAGTGTAATGCCAACATCAGTTCTAGAAACATTGCTGTTTGAATTATAAGAGTGTTCAATTAAGTTAAAAGAAGGGAACTGATCAAAACTGAAATATGAAGCAATTAGATTACTTTAACATGATATATCTAATAAAATAATTTTATTTAAAGTTCAAAGATAATTTTTAAAAGCAGAAAGCAATTATTCATTACACACGGAAAGATAAAGGCTTACAGACTAATGTGTATTCCTAGCTTTTGCAAGATATATTCCCACTTCTTGCTACTTGATGAATGGGAAAAAGGAATGTATCAGTTATTTGCATTGTTGAAACTATTGAACTATGTTTTCTGATTGAAAATCTTTTACAAGAAGTATACAATTTTAGAGGAATACCGATTGAAAGGCCCAAAATTTTTTGCATAGTATTTAGCTGAAAGCAATAATGCATATTAATTTTTATAATAAGTCAACTGTTGCTTTATGCATTTCAGTACAGAGCTGCAGCTGAGAAAAAACTATTTAGTCCACTATGCAAAGGTACAAATAAATACAAGCAGTAAATAAAACAAAATGCTTGCTGGGGTCAATGCAATCTCATAGTTTGCAGTTAATAAGTTCACTCATTTCATGCTATAATTGAAAGCGAACAGAATAAGGCAGCTGATATACCTTACTTGCATTAATATGCTTGTTGTTTTTTCAACTTAACATTCAAAATATCTGGAGCTATTTCTCTTTGCAGAAAGAACTGTAGGATTTTTAATAATTATTAACCATAAATTATGGTGGTTTATATTATTTTTAAAAAAATAAATCAGAAATGTTATTTTTTCCAAAAACAATAACATTAGCTTTTGCAAAATGTTATTCACTCAATTTTGGATTTTCAGTAGTATATGACAACTCAAGACACTTTGTATCAGACATTCAGATGAGAATACATATCTATAAATGACATGAGAGTTGTTCAGAATTGTCCCTCCTACTGCAAATAGGATTTGCAAATACTGCAAATTTCCACACATTTCTCTCAACCTATGCTGGGTTTATACTAGTATAATGGACCCTACGGATTTTGCCATTTAAATTACTATATATATTTTTATATGTATATGTATAAATTAGACATTTCACAAACATTTTGAAAAATTTCTATTCCCCACTGAAAGCCATTCAAGAACTTGTCACTGTCACAGTTGGAACCTGGAAATATCCTGTTGTCTTCTCTTTTATCTTCTCTTTTCTTTATAGATTGATTGGACAAGGAATTTGGACAGGTTCTTACACTCTTTTCATAATCAGTTCTTTTTTACTTTAATGCACATTATGCTATTATTATTAGCTATTATTAGCTTTAATGTGAATGCTAATGCTATATGCTATTATTAGTTTTAATGCTAATACACAACCAGAAGAACCAAATATTCACTTTCATTAAGCCTTTTAGGTCAGATTTTATGGCAAATGCGAAACAGCTTTCTGAAGTTGTTTTTGTGTACACCAACTGAGACTTTGGTCTCAAATGTTTAGTGAAAACACCATTTACAACTTGGTTCAGAATCTTATGCATTCTTGGCAGCTCTCCATTTGAAAAAAAAAAAAAAAAATCTTTTGCTAGTGTAAAAAAAAAACTTTTACTGAGATGTAGAAAACTGAGATGAGTGAGATGAGGTAAATGGGGAAAATGGGTTATGAATACAAACAAGAAAGTCCAAGACATGCTCATTTTTCTCCAACAGCATAAACCAGTTAACAGGAGTTGATAACAAATAATAGGTACTTTGGTAGATCTTTGCAAGATCTCTAAATCTGGAATTACATATGCATACATAAGAAAACAAGATGCAGGGTATGATATTCAGGGTCAAACAGTTGCATTTGCTTTCTCTGTTATACCTAAATATAATTACCAACATTAGCATTATTTTGGCTTACTTTGGAAACGTTATCATATTTTGGCTTATTAAAAAATGTTTAGAAGCCCCCCATTTTCAAAAAAAAAGTACATAGATATTCAACTCAGTTATATAGGTATCACTGAATCTGAATTTGTTATACTAATGTCAACATATATTTCATACAAGTCATTTTGAATTAAAGTTTAAATGTTTATGTACCCCTATTACACTGAAAAAAATATATTAAAACAATATTCTACTTTACATGACAGCACTATATATAACAATAATACAAGTAGCATGCAAGTATCAAAGAACCTTTTTGTAAGGTTTTCCTCACCACAGTTATTTATGCTTGCAACAAGTTATGAGACCACATTGTTATATGCTTGGTAAAAGTATCGTATGGTCCCTGTTTAATTCCTAGAGAAACCTGTCAGAGGTAAAAGACATGCTACAAAAGGGATAAAAAGTAAAGAACATGTCTATTATCAATTTAATGATAGGACAGACGTTCTCTTCAAAGTTTTTCCTGTTACGAAGCCTCACCAGTGAATAAAAGTATCTAATGTATTATTCAGATAAAGGCCTCTGAACCTTAGACAGAAGGAAATCCATACTGCCTTACATTGCTTTATTAAGTCTATATTAAGGGCTCCATTACTTTAAAGAAACTGTTTAAGTAACATTAAGGCTATGACCCAAACTGACAAAAGTAAGGAAATACAGATAACTGAATTTCCATCTTTAAAATATGCTGCTGTGGGGAAGAAAAAGGAACAATGGAGTATGAGACTTAGCTTCTCATCTTGGGCTGAGAGAAATATTTGGGGAAAGAAAAAAAAAAAAGTAAAAAAAAAAAAGAGAGAAGAAGAAAAAATAAAAACCTGCCTGACTCTTTGCTTGGCACTCAACTGAATACAAATAAAAACTGCTTAAAATCTGGATATCTTCCCATCGCCTCACACCATAGGGTCACTTGTAGATCTAGGAGCAAGTTTTCAAGTTGTTATAGGAATGCTAGGCAATTCCTTACTGCTCTGCTACAGCAACAGTTAGAATAAAGGACCCAATTACTGCTGTCAGGGCCATATGTAAAACAGTGCTCAAGGGTTTTCACATGTTCCCTGCGCAAGTATGAACTGTGAAATCTCCAGAGAGTAAAAGATCTCTCTCTATCTTCTTTTTCCTTTAACACTGGGGGAATGTGGGAAGGAGGATATAAAGGGAGAGTCAGATCACTGACAAGAGCAATAGTTTGCAACGTGACCATCACTATACAGGAATAGAGAACACTATTGGCCAGATATTTCTCACCTGTAGCTCTTAGCCCAGAGTTAAAATTAATTTGTCTTTTTAACAGGTCACTATTACATCGTATGAATTCAACTGAAATTCTGACAAGTAATAAGTAAACTAGAAATATCTGCCTAAATCTTGCTTTTCAAGGGTGGTATTAAACTTAACTGAAATTCTATAACCCAATCATACAATTATACAATTGTATAACTTTGCATTGTATATATTTGTATAATATGTATAATTGTATAATATGTGTAATTATATAAAATAATTTAAAATAAAAATAAAATATAATTGTATAATACAAGATGAATATTGTGTAATATAATGTGTATAATAATTGTATAATGTATTGTATAATTGTTTCACCTTACTTGAATGCCTGAAACAATCTCTGTCCCTGCCTGTGGCAGAAGGTGATGGAATTAGTTGATCCTTCAGGTCTCTTCCAACCCAAATCATTCTTCTCTCTCTTGGCTGTTGAAGGCACTGATATACACTTAAATCAGTATTTTAGCATGTATTTAAAAACTTTGATTGCAGACAAAGTATTTAAATGCTTGTGGCTAGGAATGTCTGTAAATCTGTCAGTAGTCAAACATGGTTTAGCCAAGAACTTCAGCTTTATTCTTGTGGTCTCATTTTTGCATTGGCATAGCATTCTGCCTTCAATTTGTTTACCTCTCATACCAAGATTCCCCATGATGTGGACAAGAAAAGCAGAAAAGCTAAATAGTATTATCATAGCAAATAAATCTGCATCACACTATAGGATCATACACACAAAGCTGCTGCCCTTTCAATAACCAAAGTACTTGTGTTGCAACATTTTCCATTTCCAAATTTACAAGAGACATTCTTCTATTTTCTTGTTTTACATTCTGTAACCTCAGCATTCAAATTATTATTCAACATTATTGATAATAAATCTGGGGAACAATGTCACAAATTCCAAACAGAGAAGCTCTTGTTCAAATTCCTAGCCATGCTAGTGGGTCTCAGCAAAGCTGAATCAAAAAACAAGTATCATTATGCACCCGTTTAGCAGTGGGAGTAATTAATAGATGAACCAAATCTAGAAATACACTGATAACTTCTCCATCTCCTCAGATCAAGACAATGTCTTTTTGAAAACAGTTTGGCCATCTAAGTTTAAACTGCAGACAGGGCCAAATGGGTGAAAGTGAGAAAAGTGCAGTATTTACATATGATCAGACTCAGTTATCTATGTTTTTTTGGCCTTACAGACAATGTAATTATGATAAAAGTGTATGATCTTCAAACTAGAGGAGCATGGATTTGTGTAATTCCCACGAAAAAAAAAAATCATGAAAATAGAATACTTTTTTTGACAAGACATTCATTTAAAAGGACAAATGGCTAAGTGGATAATAGGATATATTTAAAAGGTTGAAAATGAGCAAACAAGCTCAAACAAATTAAAAATTAACTTTCTACAATGAGGCATGCATCTATCTTTCAGTTCTCATCATTTCCATTCTGATGGAGATAACACACAGGACATTGTGTGTCCAGACTGTAGTGTTCATATATACAACCCAAGCCTTAAACAAGAAAAAAAAAAATCCCAGAGAGTTTTCTTGTATGGACCATCTCCATAGATCCATTACAATGAGTGGAAATAGTCTTTCTTACCTCACCCTTGGCCAATATCCTTTGAGTCCCACATCTGCAAATCCTTTGGCAGCAAGATTCTGTTGAGCTTCCTGCACACTTCATCACTCACCAGCATTGTGGCTACTGGTCCTGTCCCTTTCTGGGCTCAAAGATAACAGTTTTCTGAGGAGTATCTGCATTCATTACTGTCTTTCACAAAGACTATTCTCTTAACAAGCTAGTGAAACACATTCTGCATCACCCAAGAAAGTACATACCTCTTAACCACCCTCTTAACCACCCAAGAAAGTACAATTCTGAAAACAGAACACTCGGCAATATTTCACCAATCTTTATCATTGCCACTGTAGTTTAACCTTTGAAAGTGGGTAGAAATCACCTAGAAGTTAGTAAGTTTATATTCTTTGTTTGATACATTATGTTGTGTACCCTGTCACAATAATTTCTTTTGTAAAATGGAAATTATAGCTTTTTACATATCTAAGTGTTTTGTTAGTAAATGGATGATTAGTAAATGATTTTTTTTTCTGAAATTATGTAGAACTACAGCAATTGTAAGTATTCTCCCTATTCATTGTCTGCACCTGAAAACATAGGGATGGATCTACTCTTTTCCTTCTTTTTGAAGGAATCTTGCCCCTTTATTATATCAATGAATTTTTAAAGGAAAATGTTCTTGCTTATTCTATCTGCATAGCACATTTTATACCACAGAAGAAAAAAAGATGTAATCTTAAAGCAGAGACTTCTGTGCAAAATATGGGCTGCTTGCTCAACCTGGCAATAGAACTGCTCGTCCTAGGCTTGTTGATTGAACACTGGGAAAGACTTTATCCTGCAAGGTGCTGATAACCTGTGGCAAAATCAGGCCTATGTTAACATTTAAGCATAAGGGCAGTCCTCATGTAGGTTGTACAACAATATATGCTCACATATATACATACAAACATACTCTCGTAGATCTCTACATATGAATACACACAGATAAATGGCTGACAGCTGGATACAAATGCAAAAATATGTCTCAGACTGAGACACTTTGAATTATTTCTATCATGAACAATGTAAACCATCTATTTGAAATATCACAAAGAGAATTTTCTCACCAGATGAATTATTGTATGCTAAAAATCAACTAACACTGGTCTTCTTTTTGGAAAAATAAATGTTAAAAAGACTGCATTTCAAATGGAAGTGCTGACAGTCCTTTAACTATCGCAGCTTGAATAGTATCACCACTGTATATTAACAACTGTAGTCATAAGATCTCAACATTTTTCCCCTCCCTGTCTTTCCCTGGAGCTGCTCAAAAAGCTAAGCCCCTTTTCACATTCTTAATGACCAAAAGTTTAAAAAAAAAAAAAAAGGGAAAAAAAAAAAGAAAAAAAAAAGACTTAAAAGTTCAGCTGGATTTTCTTCTGGTTTCCTAATGAGCTTAACATCTCATAAGATGCCTTTGGTAAAGGAGAAAATCTTTTCAAAAAGACCCATTTTCCTGCTGACAGTACAATCTTTCTGAAGTAACATCAGAAGACCATAAGGGTGACATCCAAGACACCTGAGCTGGTGATACAAGCTCTGTAACCAATAGATTTCTATCCCCTCTTTACTCCACATTTTCTTGCAACATAGTTCTTTAGAATAGGGTCAAAAGAAAAATTTCTGTTTAGTTGTTTAATAGAAATAAATAACTTTTTCATCAGATCTCTGCTAGAGTTTGCCCAAAGTTTCAAAGTAGGCTGTAATTTAATTTGTCATAAAAGACATGAAGTAGCTAGCTCTTAATAAAACAGGAGATCACAAAGTTATGTAGTTTCATGTCACCTTGAGTATTCATGAACAATGGTACCTGACCTATTTAATGATTTTTTGTACTGTTGGATAACAGAGAATAGTCTCACAATAAATCTGAATCTGCACAGCTGCAGAAAGTAAGAAGCAGCAACTGCTATAACATCAGTGAGAAGAAATGCTGTCTTCAGTGCGACGACTGCCTATTACAAATGTGCATAGGCTTTTATTATGCAAAACAGTTACTTACATAACTGTCATTACTCATGTCAGGTGTCTGATGGAAAACAGCAAGGCTATCTCTGTGTTTGGATTATTTATATGTCAGAGAAGTCACGAAGCTGGGCCTTACTATGTACTATGTATATGTATACGGAAAAATATATGGGGAAAAAAAGCCACTTGTGTTATGATTTGGTGGCAATACAATACAGGAAGTGGTGTTTTCTGGTGACTTAAGTGTAACACCATGCTGTTACAGGGAGAGGTTGAGTTACTGGATCAGAATCATCAAATTCTGCAATATATTTTTGTGACAGAAATTTGTAATTTGTGTAATAAGACTTTAAGCAAGTTAATCACAGGTTAAAACAGAAAAAAATAAGACAAGAAATTCAGAGATTCTTAGTTTTGAATGTTGGTGAAAGAACACATCTCATTTTCTATCTTTTTAAAACTTCTACCATTTTTGCAATGGTTGGTGTAATTCCATAAATTCTGCAGCCATGGAGCATCTATTGTGAAATAAGCCACTAATAATCATTTCAGTGTACCTGAGGGCCTGTTTAAGACCAATGCTTTTCAGAAACACAGCAGAACACCAGACCAAGCTGCATGAAAAAGGCAGTTTTTCTAACACTCACATTACTCACACGTACAAATCTTTCTTACTGGCACAATCCCACAACTAGTGAAGTTGAGATACCACTTCACTAGAATAGGGGTGAGTCTGCCAGGTTGGTGTTCCAGAATAAGGACTTTCCAAAGGCCTTAAACTTGATCTGGCAGCTGGTTGTCTCCAGAGGTGTGAATTAAATCTTCCCCCAGGTCAGTTTAATCCCTTGTGAGAAGAAACCTTCAATTATGATAAACTCTGCTAAATTATTTATGATATCTCTTTGATATAATGAAGCTTTATTCAACAGCAAGACCTTTGTCTCAGGCTCACCCATGGAAGGGAATGGGGCAGCTGATCATGAAACCACAGTAAGCGTAGGCTTCTGGAGCTGAAGCATTAGACAGGCTGGTTCCACTTTTCTCTTAGAACTCTGTTGATTTCAGAGGAGTTAACATGAGAAAGAATCTAGCTCATAAAACTTAATTCTGCCCTGTTTTACACTGAGTATGGTGGTGTCAGAGAGGCAACCATGTTTATGTATGTATGAGTATGCCAGGGCAGCATTTTAGTTCCTGAGTAGATTGCAGAGTCCTATAGTTCTGCTATTCTCACGCCACCTTTTACTGTCTTGTTTTCAACTGGTTCCTGAAAGCTGTAGAAATTAATTTGTCAAAAAGAAAAAAAAAAAAAAATTAAAAACAAAATAGCACAAGACTGGTGCTTTGGGATATCCAGTCTTAGAACCTGACCCAATAAAAAATATATATGTACATTCAACTTCCACACCATTAAAGCCAGACATTTTCTTTATAACAAAAGTTGGCCCTCAGTTGTAGTCAATACCATACAGAGGCATTTAGAGGGTAACAAAATCTCACAGGAAATTCTTTATATAAAGAGATTCAGAAATGAAAATACCATGCAGGTCACAGTCATTGGCACATAATGGTACAGTTAAGCCATTCATTTCTAATTAGGCCTGTGATCAGAAAATAGGCAATTTTGCTTTCTGCTTCTTGGTGTGTTCAACAATTTTGTCAGCCAAAAACTGTTAGCTGCTGAATTTTTAATGATCCTTTATTGGATAATAAGGTTTTGTTTTCATTTCTCTCAAACTTCTGGAGCCTCCGTTAGCAATTATATTGGGGAAAAGGTTTCCGCAGTAGGTGGGCCCCACAGTCTGTCTAAACCATGGATTAACATTATGGAAAAAAAAAAAAATAAAAACCAGAGGGAAAAAAAACAAAGAACACTTAAGAAAGGCAAGTTTGGGGTTTGGGTGTGTGCAGAATTAAGTTACTTCATTACATAAATTAAGCAAACCAAATGAATACGTTCAGTATGGTTAAACTTATATGAATCTGCTACTCTTTGGGTCTGCAAGACCCAGCCACCTAGTTGAAGTGGTCTTTAATTAATGGTAATATAAAGCCATGCTTATTACTTTAGGAATAATATGAGGTTTTGACAGTAGACCTGGTCAAATCCCTGGCAGGTGCATGCCTGGCTTAAAAGCTCCCTCTGTCCTACAGTGGTGTTTTACTGACCTGTTCCAAGAACGCAGTCCTTTGTAATTCCTTTTACAGCAGGAATTTACATGTCCACATTTAATTCAAGTCTGCTTCTCTCATCACCTCAGGACTATCTTCGCTTCAAATCAAACCATTCTTTTCCTGTTCCTTTTCATTTCTGAGGCAAAGAGTTTCTTATCTGCTCAACAAGCTACATTTCTTCATTTCTGATGTTCTTCGTTTTAGGGGACAGCTTTGGGGCTTGTGGATAACCACTGCTTTGCTTTCTGGTGTCACATACCAGCCAGCATCTCTGGGATTTTTGAGATGGCAGATCAAGAAACAGTGTCTGTTTTGGGCATCTGCCTGAGTGCTGAAAGTTGAATATAAATGAGTGCCTGAATGGTTCTCAGGTTGGAGAGACAAAATGAGTTACTGCAGAAGAAATGAGGACAAAAAAAAAGAGAATGAGAAGAAAAAAAAAAATAAAGTTTGAATGCACTGAAAAGAGGGAGATAGTGCAAGCCATAGAATAAAGGATATTTTAAAAAGCAAAAAAGAGCAGGGTTTGAATTGGAATTGTATTGCAAAGCTTCCAAATCTGTGCACATGTAGGAATGCAGACATAATATATGTTGGGCTCATAGAACCACCTATTTCCTGAGAAGCTCCCTGGCACTTTGTATTAAACACTCAGCTTCATATTGCTTTTAACTTTGTCAAACTTTAATGATTTCCTATATGGGTATGAAAAGGAATGATATATTAAAAAAAAAAAATCCAGCCACACCAGACGAGCTATTTGCATGCATAAGGTAAAAGAACAAATTGTTTCACCACTGTAAAAATAATTTCATAACCTTTCCTTTCTTGCAAAGACTCTGAAGTGGAGACTTAAAATTCAGCATTATTGTTGACCATTTTGACAAGGATATGATTGCTGTTGCAACACCTGGGCAAACATAGCCAAGTCTCTGAAAAGTCTTTTTTTTTTTTTTTTTTTTTTTTACCTACATTAATTTCTCCATTTCATCAGCCAAAATGTCTATAGATTTCAATCCCACAAAGCATCCTCAGACATTGATACTTCCTAAAGATAAACTGTCTGCATATCCAGTAACCCCACAGAGCTCTAACTTGATACTGGACTGCATTTTGCAAAGATAAATTAATTTTTATGCATCTCGCTAGTATTATCACAGTAACAAAAATATGAAGGAAAAAAAAAAAAAGAAAAAAAAAGCATATGAGGAAAACTTCTGCCAATGGGGTGAGGTGTGAATAAAGTATATTGAGTAAAGTATTGGATCACTGTCTGAATAAGTAGAAGGAAAACCAACATCAAAAATTTCAAGAAAGAAGAATGGAATTATAGGCAGTTTTAAATCATCATTTCATAAGTTAGTTTTTTGGTTTTTTTTTTGTTTTTTGTTTTTTTTTTTTTTTACCTTACTAATCAGCTGTAAAATATTGCTTGGTACATCTAATACGTTTATACAAGAAAGTAGATGTAAATGTATACATAGAGTCAATGCACATACAGGCATACATGACGGCACACACAGACATAGCAATTAAAACAATGAGAGAGTGATGCAATATAAGGGTGCAGGATAAATTGTGCCTTCCTCATTTGTAATTGTGGTATATCCTAACCATATGTTGAAGAACTATATAAGCCATTCAATTCAGTATATGCTGAATAGGTCACGTTCAGTTTGCAACATACTCTATGTTTATGTGTTAACTTCAGTCAGTCCAAACGCACTTCCTTGGTTAGTGGAGCCCACCAAACTGACTCCAAAGTGGTAGATGAAAGGAAGTTGTCCTGTCACAACACGGCCAATACAGCATATGCACTCAGCTGCAGAATATGATTAGAGGAATGCTCAAAAGCTTTAAGCTACAATAAGTGATGGTAAGTGTCCGTGGCTTGCTACAGAATACACATGTTGTGGGTATTGGTACTCATATTTAAATAATCTATTTGATATTATAGCCAACAGAAAGTCTTCCTAAGGAATCAAGTAACATAAGGCTTGGCTGCTGAAGAGCTGTATTTAACCTTCTATGCAGTCAGGAAATTGAGATTGCCCTGAATCTCCTGCCCAGTGGCCTAAGGTTTTTTCACTTTTTGATTGTACTGGTCCACATTCTTTCAAGTCTCAGGCTTCTTCAGTTTCTGCTTCACCTGCTTTACCAGGGTAAACTTTTCTATCTGTGCTTTGCACTCCACATGCGACTTTAATAGGCTGCTAAGCTTGAAGCTCCAGATGGAAAGAGCTCAGTGAAATCAATGGGAAATATCTGTGTGCACCAAAGGCCAGATTTTGATCCATTGTGTTCGAGCAGAATGATCCTCATTAACCTAACAGATAAAGGCAGCAATGAGCGGCGCTTCTGTAATATCCATGAAATCACTATTTCATGATACCAGTGAAAGCCCAGGGAGGAGGTTTCTTGGTTGCAATAATTAATAATTTACAAAAAGCTTTAACTAAGCAAGACATTGCCCACCTGGAAATTGGAATGAAAGGATATTAATGAAGCTGCAATGCAGATGGTCATGTTGAAGGTGATGAAGAATTTATTAGGGAGACAGCCATCAGAGGCTGTGTAGTATATGAAGCATAAAACTGCTATAACTAATGACAGCAAGTAGTTTAGGCAAGTAATGGACAGCATAGCTACAAAAGGGAACATGGAGATATATTATTTAGTAATAAAGTTCTCATAAAAATGTGAAATATGAAGTAGAAAGATTAATATGATTGCACAAGCCATCTTAAATATCCATATCCAACTTCTCCCTTTTAAAAGAAGTAGAGTGAATTTATGCCCACACAGCAACACGTAAGTCACAGCACTTATTTACATAGTTTATGCAAACTACTACAGATCTATGGGCTTAATTTATTGAAATAATGTTTGAAAGTGGTTTAATTTATTGCATTAACAATAGAGCAGATGCTATATTTCTACCTGCCAAGTGATCCAAGAAGTGTAGGTCAGGTTATCAATCATCATATCATACTCCAGAAGATCCAGGGACCTGCAGGTTAGCGGCTGCTCTGCTTTAATAATTTCAGTCTTCCCTGAGATTGAGTAATAATCTTTTCTTTACTTCTCTACTGTCGGAATTAATCTTTGAACAAAACCTCAGTGAAAGAGCTGGCTGCAGAAGACAACACAAATAATAAACATTGCTTGAGACACTGTCTCTGGCATTTTGTATGCAACTGGAGCCAGAAAATATTTTTTATTAAACCATCTCTTATACAGCTTTCTTTTAGTAGAACTGAAGAAGTATTTTAGATTTTGCTAACATTGGCATGCGGAGGAGGTGAGTAGGGGGAAATTGCTGAGGATTCTGGGCTATTTTTAAAAGCTGTTTAAGCCTGATTTTCTCTCACCCATCTGAATTCATAATACATTAGGAAATGTGTCTTTAATGCATACATTGATCAAGCCACATAATTAGAGGAAGCCATTCTTTTTTTTTTCCAGTTCTCTTTAAAATGTATGAATGCTTATCCCAGACTAAAACCACTATACTTGAATGTGATTTTTTTGTCCAAATAAAGTAGTGTTCTAGTGCAGATACTCTGTAATATAAGAAGGATTCCAAATTGCTGCACTTCAGTCCAAGGTACGAGTTTATCCTTCTCCCTGGATTAAAAGGAATAAATGATTCCAAAATATTCTTCACATTATCAAAAGGGGGCATTTTTGTGCATTTGCCCAAATTTATGCATGATGCTTGTCTTAAGTGAAATTACACTAATGTGTGATTGGTACTGAATAAAACTTGAAAATATTTTCTTAAGAACTTTGACCTGATCATTCATCTAGAAGGCCAGTTATTCATCTAGAAAGCCACTCCTTTACTTGATAAGGTTTTAATTATGTTATTTTCATGTCATAGAATTTTCCTGTAAAGGGCTACTTTTGGAAATGGCATCAAGCACTGTGAAACACTGTTTGCATCTCTGGTTTTCTGAGACCCTTTTGGAAAAAAAGCAGATATTGAATTGACATATTTTTGCTAGAGAATGGTAAAAATATGGGATGTGATAAGATGCTCTGTCAGAGTTTTCTCAGTCCTCCATTTCAATGTGGAGAGTTAAAAATGGAGCTGTCTGCCAAGACTGAAGGCAAACCTTGTCTTCAGAGCACTCAATCACTGATACTAAACCAGCAAACAAGCAGTGAATACAGCATCTATATATGCATATAGATATCTAGATAAATAAATTTAGCTTCTCTGAGAATGTTGTTTGCAGGGTACAGGTAGAAAGCTAATAATTGTAGCTTGCATTCAGAATCTTTAGCTTTGCCTAAAAATACAGATGATAGACTTTTTTAATGGTGGTTATAGAATGCATATATCTTAGTCTAAAGACTACCCCATGTGTGTTTGTTTTATAAAGAAAGGGAAAAACTACATTGAAAATCATTTGCATAACTCAGAGACATACTGAATGAAATGTAAAGGGCTATTTTGAAATGTCAGCAGTAGTATTACACCCACCAATTCTGGGTCACTTACTATTGAGAGACTTACAAAATCTTCCAATGGCTATTAGTATGAATAAATCTATAGCTTTTGTTCCTTTGGGGCACTTGTTTGCAAGTCATAAAGCCTGCCATGAGGAATATTCCATTTTCTTTTTAAACTATTTATTTTCTTTCCTTCTTCCTCACTCTCTCACTCTCTTTCTTTTGGAGGGGTAAAAAGCTTAGAAAAATTAACCAACAGGGTGGATAATTTTCTTTTTCCATAGCACACTGAATTATTCTGCTACCTGGATGTAGTTTGTCATATTTAGTGAAGGGTTTTTTTCAATCATAAATGAATAAAATAGTTCATTTAACCGTTACTGGAATTTTGCTCTTTCCCCTTGTGAGTGGTTTTGCTGGCCTTGTAATACTGTTTTGGCCAGTTGAAATCTCATGAGTTATGAGTGTTATTTCCTTACAATTGCACATATTTTCCATATTTCACACAAACCAATTATTTATCACACACATATACATGTGTTTCAAATTATTTTTAAATTAGTTCCTTCCTATTTTATACAGTTTTTAAATTACTCTCAATGTTTTGAATCTTAAAATAAATGATCTATTCAGCACTTACTAATGTGTTGCAAGATTTCATGGAATAGCTGCTGGTTTGTTTACAATGAACACACTTCCTCACTCATGCATCTTATCTTCATGCACCAAGGGATACTTGAGACTGGCTTCTCCTTTTCTCTCCTATGAATCATGCAAAGTCTGACCAGTATGGTATAAACTGGGAATGCTTGAGGTTCAAGATATTCCTATCTTCATCATCCATTTCTGTTCTGCCAGATGGCAAAGGCTGAACAGTTCCAAATGCCAGTACTGCAAACAGTGGGCATAAAAGAAAAATAATATATTGGTGACACACTAAAGGGATTTTTGTATATATATTTTCTATATTTAATATATTTTATGTGATGTTTTAAACTACATTAATATCATAGATATCTAAATGTTATATATTATTTAAATATATATCTGTAACTATCTTTTTTGTTTTGTGATGTGCCACCTCCGCAGATTCTGACTAGTATTGCATTGAACCTTAGTGCTGTCACTCTGCATTGCAAATTTGTGCCTATTTTTCTTTCCATAATCATTCATGAGCCCTTCTGCAGTGTTATTTCTTTCCAGGTTTCACTGTCTCTGTGAATATTTGACTTTTGAATTATATTTCCTGTAGACAGATAAATGTTTTTTATTCCACATTGAATTTCATTTACCTGTTGTCTGTCTATATTTTAACCCTTCTAGCTCCATTTACAGTTTCTTTTATTTTTTTCTCAGCAACACTTTCCAGTTTAGTACCATTGATGAATTGCATGAATAGACCTATTACCCCACTTCAAAGTCAATATGAAGGATGTTAAATGAAGTAGAACTTAAAACTAATTCCTGTCTTCCTTCACTAAGCTCCTCCCTTTTCAGTCTACAGCAATCTATGTTTTTTCTTGCTTTATAGTTCTGCAGTCACATTTCAAGCTGTGAACTAATTTGGAGAATAACATCTCATGAGACATTATGCCAAAGGTTTAACTAGAATTCAAGCTCCCACTGATTTTCTTTCAGTCATATTTTTTCTTTCAGCCATCATTTTACATGTGCTCACAGCAAAATATTATCATCGTTCTCTCTCAACGTGTCATCGTCAAACCTCATTGCTGCTCTAGATCTTCAGGTTCCTGAACATCAGGTTACACCTTTATGCTCTTGTTTCCCATATGGAAAGTACTGCTTCAGTTGCAGACCACTTTCCTTGTGAGTGAAGGCAGTTACTCTGTCCTTCTCCATGAGGCAGTTCTTCTAAGACACAGGTAATGCAGAAAATTATTTCTCCTTTTTTCAGTTTGTTTGTCTGCCACTCTCTCCTCTGCCTGCTCATATAACTTGAATGAAGTTGGCTTGAGGATTAAGAAGGGACCTGCTCTCTGGATGGCTGAGTAACCAAACTCCCAGTGCGGTTTGTTTTTCTCAACATTTTTCCACTACGTTTCTGCAATACAGAGAGAATCTTCAGAAAATAATTGCCAAAATCACTGCTCTTTTTCCCTTTTGAACTTTGTTTTCTTTACAGTGTTTTGGTAGTTACCCAGATTTTCATGCCACATCATCAATAGTTGCCTGTGGCAGAGTAAATGAATCTCCTAATTACCTTACTACCTGTTGACTTGAACAATTTGTAAGTGTTCCGCTCTTTCAAATACTCTTTTGTCTGTTCTTTATCAATTTATGTTTGAAAATGTCATCATTTGCTTGCTTTTGTTTATGTTCTTGCTTAACAGAGATCTTTCAAAGGACAAGTAAATTTAAATAATTTTTAACCATTACTAATGTTACCTTCTCTCCCTTTTTCTGAATGATATGTTTTCTTTCAAGGATTATTTCTTTCAAGGATTTTTTCTTTCTCAGAATAATTTTAACACCCTTTTCATTTCCTTAACCACTTTGGCATACAAGAAATGACACAGCTTAATTTTTATTGCCCAAATTTTCCTTCTACAAATTCTACTTTTACGATGCAATCTTCATAAATTTGGGTTTATTCATCTTTTTCCATTTTTGCATTCTGAAGAAAAAAAAATGTTTCAGAACATTTGACAGATCTTCTGAAAACAAACAAACAAACAAAAAACAGTATGTCTATTTCTTCTTCTTTGCAATCATCTTTCATAAATATAAATTATGTTGGTCCTTAATTAAAGTATGCTTAAAATAGGCTGCTCTTAATGATGGCATGGTATCCTAATGGACACCATATCTCAGCCTATAGTGCTGCAGGTTGTGGTTGAACAATTCTTCCTTTTTACTTCATTAAGTGGAAAACCACTACAGATGGGCCTGTTTATGTTTTAGTCATAAAAAATTCTTACCGAGAAAGAGAGAATTAGAAGGATGTAAAATGTAGATTAAAGAATATGCAATTGTAATTCACTAATATTGCATCTATGCTGACTTTACATTTTTGCTGTCCTTCTTGACTTTTAGTTATAAATGTAAAGGTATGTTATAACATTCCCTTTAAAAGAACCACTCTTCTAGATACCACTTAGTCCTATTAGTACTATAGATATATTCCATCACTTTTGTATTTCCTTTTTGTGTTCCTTTTGATATTTTTTATATCCTCAGTGATATTTAAATACAATAATTCTCCTCTTAGTCAGTGTTTTCTATTTCCTAAATACTTCATCCTCTCTTTTATGCCAGTTACATGCTAGGCCATACATGAGGTTGTAGGGTTGAAAGCAGTGGATGAATTATAGAAACTTAAGAATAGAGCAATTTCATGAAGAAGATTCGTCTCAGAATGGCTGGAGATAAGAAACAAGATAAAGGCTGTCTATACTGCTTGTTATGTCTGAAAGGGACCCAAGACCAAGAAGGTGAATCACATGTTAACAATAGGGAACTTACCTAGTCTTGCCCTTAAGGTGGAAAACCACCTTAGCACTTAAGAGAAGGAAACAATATTAAAAAAAAAAAAAAAAAAAAAAAAAAAAAAAAGGAGAGAGAGAGGAAGAAGGATAAAATACGAGTAGAATAGTGGAAGTGTAATTTTGCTTTCCTTTTGGTATCAGATGTGAAGTCTACGTGAGTTTCTAAGATGCTGAATTCTCTTTAATTATCACTGAAAGGTAGGCTAACATTGAGAAGGTGGTGAAGGTTATCAGAGAGATACTGACAATGCTTGGAGCAAAGGACCTCAGAAAACTCCAAAGTGACCATGAAATTCCAAGAGCATTTTAGCTGAAATATCATCTAACAGCAAAACAAATAAGCAAAGAAACAAACAAACAAAAAAAATCTGACCTCTTTGGAAATACTCAGCACATAATTACAGCCATAATTACTGCCTAAACTTCAAGGCAAATGTTTAACATAAAGCCAACTTAAGAGTTGGAGCTGTTTTTAGAAACTGTATTGTAAAAAGGTCAGAAGATTTTAAGGAAAAAAAAAAAAAAAAGGAAGTTACATATCAGCCTTGAAAAAATAAAACTCAAGGTAAATGGCATAGGCCTTTACTTTGAATAGACAGTAGAGGTATTATTCACAGAATTGGTTCTTTTAAGGTCAATCAATATTGAAATATTGCACTTTCAGAAAATATGGGCAATCAATGTAAGGACATGGAATTTTCTTTTAAAACATGGGATATATATAGTTGAAAAATCTAAATATTAAAAAATCCAGACATAATTTAAATAATTAAAAAGCAGTCTATCATAAGACATGCCATATTGGAAGGAAGGTGGCTGTCCATCAGAAGTGTATATAGATATAAAATAGTTCAGGATGCATGCCATATATATGACTGTGATGTGTCCGTCATAATGCTCGCATGTTCTTAGCCAGCTTTGCAAGAGATTTTAAAATGAGAAAGGATCATCAGTCATCTATTCTGATTTCCTGCATGATAAAGGAGTAGCATTTTCAAAGCGCATACATAATTTAGAAACATATAGACTGTGGGGTTCTCGTTAGATGCCCGACTCCTACTGATTCCACATTTGATAAATGACATTGAGTATCTTAAATCTGTAAGGTCCAGATCCTCAAAGGCACTTTGGAAGCTAATTCCCCCTACAATCAAAGAAAATCAAACGCCTAAATGTCTTTGAGGACCTGGGCCTAACCCATTTTTGAAAAATTTGCCCTTTATGTCTCTCTTGATAAAGATAGGTGCTGTTAGATGAGGGGCCATTTTCATTTTCCTTCATAAGGAGGTGATAATGCAGGCACTTGTCTTTAAGCATTCATCCAGGAAGTGGATGACTTGGAATCAGCCCTCTTCTCTGTCTGAGGATATTCTAATTACATCTTCTGCCTCCCAAGAGGATGCCCTATGCAGTACTCTCTGCTAAGCCATATTCTACACTATTCAAGAGAGGGTGCATTATCCACTGTCTTTTGCACAGCTAACATGCAAAAAGCAAATTCAAGATTCAGTGGGTCAGAGAGAGAAAGCAGAAATATGACACACATTTGGAGAACCCTGGTCCCTACCCGAGTTAATTCCTCATCTATATTATTGATATATTATGGAAAATACAGCTGTGGATATGGGAATAAGAGTTCTACCTGCTCCCACTTTCCAGGGAAGTGCCTTAGCAACTTGGCTGCTCTATGAAGGAGAACTAGTGCCAACACTAGCACCAGCACAGTCACAAGGACATTCTCCTCTCTCTTTTTCAGCTGTGCAAATCCTGCTCCTTTTCTGAAAGAGAGTTTGCATATACCTTCAGGAAAGGATGTCCATGAATTTCCAGTAGGAGACCTGAGCAAGGCTGCTAAACCTTGAGGACAACTAAAAATGTACTCTTTCTTAGAGTGTTTCTCACTGTCTGCTGTCAGTTGTGCTAACTTCAGGTGTGTCCTTCCTTAACTAGTTGACTTTTTGATTTTCGTTCTCAGGAACATTACCAACAGCCTCCACAGGGTACCTAAGGACCAAGCTCCATTGTACAAGGAGGTAGTGGGCATTGCTGGCATTGCATCTAGCTTTTAAGATACCAAAATCCATTGTTAGATCCAGTTGTAAGGCACTAAATAAGAGCTGCCCTTTCCAAAAGTGACCAGAAATGTGGGGTTAAGAATTCTCAGGAAAATCCTGAAATGAAGTTAAGCTAAATGACTGTCATCGTTGGAGTGCAGGCAACAACTTTTCAAAGGCACAGGAGCATCGACACAGTTTAAAAATCTCTTGCTACGACTGTCCCAAAATCTAAATACACCTTGTCTAGCAGGCAAAGCATTCCTCTCTGTGATCAAGAGAAATGAGAAAAAAACAAACAGGCTGCAAAATGTTCTGATTACTAAAGCCCTAGATGGGAAGCTCCTTTGCCATTTTCCTTCTGCCAGAAGTGCACTAACATAGTCTGTTTAGAAAGATCAACAGTAGGCTTTAGGCAAGACATGTAAGGGGGCCACAGTAGGCCTGACCCTACAGTTATCCTATGATTTATAGTCTTCTTACAGCAATGTACTGTATTTGACACTGGCTAAGGGGTTAATCAGTTCTGAGCACTGGCTTGGTAATAGGGTCCTGCCCTCAGGGTCTATTCAATCAATCAGAGTTGTCCAGTGCTGTAATGCCTCAGTTCTGTGTGTAGGCAGATGAGTGTGTTGTCTTTCAGCATCCTGGAGGTATACAGGCTTTGAGAAGCTTAGTCGAAATTCCACCTAGATCAGTGCTGTCAAGCTCATTCCACGGAGAGCACTGAGAATAAGAAGTGAGGTGACCATGTTGAAACAGGGGTCACCATCTTCTCTGAGGGCAGCCTGAAGCCTTGGACCTGCTGAGAATAGGAAGCTACAGCCATTTTGAAGGAGGAAAATGCTTGGCCACATCCCCCCTGGAAGGAGTTATCCTTCAGGCCTTGTTGGATAAGAAGTTTCTCATTTTGAAGAATACAAAGGAAAATGACTATTAAGTTGAATACATTTCTTTTCAAAAATAGTCAAAAATCCAGAAGGCATAAACTCAGGAGTCATGCAAATCTGGGTTATTTCAGTAGGGGGACTTGAGACGGTATTCGTATGCATAAAGAGAGATTAGGTCAGAAGCTGGAAGAAACTAGCTTGGGTGTTTCTGTTGTTCTGTTGTATGATACGGCAGCCAGCTTGAAATAAAATCATTCACAAATTATTGATGCAGTTCTTCTGTACAACTTTTTTAACAGTTTCTAAAACTGATAAGTTCCCTTTAAAATAGGTGGAATTATCCCAGAAATTTGGGTTAAGATACATTCCAGAGATGTAAACTCCCTCTTTACCTGCAAAAATTAAAAACCTAGCAAATCTAGATTTATCTTCAAGAAAACTTTCATTTACCTTCCAGTGATAGAAAAAAGGAACTCAAGCAATAAAACTAATGAAGCCTGGTTTCCCCCCAATAGTGTGGTTTCTTTCTTAACCTCTTCCTCCATTACATGCTGATAATCATGCCTGCCTCCCTCTGATATATCCATTGGACAAGACAGCAATGCATCTTCATCTGCAGGCTCACCCATCTGCTTGTATGTCAAGCAGAACATGTAAGAGCTCAGTTCTGTCTTCCTTACCTCTCTAAGGAGTCATGGATTTTCACAGAACTTGTGGGGAATCTTGAATATAAGGGGAATTTCCAGCAATATCGGGTACTTGCAGTGCTGGAGGTCCTTTCATCAACTACCTCTTCCAGATGACCTCCCAGAATAGCTGGTACTCATAAACCAAGTGCCCCGAAAACACACACATGCTTATAAAACTGACTACATACAAAAACAATGCATTCCAACAATGCATATGCCTTGTCCAAAACAGCCTGGCTACTGTGGAGAAGTAAGATGTTTCAGATGAAGTGGTGAAGGTAAGAGCTGCTATAAAGCATGGAGGGAGGGCACTTTACTAAAACCTTTTGTTAATAATCATTCCCAAAAATATCTGAAGAAAAATAATAGCTCTCTACAGACAGCATTCTTTATTTACCCTAATTATAGTTCCGTATGAGATTACCCAGAAGCAGGTATCAGAGGAAAACTAAAGGAGCTTTCTGTGGTAATGGTACATATGTGTGAGGTCAAGAGTTTTTCAAAAAGCTTCTGAAATACTCTCTGAGCAGGGGAGGAGTGGAAATGTGATCCTTCTCTCTGGGTGGTAAATAGGAGGTGTAGGAAATTGTGTGTGTGCATATGGGGGAAGAGGAGGGGGGATAAATGTTTCTGTTTAGACCTCAGCACAGCTTTCAGCCAGTATTTCAAAACATAAATGGGAACACATTTGACACAACTGAATATGCTCTTTTTTTTTTTTTTTTTTTTTCTTCAATGACAAAAGATCACATCATTTACTTTGGCCAAAATAGTACTGATGATAGAAAAGCTAGCATCTTTAGATTGAGTGTGGTATTTACCATTGGTTTCAATGGAGCCAGGTAGAAAATCCATTCTTACTAAAATTTTAAGTTAACAAAATATACATGTGAGAATCATGCATGTTTCAGGGATGGATCAATGTCACTTTAAAAATTTAGACTCACACAAGTTGCATTTGCTTTTTTCCTGAATAAACTCAAAACAATGCAATTATTATCTAGAAAGCCTCTGCATATGAATGACTGGACTGGATGCATTGCTGATCTCTCATGGATTTTTGTTTGCATGGGTATAAGTCTTTCCTGGTGTTTTTTGTTTGGTTGGGTTGGTTTGGTTTGTTTTTTTGTCCTACTCAAGTTGTTATTTCTACAGCAAGTTGCTTGTGTTAATAACATTCATTGACACTTACAAGACACTTAAGAGTTGTGGGTGTCCATGGATGGAGAAGTGATTGTTTTGCATGTGTGGCCTTGCAACTTTGCTTTACTTATAAATAAGAAAAATAACTTGCGATGTGAAGAGGGTAAAAATATATATATATATATTTTTTTGTCCACTATTGGTCATTTTTGGTGAAACTGCCAAATAAAATTTTAAATAGTATTAGATATTTCGGTAGGACTGTCTTTTTTTTGTTTGTTTGTTGCTTTTTGTTTGGGGAGGGCAAGAGGGAGAAGGGAATTTCTTCCTATACATATGTATATTATTTTTGGTGAATGTTTTAACAATTATAATTATTTTCTTCAGTTGCTGTTCACACTATTCACCACTGGAGGACAGGGGAGCTTAGTTAAATTTCCATAACCAGCACAGAATTACTGGACACAACAGAGTTACGTTAGATAATTAAGCAATATTTTGCAACATTTCTATTGTTTTAATATCTTTAAGGTGGATAATGTGTTAAATGCAATATGTGACCCTTGAAATTCTGAGGTCACTTCAATGGTTGCTTTCTATGATGAGAGGTAAGAGAATAATAGCAATATACCAATATACCAATGTAGTTGCTTCCAGTTTAAGCTCAAGATAACTCACTCACTGCTGAGGGACTGCAATTGCAATGCTTTTTGTGAATAAAATGGTCAAGGCATTATTAGCATCAAAATATTTCGGTCATTCTGTATGAGAAGAAATGACTGGGGAAAAAAAAAAAAAACAGTAAAAAAAAAAATGTGCTTTCTGGACAATGCCAGTTTTATTTAATGCAAAGAAAAAAAAATTTGCAATATACATGACCAAATAGATATGTAATGGAGGTAGCATTTTTAACTTAGGATGCAGCATCTCTTTGACATCTCTTTCTTTGACATTGGCATTGTAATCAGCCACCAATGCTGCCATTTCAGCAGACAGTACAAAATTACCAGTCAAGAGAGAACAAAAGGAGGCAGTTGATCTTTTTATAATGCTTTTAAATAATGTTACAATTCACAAAATGAATGCTCATGTGGTGCATCATGTAGTACAGCACAGTACTGTGAAGCTTCCTTAACAAATAAAATATTTTTAAGCTAACTGCTCTTGTTAGTGGTGTGATGGATAAACTGGCCATGGTCTGACTGCAATGACAAGTCCTGGAGAAAAACAAAGCTTTCTTCTTTATGTAGATCAGTTTGTGTTTGTTTTGGTTTTCATACCTATCTTTTCTGTGTAAATACTTGAATTCTAAAGCTGCAATAACCCTTCGTGGGTTTTTTTCTGTCACAAAACCTCCATTAAAAAAAAAATAAAAATCTTTAACAGTTTCTTCAACACACATCTGGGTATGAGAATATTGTGCATATGAGTCTATGGTTTAATGAAAAATATTTATTACCAAAAGAAACATGATTCTGTAATGAAAAAGGTATTCCAGTAGATTTTTTTTTTATTTTTTTTTTTGGGGGGGGAGGGTTTGGAGCATTATAAATAGAAACTAATAATGACCTAAGATCTTCAAAAGCAACCAATAATTTGGAAGACTTAATATTTTGTTGATTCAAATTACAATAATATTTAGGGGACTGAATTTTAGAAAGTACCGAGAGCTCTCCCTGCTGTACACTGTGTATTTTAATTGCAGCATGATAAGGTAACAGACGCTATGATCCATGCAGAAACCATTCCAACAATTAAGACAATGTAAATATGCTGCTGTTTTAGCTTTATGGTTACAGTCATCACGGATGTCCTGAGTCATTGCAATAGTAGAAAATCTGTTAAGTGAAACTGGCCAAGAAAGCACTGTCAAGTGCACTCTGGCCCACAGTTAAAGTAAGAAGCAAAATTCAGTAGGTCTGTGTGAGCTTGACCTTGCAAACACTCTTAAATCAAAATCGAGAGATCAGTTTAACCCTAAATGACACATATCAGTCAGACCTCTGAGCGCTTCTCAAATACCTATAAGAACTTAAGCACTTTTTGCCCACACTGCAACACTTTGTTCTCCAGAAAAAGGCAGAAAACATAAAACCCACACACCATTCTGAACATCAAAAGGAGGGGAAAATCCTTCCTGGCCACAGCTAGTAGCCCTGAAACAAATGTTACAAAAACTGTATGAAATCCTCCTTCCATTCCTCTTGAAATAAAAACTAATTTAACACCCAAAGATTTTTGTAAGAGAAGGTGATGGTAGAGCAGTGGTTTGGGAGCAAGCCAGACTGCTCAATCCTTGTAGGCTGGAGTCCAGATCCCTGAGCTGGGAGCATGCTGGGTCTCTCCTGAGGCTGAGGGCTGCTGAATCAAGCTACTCACCAATGAAGTGTAGAGCACCATTCTTCTAACAGGATGCTAATATCCGAATGAATGCAGCTGAAAGATCCTTCAGGCTCTGCTGGGGATGTTTTGCCAATCACAACTGATTACAATAGCAGCCTGGATACCCAGTGCACAAACACTTATATGAACATACTTAAATGTAAGGGTTAATTATGGTATTGCTTCCATCTCTAAATGAAAAGTTAGAAAGTAGTGTTTGTTTGTCTGTTTGTTTTTTTCAAAGAAAATACACTCCTGACCCTAGACATACACTTTCAGAAGTACAAACAGAACTTGGAAGTCACTGAGCTTGCAGTGTGTCAATTAAGATACTACAAAAAATGAAGGACCAAGTGAAGATGCACATTGTATATGTGGCACCCACATGGACAACTATTCCCAAAAGCACAGTACAGGAACTCCTCTCTTTATTTACCAAAAGCTTATGCCAGTCTCTAGCTATGATGCAGATAAACCCAATCTCTTGTACCTCTTTTAACATTTGGTAGACTTGGCAGTGGTAAGGTCATGGTTGGACTTGATCTTAGAGGTGTTTTCCAACCTAAATGATTCTATGATTTGTCTCTCAGATATGCCATACATTAAACTCAAATGCTGTATAAAGCCCTATGTTATAAGTTAGGCCTTTTAAATATCTTTCCCACAGGCTGGGAAATAGTGACGATGTTATAGTCTGATACGGAGCATAAGCCAGTGGTTGTAATGGCTTGCACAATCCTGCATCCTGATATAGACTACCATAGTATGTCTCTGTGTCTAGATTTTTGCCAGACATACTTAAGAACACCCTAAGTATTTGTCTTTTTTCTTGAATATACATTTCTCACAGGCTGGGACCCACCAATGAAGCTGAGGAACAAAGCATCCAACTAGGACACAGGCTGTCAGCCAAAAAAAGGGCAAAGCATATGTATAAATTCAAGTAAATGTTTCACTGGATCTTTTTACTGCTTTAAGTTTTACTTAAGAGCTTTGTTGGACTGAGTCCTCACTAAACTTACAATATCAAGTAGAAAAACAAAGCTACTCACAGCTACTCGAGAAGCTGAACAACCACAAGTGGGAAAGGCCAAAACCTAAGCATCAGCAGTTAGGAAGCTATTATTACCTTTAACACTGCTGGAAAAATTCATTCCAGACTGGTATCTGGATTCTTACTCACACAAGAATAATGATTACATTAAGTTTTCTTAATATTGTAGTCTTTGCATAAATGAAATGTAATGTTAAAATGTCACCTACTGGAAAAAAAAAATGACTTAGTGTATGTTAGACAAGCATATTGACAGAATGATATTTCCTGCCTGAAATCAAAAAGAGATCTATGTTCCCATGGGAATTTATAATATACCAAAAGAAAATAAATAGGCAATTGTAAGTTGGGGTGTGTGCAGGGGGGAATTTTACAATAAGGTTGTTACTATTTTATTATTTTTAGGTGAACTATTTTTAATGATAAAATCTTACTAAAAGAGCATGGAAAAGTGAGTCCTTAGTTTGTATATAAGGTTATTTCTAGCTTTTTGAATTTTTTTTTCCTTTTTTTCACTTTCCAGAATTTCCAACACAATTGCATTTTTATTTGTTTAAGAGGTGGAATAGCTTTAAGAAGGCTAAAAACTGGGGCTGCTTACCATGAAGTAATCCCTGTTTTCCTGCAGGGATTGGATGGTTTCCTCTGAAGTCCAGAGAAAATTTCCTAATACTGCCTACTACCTAAGCTAGTTGTGTTTCAATTCTGAAGGTAATTAAATTTTCTACTAAATGTTCATATAAAATATGTCATGTCCACAGAGCTCCAGAGTCCTCTAGTGCTTGTAATGCTGCTTCCTGTGTGCCTTCTCAGGAATAATTCCATCTATTTTAGTGGCGTGAATCACCAGAAATTAATTCAGCTTGCGGTGCAAACTCTTCATGCTGCTGCCTTCACATAAGTTGGTACCACAGTAAGAAAAGCCAATATGAATCTGACAGGGAGGTGGTAAGGCTGGAACTGCTGGAGCTTTAGGGAGCTGTGTTGTCCACTCATTAGTTCTCTTCTGGGTATAAACTGTGCTAGCTGCCTTCTGCAGATACACCATCTGAGGAAGCAGCTTCCGTACATATATAGAGATTATTTACAGAAGGCTTCTCGAGAGCACACTGGAGGAGCAAACAATCTTCTTGGTCAAAAGCTCCTCTGTGGCACACAGCCCATGCTTATGGAAACAAGATGGAAAGAGTCTTCATGGGAAGTATAGATCTTGCACTGTTCAGAGACACCTTCTCAAGTATTCAAACACATACACACATACTCCAACACAATTTTTCAATAAGCAGTTAAACAAGAGCATGCATTATGCTTTGGCAATAGAAAAACACAAATTTGGGATGCATATTTATAGTATTCACATCCTTAACAGAAAAATAATGTTTGGTTTTTAAGTTGGTTTTGGAGGAATTCACTTATAAGGAAGGACCAGAAAACAAAATTGTAGTTAGCATCTAGGCACTACTAAAGCTACCTTCTTGGTGTAAGTCTCTGGACTCAGACATACATAACTTGGAGAAGTTCCAGTCATTTGGACTTAATTTCACAGCTCATATTCAAGCTAGTATTTCTTAGAGAAGTAGGAACAAAATATATCTACCATTTCTGACTACAAGGTGGGGGGAATTACACTATCAGCTATGCCAAGCCTTTTGGAATTGGGGCTAGGCACATGGACTCTTATGGAGAATCTCAAGATGCTTCATGTGCCACATCCCTTCTCTCCCACATTATATCACTCAAACAAAATGAAAGTTGTTGTTTTAATTTATTTATTGTTGTTGTGTGACCACAGCACATTTTGTAGCATCAGAGAGATAGAAGAGAGGAGGGTCACACTTCAGATCTTATGACCAGATGTTGTTCGTGTATTTCATACAATATAGATAGTCTCAAGACGTAAGAGGGAATACTTGCATTTTGGTTATGTGTAAATATACATCAGGAAGAGTGGAAGGGTTTTGTAACGCTTGAATAAAAGGAGATGGATTGTTCTCATGAATTATAGTTAACCACCAGACAGCAGGGCATTCTTGGGATAGGACATTCACAATTTAACTATTGCAAAAACTGGAAGAAGAGTAAACTAAGAAGAAACAAAGGAAGGTCATTGAATGGTGTTTTGGAGACTTGACTTCTAACTTTGAAATCCACTGAAAAATTACCGTTCACATCAGGCTTTGCCCCATTCTTGGCAACAAAGAGAAAGTAGCCTTGTGCTCCCAATGTAAAGGAGTCAATCCAAACACACAGGAAAGAGAGAAGGAGGAGAAGTGGCCAGGATAAACGAGAACAGATTCTGGAGGATGAAGGACAGACTGATGCTTGAGGATAGTCAGCCATGGGAGTGAGAAACCAGAGTAATACAGGGTCAGTTTTCAAAAGGTAGACCTGGGAAAGGATTCTGGGACTGTCTGAGCTGGTTTACAGGCCGATAATGGAAATGGAAAAATAAAAGCAAGAAAGAATCAGGGCAAAGGAGAACAGAGAACTGGATATCAGAATCAACTAGAATTGATTTATCATGGAGACTGGGAAAAAATAGACAAGACAGAGATGGATATGAAAACCTGGGTAGCAGAGACTACAGCCTAAGAACCTGTCTGCTATCTCTGCCTGTACAGAGTCCCTACATGTACAAGGTACAAATAATGAACAAATTTAGAGACTTTGAACCATACATTAAGCCAAACAATGAAAATACTTTTCCATTATTCTAGAAGCATGATTTAGAGTGTTGTTCACTACAGTAGTCAAAAAACTACAAAAAGCTTTTGACATCATAATGCTCGGTGCTACAATACTTAAAAGTTATATACTTGGCATATTCAAACAAGGAATTCACAAAGCTGAGTCAAACATCCAACTGTGTCTTACATTGCCTAGAAGAAAAATTGCATCTCTGGACTGGGATTCAAAGCAAGCAATATGTGGAACATGAAGATGCATGATCCCTCTCTGTCAGGCAGCTTCAGTGTGTCTAAATTGTCTTGCTTGGATTTAAACACCTGTTTCATGGCCACAGCTCAGTATTCCACATGCCAAGTGCCTGAAATCACTTCCTGCACTTAGATACCGGTTTGCTCCCAGGGTAGTTTGAGTATTTGGCCTTAGGAAAACATGAGAAATAAAAGAAACTGCAGGACTAGAACCCATATGACACTTGTTGGCCAAATGCCCAAAAAACTATTTACAGGGCCAGGGTCCTTACTATCTGGTCTGATGAGATTTTGAGATATTTTTTTATTATTTTTTTTCTGGCTGTAATACATCTCAGTGTTAATAGAAAGGAGAAGCTCCGTCTTGGTCAGATCACTCCAGGGAGTGTTGGTACAGATGCCCTCCTATAATACAAAAGCTGGAAGTGAAAATCTTCTTACGGTGAGGAGCTAGATCAAAGAGGTTCTTTGGCAAACAACTGAGTTACTAGGCCATCAGGCAAATGTGGTCAGCAGCATCTTCTTCCCCCTGCACCCATGCAGTCAGAAGATATAATCTCAGTGACTCTAACTAGCTGCTCATCTCCAGGGTTTGACATATGTTTCTGCCTCAGAATACATGTATTTAAGTATCTCATACACCCCAGAACACTGAATAAGGTTTTCCTGAACTTAAACTATCAATTTCAGCTGCAAAGTTACCTGTTTAAATGGATCTTGTTGATCTGACTCAACCTCGGGAAAAAAAAATAAAATAAAAATTGACCACATCATTAAGTGCATTGTCCTACCTACATTTTGCATGACAAAAAGTTGCATATGCAGCCTGAACTGCATTTTTGACTTTTGAATACTTGTGTCTTCTATTGCAAAAGAGAAATATAATGTAATGCAGTAGGATAGATAGCTGAAAACGTAGCAGCAGTCTATTTAAATGGCATTAATATCAAAGAGATATAGGAATAACTTTTATACAGTACCTGTGCAATGAGGACTAAGAGAATGAAATAAAGAAAAGAGAAAATTTGGAGAAAAAGCATCCTGAGCATTAAAACTATTAAATTGCTGAATAATTTCCCAATTTCCCATACGTGTTTCATTGCATTTTTATAAAAATTCCAGTCAAATGCAAATGATCTAGAATCACAGAATATTCTGAGTTGGAAGGGACCCATAAGGATCATTGAGTCCAACTCCTGGACTCAATCTGTACCAAATGCTCCTCAATTAAAGAGAAAATACTATTTCTTTCCCACTTAGGCATCTACTTTCTGTTCTGGTGGTTTAAATAATAATGAGGGCTAATAATTTATTTACAGTGACACAAAGCTGTAGGACTTTAGAAGAGGCAAAATCCAATTTTGCAAGGTGCTGAGATCCTTCTCTCCAGCTCTAAGTACACAGAGATTAAAAAACAGATTCTCTTTTTGTTACTGTTCTTCACCATATTTATGATTACAGTTCAAAGTTAGTCCAGTGCACAACTGAGTAATAGTAATACTAATTTCTTGGCTTAGTAATAGCAAAAATCACATGGAAATGTAAAAAATGAAGATCAAACCAAGACCAATCTCTCTGCTGGAGATACTATTTAACTAGAAGATACTGTGATTCATACAGTTTTCTACAAATAAGAAAGAAGTTGTTAAACAAATAAATGCAAAAATAGAACCAGTGACATTCGGGGCTATACATAGTTTCAGAAAGTTCAGCTGGATCTAGATAACTACTGAAAATTGTGGTGAACAAGTTTCCACTGAAGACCAACTTCCTTCAGATCTTTTTTTCCAATAAAAATATTAATCAACAACCACTCCCATTGTGGCTAAATATTTGTCAAAATTTGGGGGGTTGTTGATTGTATATTCCATCAGATTCAGATCTCAGTTGAAAAGCATATTTCCTGTGCATCCAGGTATTATTTGAGATAAAGCATTTTTACATTAAATGAATATACATCTATATATAAATATATCAGGAAAGCAAAGGAATTATTGATTCTTCTCCATAGTTACTTTATTTTTTAAAAGTATGGTGTGTGGTAGTCAAAGTCTTGGTGTAAAACCAAGGTATACTGCAACAGTATACCTTAGAAATCTTTATTTGTATGTGTCAAGTCCCAATAAATGTTGATTGAGCACACAGTTAAGTATGTGGTCCGTTTTGGTATTTACCTAGATCGACTGTTTCTTTAGGTAGGCAAAATCAACTTGAAGACCTAATTTTGTTTTAGCCTGAAGGTTCCATAGTTGCCTTAAATATGGCAATGTCTTAGAACTCAGTTTGGAATTCAATGGTTTCAAATCTGAGTTCATTTGCTCCCATGTCAGTGGGTGTAGTCAAACACAGACCTAAGACTATATGCAGCTAAGCTGGAAGATTGCTGAGAGCTTGCAGCCACTTCGTTAAATTGGATATTACATATCCAAGACATTTTTAGTTAGAACAAGTATTTGTAGGAAAGAATAGGTTAAATTTTTGTCCTGCACATGCAGCCAGAACAAAGGCAGAACAGAGTTATGCTGATATAAATCTGACTCAAAACATTAAAAATACTGAGCTTTTACGCACAGTAGCTCTGCTATAAACTTAACATTTTGTAATAAGATTACTGAAAATACAAGAAACAAAACCCATCTTTCCAGACAGTTGCTACATTTGGGATTTTAAACAGGCTCTTGACAGTCAGATTACTGGTATAATAGGTAGCTTCCCTGCATACCATATTGCACTGGATGTTTAAGTTTGCTGTCATTTCATTCCCATGAATGAAGTTGCATGCAACAGTGTTGCATACATATCTTTGACAAGAGAAGTTGGGTCATAGGGATAATCAACCGGACATGTAGATCATTGGAAAGGTCCTTAACTTTTCTTATTTTTCCCTCTATTTCATAGTGAAAACCAGTGAAGGACTAGCTGGCACCACCTCAGAGTACATTGTGGTTTGTTTCCTCATTATGGAAATTTGTGGTTAACTTTGCATTTTGTTTTTTCTTTTCAACATTGTCTCATTGTTCTCTCTACTTGTGCTTAGAAGTATCTTGTTCAAAAAAGAAAAGATACTATTTCCCTGTAGAAACAAACCCAGACCTACTCATGAAGAGAACTATTCATAATATAGGGTTAGAATTAATCTGAAAAATGCCCATCTGTGTTACAGAAAAGACCTCTGATTCATGAAACTATACTGCATGCCAGTTAAGCCTTCTGAAAGAGCCAATGTTTTACTGTTTCAAAGTTTAGACAAACATTTGTTCCCCCCTAAGCATTAGTCTGGACATTTAGAGGGGTACTCATATTATGGCAGCTAATTTAGGCACTTACAACTATTCTATTTATCAATTTCCAAAGGTTTCAATCTAGTCAATAGGGAGAAATAGAGTCCTACAAGGGCTAAAACCAACTACAGGGCTATGTATCTCTCTTCTCTCTGTTTGGAAAGTAGTTAACAGTCCTGCTAGGGATGCTTGGAAACTAGAGAGAAGAATCACACTGTTTTACTACAATAATATTATTCATTCAAGCTTCTCTGCCTCTTGTCCAAATAAGTGTTTCTTTCATTCCTCTTTTGCCATCATATCAGAAGGAAACTCGGAAAGATTCATGGAGGGCAAGTGCTGTGTCATGAAGTGAAAGGAAACAGATGGTCACCCATGACCTGAACAGTAACACTGCAAATAAGCAGTCAGGGCTGAACATCTGCACTCTGGTTTCTATAAGCAATGAAAGAGACGGGGTTCTTTGCTCAGCTTCATCTGAAAGTTTTTCATAGGTTTTACTTTATATTTTATTTATTTGTAGATTAACATATTTATTTGCAGACTAAACTTTGGCTTCCATTTTACAAATATGTAAGCCTACAGAAATTTGAATGGAGTTTCATCTATACCAATAAAAGGCCAAATTTGGGCCCTGAGAACTCTATGTATGCATGTGTCTCTGTTTTTGTTTCTGTGTCTGTGTATAAACACATGAAAATCCTGGCCTAAATCGTGAACTGAAACAGAATGTCAAGCATTGAAAACAGAAGCTCACATGGTAAACCAAAGAGGATCATAATAACTGTGGCTTATACATGGGCGATGGTGTATTCCAGGGATACTCAGTATCACTGAGCTTCCTCAAAGATAACAGGTCTATCAATCTCATCAGAATCTTCGTTACACCATTCCATTATTAATTTAGAGTTGCTCTGAGTCCTTTGCTTTATATCTCTAGCAAGAAACATGCCTTTGCTCAAAGTGGTAATTCTTTTGATCAATATATAAATTAGCTTACTTGGAGTTGGCAATTTGCCTTATATAAAGAGTAGAAATATCACGTATCATAACAGTGATTCCTCTCTTAACAGTACCTTTTTTCACAGAGCAAGCAGTTTGGTTCTTTTGTTTGGTATTTAAATAGAACAAAACAAAACAAAACAAAACAAAAAGTGACACCAAGAATGAAGATAAGAAGCTAACTACAACAGAATCTGCCAAAATATTAATCAGTAATTGCTTCTGCTTCATTGGTCTCATTTTCAATGACTTGCTTTGTGTTCAGTACTGTAGTTGTACTCAGAGTAATTATAAGTAGTTCATCATCAAACACATCTACCTGGACTTCTGCAAAGTATTTAACACTGTCCCACATGATATCCTCATCTCTAAATTGGAGAGACTTGGATTTGACAGATGGACCACTTGATGGGTAAGGAATTGGCTGGATGGTCACACTCAAAGAGTTGCGGTCAATGGCTCAATGTCCAAGTGGAGATCAGTAACAAGTGGTATTCCTCAGGGGTCAGTTTGTGGACCGGCACTGTTTAACAGAATTATACCATAAAATCATAGAATCATATAGCTTGGGTTGGAAGGGACCTTAAAGATCATCTAGTTCCAACCCCCCCCCCTGCCATGGGCAGGGAGGCCACCCACTAGATGGGGGAGGCCTAACAAAGGTTAAAAAAGGTTAGGGACCTGCCTAACAAATCTTTGCCAGTGACAAGGACAATGGGATCAAGTGCACCCTCAGCAAGTTTGCCAATGACACCAAGCTGTGTGGTGTGGTAGACACACTGCAGGGAAGGGATGTCATCCAGAGGGACCTGGGCAGGCTCAAGAGGTGAGCCTGTGCAAACCTCATGGAGTTCAATAAGGCCAAGTGCAAGATCATGCACATGGATTGGAGTAATCCCAAGCACAAATACAGGCTGTGTGGAGAATGGATTGAGAGTAGCCCTGAAGAGAAGGACCTGAGGGTGTTGATGGATGAGAAGCTCAACATGAGCCAGCAATGTGTGCTTACAGCCCAGAAAGCCAACTGCATCCTGGGCTGCATCAAAAGAAACGTGGCCAACAGGCCAAGGGAGGTGATTGTCCCCCTCTGTTCTGCTCTCATGAGACCCCACCTGGAGTGCTATGCTCAGCTCTGGGGCCCCCACCACAGAAAGGACATGGACCTGTTAGAGCAAGTCCAGAGGAGGGCCACGAGGGTGATCAGAGGGCTGGAGCACCTCTCCTATGAATACAGGCTGAGGGAGTTGGGGTTGTTCAGCCTGGAGAAGAGAAGGCTCCGGGGAGACCTTACAGTGCCCTGCCAGTACCTAAAGGGGGCCTACAGGAAAGCTGGGGAGGGACTCTGTGTCAGGGGGTGTAATAATAGGACAAGTAGGAATGGCTTTAAACTATAAGCAGGTAGATTTAGATTAGCTATAAAGAAGATATTCTTTACCGTGAGGGTGGTGAAGCACGGGCACAGGCTGCCCAGAGAAGTTGTGGATGCCCCATCCCTGGAGGTGTTCAAGGCCAGGCTGGATGGGGTTTTGGGTAACGTGGTCTGATGGGAGGTGTTCCTGCCCATGGCAGGAGGGGTTCAAGGGGGGCTTTAAGATCCCTTCCAACCCAAACCGCTCTATGATCAAAATAAAAGAAAACATGTATCCATGGGGGTATGCTCTTGTCATATTAATTGACCTGGATGACAGAATAAAGAGCATATTTATTAAAATTGCAGATAATTAAATTTGTGGATAGCAAAAAGACGGGAAGGGCTGCCAAGACTTTCAAGTTTGAGGTTATAATTAAAATTCATCTTGAGAAACTGGAGAAACAGTTCTGAAAAATGCTGTGTCAATGACAATCATATCAAAAAGATTCAACTTTGCAACTATTCATGATGCTAGAGCAGTATCTCTTCAGAAGTTGGAAAAAGAATATAGGTTTTAAGGCCACCATAAGATTACTAGAAGGCCTGGCACTATGAGATAAGGCACAAAATAGCTGTCTTCTTCATCATTTAGACTTTGAGCAAATGTTGTGTGTCCATACAGTCATTTGGCATGTTGGTCGTCGGCCTGTGCTTCAAAAAAAGCACTGCTGGTTTTACAGTGGGTAACATTCAGCATATGTCAACAATGTTAACGTATTGCAAAAAATGGAAGCACCATACTAGTATATATAAATAGATCTGCAACCTCCAAAAACTCAAAAAATTAGTCCTTTAACTCCACTCAGAACTGGTAAGTCTTAGTTGGTGTCCACTCATGGGGTCTGTGCCTCAAAAAATTGCAGACTAAGTGGAAACTAGAAGAGAATGAGAAGAATCAACAGATGTCCAGAAAATAATACCTATGAGGAAAGATTGAATACATTTAGTTGAAGAGAAGATCAAAGTGAGAAAATGATGACATACAAGACATTAGGTAAACATGAAAGTAGTCACATACATCTTCCATTTCCTCCATCATGCAATGATATTTTCAAAAATCTAAATGAACCAGGTAGACAGCTCTCATTTTTAGCCATAATTCAGATACTGTGGTCAGTGAACACCCCTAGTGATTGAAGTGTTGGTTGTCTAGTTATTTATTTGAAGCCTAAATCATTAAAATTAAACTTTTAAAACTGTATTTGATTGTGTCAGAGCTCGACAAATTCATTTCCCCAACCTGTCTGCACTTACTAGTACAATCACAGGAGAATGGCAATTAATGAGTAAAACCCTCTCTTAAAATACAAGGATTTGATAGAAGGATTAGATATGAAAACAGTATAAGCAGAAAGGTACCACAGCAACAAGAGATCATGGAGAATTAAGCTGAAAGGATAATATCAGCTGCAGTGTGATTTCATTCTGATTTGCTGTCAGAAAGTATGGCACTGTGCCTGAACTACATACTAATGTTGAACAGCAACTTCAGTAACCTTACGGGGAAATCTGGAAAGTTCTGCAGGATTTAACAAATCCCAGGTAATAGCACTTCTGAAGGAATTGTTCAGGGAGATCTCAGGGGTTTGATGTGAACCACCAGTCTCCAGTCACTTGGAACCAGTACTCATAACCATGACGGATGCTACAAGTTCCTGAACCATAATCCTTCCACTTAGCTCTCTATATATTCTTGATAGGAATGAAAATGTATTTTGGTTTGACCTAGATAATTCTATATTACATCTGAACAATGCTACTACACTTGAATAAAGAGCAGTGATTTTTAATGAAGTATATAAATGAATAGGGATGGCTAAAGTGCTCATATATTATTGTGACAGAGGCCAATATAATATGTTAGACAGACAAATGTATCAAATTTTATATCACCAGATCCATCATATTCATGAATTTGGAATTTGGCTTTTTTAATGCACAAACATCAAAAGAGTGGAACATATGAAGGTTCACAAACACAATTTATCATACAAACAAACTGTAATCACACCAGATTGAACAAGGTTAGCCTTGGAAGGAAGAAGAAATGTATGACAGCAGGGAGGATTCATCTGATCAAATGTAGCCTCCTACAGTGTAAATCTGATCTAGCCAGCTGGATTACCCTTCTTGCGAGTAGAGAAAAACAAGTACACATAGGGTGTTATTCCTCACATCTTATTTAGTATAGGTCAGATTAATTATGTCATGCAGTGCCTTTGTCTTCCTTTAGACTCTAAATGGAGCCTAGGAAAAGTAGTTCAAATGTAGACAGCCAGACTGCAGCCTTCTAAGGTGATATGAGATGAATTCCACTCTTATCAACCAACTAGAGTCATGCAGAAAAAAAGGAACCAGAAGAAAAAAAGTAGTTAAGCAAGAAGCTAATATTTTTCTTGTAAAGTTTTCAAATGAAACATTGGACAAAAACATATGCCTGCAAATAGCAAAATATGCTCAGATTCATTCTTTAACAAGCTTTCTAACAAATATTTTAATTTCTTTTTCATCCCACTTTAGTTTAACCATTTATTAAGTTGTTTCTTTGTTTGTTTGTTTTTCCTCTCTTTTGCCAAGTGAATCCAATGGAGATAGAAAACAAAGATTTGGTACTAATGAGAGGCTAAAAGTACAGCTATGGACTCAACTCCATCTTGGTGTGTGTCTTTGTTGACTTCAGTAGAATTCCGCAAAATGAATTTGACCTTGGATGTTTTCAATCAGTGTGTTCCAAATGAGAAAAAATTGTTGTTAGTAAAGACCAAAGAGGGAAATAAATCAAAGACACAAAGGGCAGTCAGTCGTCCAATTCTCTCTGATTCTCAGTGGGAATTGGGTGCTTAACAGCCCTTAGTATCCTTGAAAATCTCCTCTTGGGATTTGAAAATGAAAAGAGAAATGGGTGACCTCTTTTACCTTCCAAAAATTGCTCAGTGAGAAGTTAGGCTTTTCTGTTGTTTTCTGGGAAATGTGAGAGAGGGGAATAGGCTGAATAACAGTTGATAAATAAAATTTTCCTGTAGTTGATTAATCTAGCAAGTAATGAGTGTGTGTGTGTTTGTGTGTGTGTATGTGTTGGGGGTGGGGAGAGAGTGTTTGCTTGTTTCAGTTTTCAAAATGTGATTTTGAGACAGTTTGCTTTCCTTTGAGCAGATAAAAATATTTAAAACACATAAAAATGAAAAATATTTAAAAACATACAAATAAATAAATCTATGCCTAGATCAAAATAGTTCAGGTACTGAAAGGAGTATGTAAAGTATGTAAGTATGTAAGCCTATACTTTTGCAGGATTATATAGGTATTAACTCAAAAGATCAGCCCAGAGGACTATGTCTCTCCCTTCTCATTCACACATTTGATCCTCTGTTTATTTTAATCAACCAAATTAAAATTAAGACAATATATGTACACAATTTTCCTTCGCATGCGGTGTGGGAGATAGGAGGGAAGAATCACTGATACATAAGGACAAAAGTTTAAGATTAAAATATGAATCTCTTTTCCAGTTGAGACGATGAGCTGGGTGTTGCAATGAATTCAAGTTCTGGACCCTTTGCCTTAACCCAACCATCCATACAGCAAATTACCTGGAATGATTAGATTGCAGAATTGTACCCATGGGCCCTTTAGCCATTGAGCAGGAGGTGCTAGAAATTCTGCCGCTGCTTCAGTAGGAAAGAAAAGAGTAGCTAACATTATACAGGATGTTTCTGTTCTGCAGCAAGTGCCAGAAAAGGCTGCAGCGTCTAATCCCTGCGAGGGAGTTCCCCTGTCCTTCCTCTTCTTTAAATGCATTTGATTGAAAGCTTTTTACTCATTCCTTGCACAAAAAGGAAGGTAAACACAGCTGTAGGATTTTAATGGCCTGAAGATAAGTGCACATATTTTTGTTGTTTTGGTATTGCAGACTGTTGACTGAATTTCAAAGAAAGCAGTAACAACAGAACAGTGAGGAATTGTACTGACTCAGGAGAGACATTAATATTCAGACCATTCTACCAAATATGCTTGGGAATATTTTCAAGTATAATAAATTCACCACAAACTCCTGAATTACTATACATTGTACGCTACCATAGGCAGCCAGTGAAATCTAAGGTAACTGACCAAAAGCACAGATACATACTTTATAAATGATTCAGGCCTCAAGATCCCTTTGACTAAGTGAGAAGATGCAGCCAGGTATAAAATGAATAGAGGGGCAATGGCCTTTGTTAAAACAATATAAATGAACACAATCATGACATGGTTACGGCATGTGACTATAGTCAGAGCATGCTGTACATATCTGGTCATTACGTGCATTGAGTGCATTGTGCGAATGCTGACAATGAAGAAAAGGAATTATTTAAGGTCTGTGAGCCTATTCTGTTTTAAAGATCATTTAGCTCCACACAGTCAGACTACAGCTTGTAGCTAGCATTTGTAATTCTGGGTGACAGAAAACTAAGCCTGCCACCATACAGACACTTGGAGATGCTGTAGAAGTGTACCTAGCCCACAACAAAGAGATGAAAAATAGACAGGCTGCTGAAACAGACTGCATAGAAGGTTGCAGAGGAACTACACCATAATTCACCAGGCATATGTACAGGTAGCTGTAGTGCATGATTTATCTCTCAGTACAAGGTTTTGCTGTACTCCTCTACCCTTCTCCTAAGGCTGTGAAACAAAGGATCTTCCCCACAGCCACTACCCAGACACTTCACAGCTCAGTATCAAAGGAATCACTTGCTGAAATTTTCTTCGGGAAGATGAGCAAAAATCTTTTTTGCATTGACTTCTCCTTTTTCTATTGGAACTCCAGTTCTGAAGAGCTACTTGACTCCCAGAGATAATGGATCTCTAAATATGCAGGAAAACAATTCTACTTTCTTTTCCTGGTAAGCATCCAGGCCTATTAGAGAAGTACTCCAGCTGCAGCAAAATCAGGTGCAAGCATAGTACAGGTTGTTTACTGGTTAGATCTGATTATGCCATTAATCTTCTTGTTCAATCCACCTCATCAGAATGTGCAAAAACTATTTTACAAAAAGAATAAACAATAGGTGCCAAATTGCAGGAGAACAAGTAATTATAAACTTGACAGCTGACTCCTTCTGGATGCTACTTCACGGGTTCCACAGTGAATGATCAAGTAGAAAACAATTACACTTTCTAACTTCAAGGAGGGTGTCCTGTCTTACTGGTACAGCCCTCTATGTTGTAGTGTAAAGAGGTCACCTATCCTGAAAAAACAGAGTTTATGATGGTTGTTCATTCTGGGACTGCCTGCAGTTTCACTGACAATATTACTCACCCACACACAACTACTTCCATACCTCAGTCTCATAAAATAATATACATAGCAAGCAGAGCATGGACCAAAGCAATGAATAACTGAGTAAACCTCCATTCAGTTGCAACCCATCTATGTTATTCATTGTCTGTTATATTCAAAGTATACGTTTAATCTGCACATAGAATTACTGCCAATTGTAAATAAATGGAGTAACTATTCATACAAATGACTGATCAGACATATTTATGCATATAATGCTTAAATTAAGTGCCTGCATCTCTGTCTGTATGAATCAGATGCCACTGTATTCAAGAATTTTGCACGTACAATTGCATAACTAAAAAGTGTGGAGAAAAAAAGCAGGTTTAAAATGCAATAAGAGATAAAGAAAAACTGCTTTAAACATAAAAACAGCATTTCAGGAGTGCATCATTCTAGTGTATTTAATTACAGGCAATACTGGAAGCAGTATCTGATTAGCTGGGTACTTGGGACCTCAAATTTCTCATGATGTTTTCAGCAAAGGGATTCACAAATATCTATCATGGCTTGCCTGGACTATAAACAGAAGGGAAAAAAAAAAAAAAAAAAAAAAAAAGCACAGAAATTTGAGCACTTTCAAAGTAATCATCCTTGTATACAGGGCTTCAACATTCTTGAACAATTTAGAACATAAAAATAAATCCTTACTTTGTGAAACTGAAAATCTTCATGAAAACCTTAACTGCAGTCTTATGACTGCTTCACCACAGTGGAGTCAGTACCAGAAAAAAAAAACAGATGATTCTCAGACAGCTTTTGCAGCCCTGGCTCGGTTCTCCAGAATGAGACAGCTGCATTTACAAGGAACCCTCCCTTTGTCTGGCACACTGTCTTTCCTTCCAAATCCTAAATGCAATGGCTTTGAAACACAAAATCTGTGATCAGATTAATTGCACAAAATCATCCGAGTGCACTGGTTTTCCAGGGGTGTCATGGTGACAGGGTAGCTGGAATTCCCAAATTCCACAGGTAGGAATACTCCAGCAGCTGGAATTCCTAGTGCTGTGTCTGACATGGATTTCACCAGCAGACTCAGACAAGTGACTGTAACATAAAGAGGACAGCCTGACTGAAAATACATCGGGCCTTTGGAGAAAATTTGGATTTTGACCCAAGTTTTGTGTCTGGTCCTAGTCTATACTGGGGAGAATCAAATCATGACCTGACTTTTGGGCAAATCCCCAGCTGGCTTTTCCAATGACAGTTCTGGCTCAGCCCTAAACCATTTTCTAGCTTTGGAGCTACAGCAATGCTCTCTATTTCAGGCCCAGCCAAACAAGGCTAAATTTAGTCAGAAATATGCAGAAAAGTCTTCCTCTTCCAAGTATATTTTAACATAACAAAACATTAGAGATAATATCATAACAAATTGGATATTATTTAACTCAAATCCCTTACAGTACACTTTCAAGACATAGCTGCTAGCAGCATTATCTCATCTAATGAAATGGTTTTCTGAGAGTTCGATGTACAAAGAATTAGAAACACCAACTGCATTGACATCAGCGCATGAATGACAAGTAATGACAGTTAAAGAGTCTCTCTCACAATAATCATGCTAACTTCCTTTGGAGAGCATTCCTTTAATTGAGATGTAGTAGTTAGTTAAAAGAGATGTAAGTTCTTAGGAACAATGCGAATATGTCCTATTATTCTGGGTTACAAAGTATCTACAGTTTGTTCTGAAGAGATCTTATGAATCTATGAAGAGTTCATAAGCAAAATTTTTATTACAGTTTATATATTTTCAAAGATTAAGGTGTACAGTAACTACTTTATTTACCAAGTCTTCTAGTAGAGGGGCAAACATAATAATAGCAATTAAAATGGAAAACAGCAGGAACACTGAGCACAGCAGTCTGGTTACAATGGAATTCCTGCTGGTAGGACAACAGGAACACATCAAACAAGAAGCAGCACTGAAGAGAAAAGAAGCCAGCAAAAATAATGAGCTTTTAAATTATAAACAGAAATGGACAACCTTCTCTTTAAACAATGTAAAAGGGGTGAATATAAAATTCAGTTACATGAAATAGGCAGAAAGCAACTATGAATAGAAACACCTTAGACAAGTTATTATAGAATGAGGGCTGTTTGCTGCATGGTTGTCAGTGAAAATGTATTGCTCTTATATTCCTTTCAAAATTAAAATGCTGCATCTGGGGACAGCTGTTGACTGATAAGGAAGGACTGCCTGAATTTCAGTGACATTATTTCTCTGCAACAGCATGTGGAAATTAATTTAGTTAAAGGGAAGACATGAAAATAAAACTGAAATAGTGAAATAGAATGGATTTAAAGATGCTTTTTTCCAAAACTTGGAGTTTATTGTTATTGTTGTTATTATTATTACTATTACTATTATTATTATTATTATTTAGCTTTTATTTCCCTTCAGTTTCTGGTGCTGAAATGTTTCTTTCAGATGATTCCCTCCTGTTTGCAAACACGAATAACTGAAATGTAATGACAGTTGTGAGCATTAGGAAAGGTATTCTATACATATTTTGATTCAACATTTTACATTCTGTACCCTATTTTTAAAGGCTTTATATAAGTTGAGTGAATATCAGCCAATACAAGATTTGTCTGGAAATGGACCAATAGCCAAACCTTTGCTGTCATTTGTGCACAATGCCTAGGGATTTAATGGAATAGAATACCTGCTGTATATAAAAATACTCAATTTACAACAAAATGAGATCAGGCTTTTTTTTTTCTTCCCCTCCCCCCCCCCCCCCCCCCGCCTTTTTTTTTTCTTCCCTGCCCAAAATCAAGAAAACCATAAGCAAACCAATTCCCTATATGCTATATTGGATGATGGTTCTCATGCATCCATATTTGGGGGTATTTTCCTGGAAAAAAAAAAATAAAATAAATGCTTCTCTGTTTGTTTTATCTCACTGAAATTTAGTATCTCTTGCTTGGGAATAATCTCATTAAATATTGCCTAACATTCTGTGGGAATAAGGGTTCATTCCCATAATTCCCAGAGGAAATCTTAATTATAGGTTGCCATGAGAAGCTGAATTATTAAGACAGTCATCACTTTACAGTTCTACAACTTTCCAATTTTAGTTATACCACAAAAGGTGGTTCATCTAGATGCAGCAAATGCCTGAAAAAGTATCCACAGATCAACAATCTATTATTTAACAGAGGAGACAGTACACTTTTTTCACACTCAGGAGCAGAGCTCGAAAACACAGCTACAGTGATCTCTAGATGCTCTGCTTCTGATGAAGTTTTATTGCTACGACAGTGCCCTACTCAAACACCAGTGTCTAGACTCATATGACACAACATTAATAATTTACTCTTTTATTTTTAAAGCTTGTCCCCTTTTACGAGTCAAGATGCTCTAAGCTAACTACTCAAGACACTCAATCTGTTTTAGATGAGGTCACACTAACTTTTGACAAAGAAGGGCTTTACAGAACTTTCAGACAGCAAAGGAATTTTTTTAAAAAAAACATTAACTTTGCAAAAGGGGGCACTCACAATAAATGTATCACACAACCTTAACTCTGCCCTTTCTGCATGTGAGTATAGCCTTTCTCAGTACATGACTACTGTTCTTAACTAAAACAAAAGCCTCTTGTTTTCTCACTCGGTGTCCAGGATGCATCGTGCTCAGTGAACACAAGCTGTGTGATACTCCATTTGACCCGTACAGTTTATTTACTGCACACTGCCAAAGCCCCTCTCCAAGCACTTCAGCACAATTCAGTGTGCTCAGCCTTCTTCATTGTCTAGCAGGTACACGGAGCAGCTGATCATGAGCCCACTGAAGTCAATGAGGATTTTTCTACAAATTTCAGTGCACTCTGATGTGACCTGAAGGAGGCAGAGGTCCCATGGAAGAACAGAGTAAGATCCTTAAAGCAGGGGTGGTAGCATGACATGCAGCCATGGGGCACAGTTTGAACATGGAGTGACTCTTTAGCCAGGTTCATTGTTCTTTGTTTACTTGTCATCTTATTTGAAAAGCAAAATGTTCTTCTCTAAGCAAAATATATCTCTGAGAAATAGCTTGAAGTCTATATGCATTGCCATGAGTAGCGTGCAAAGAAAAGGATTTGCTCAAAACTTGATCTTTTTATGTATCCACCTTCATACACACATACAGAATCAAAGTAGAGAATCTGGTTCAGCAAAAAACATTGTATGTGTGCATTATGATGCAGAGAAATAAAAGCCGAGTTTCATGAAACAGCTGAAAAACAAATCCCTGATGTAGCCTCAATCCAAATCTCAGCTTCCCCATCTACCACAAAAACACCAGATTGCTTCTCTGTTTTTAAAAGTAAAGTCTTTTCAACAAAATGTCTTTCCTCCTCTCCTCTTCTCTCCCTTTCTCTTCTTGGGGATAGAAGCATACCAGCTTTTCCTGTTAAAGTTTCCAGAGTAAAAATGTCTCTCTGGCATCGGCCAAGCAAAAATCTTTTAAGTGAGTCCCCAAAGAGGAAAACGAAGAGTCTAAGAAACTCTATGAGATTGGTTTAGTCTGTTTAAGATAATGCATCTATACGAGATCATAAGAAAATTGATTCAGATTTAAATATATATATATATATAACTATTATTTTCTTAGTTGAAGGCTGAGTATAACATAGCATTACTGATTTATTTTCTTTATTTTTTAAAAATTCTGAAGTCCTAATCATACGGAAGAATTTTTATGAAAGGATAGTTGCTCCTCACAATGTTAATAAGAAGTAGCTGGCTTGCTTTCTTAAGATCAGGACCCTATCTATCCTGGAAAACTTCCATCAATATAGCCAGGAGTAATGTGAGCCAGGAACGAGGAAAACTTGAATAACTGTGTCAGCATTTATCTGCCCAAACAGTGAAATTCAAAGTTTAACAAAGCAAGGGAAATCTTTTAAAATTCCACGTTAACTGTAGTACATTGGAAAACATTTTCAAGTGAGTAGTTTAGAAGTCAGTTAATAATTTGAGATAAACAACCCAAACAATTAAGTTTTGTAACTTGAAGAATTTAAGTTAAAGTGTTAGACACATAAAATCATTGAAGATTTTGGCTTGGCTTTGACTGTAACAAAACAAGTCTCTGACCTCTGTTTTTCCAGGGCAGACTGAAAGTCAAGCTTTTGCCAAAGTCAAACTGTTACGAAACACCAGGCATCTAACAGAACAGCTTAGATATTTATTCCGTATCCTGCATACCTATTATTTCAGAAATCCTACAAACAGCAGTTGATCAAAACATGGGTCGTGAACCAAATACTAGCTGTTGCTAACTAATATATTCACTGAGCTATCTTCAAACAGTGCCTTTAAAGGCAGACCAGATGGGTTTGCTGTTGCTTTTTTAGGCTGGCATTGCACTTTTATCAAAGCTAGCGTTTCACTTACAAACAAAAAAGTGTTTGAGTCAGAAAATTTTTCTTTTCTCTGTAGAGGATGAAGCAGGAAATACCGCTTTCCAGCATAATATGTATGTGCCACTCCTGAGAACTCGGTGGAAGACATAGGACTGCAGGAACAGGGGTGATTTCTTAACCGACTGTGCCACCATGAGGCCAAAGTACACAAATACACTAAAAACAGATAACTATCTTTGATATCGAGTGTTTTTAAAATAGCCTTCATAAGAACATATCTAACAGTCTTGGTTTTTTTTTAGAAATTTAGAAATTTCTAAAAAGTATGTATACATAAAGCCAACAGCAGAGAAGCACTATTTTATTCCAAAGACATTACAAATACTTAATAATAATAATAATAATAATAATAATAATAAATGCCAACTTTGCATTTACCACAGTATATATGAGTTTTAAGAAATTACAAAGTAAGGGCTGAGAATAAAGAAATAAGGATTATATAAATTAAGGAGGGCTGCATTAATGTGAATTTATTGCAAATTAAACTAATGTATCTTCATCACCTATTACATTTATCACTGCTGTTTTAACCCAGAAACTAGATGTCAATATATGAGAATTCCAAAGAATCCAAACAAATAGAAGTTCACAGATCACATTTATTTTATACTGATAGCATTAAGATGAGCACCATGCATAGCTGCACCCATGGCTCCTTGGCACAGGAAATAGGAATGAATTCAGAGCTCCCAACTTTCATAACATAACCTCACAGTTAATGAATTCACATGCAAATAAGAAGGGTCCCCAGCCCTTTTCAGCCATGAAGAGATCCAGGCCCATTGTCCAGGAGCACACCTGTTCCACCATCTAGAGGCACGTCCCAGTGAGGTCAGGATATGGACTTGCAGAAAGGGGAATGGCAGAGAACAAAGAAGGAGAATGTCTATTCATAAAAAATAAATAGCAAGTAGAGAGCAGAGAGCAGAACTAAGGTCTTCCCCCTCCAGTTGGCTGCTATCATCACCATGATATGGAGCCATACGCTCCAAGTTCAACAGGAGAAGAGTGGCACTTTCACCACCAGCTAAAAGGATTCCCTGGTGTGCAGGGCAATCTCTTGGAGAACATCAATTTGAGCCCTTTCAACTTTTTGAGTTGAAAAAAAAAAAAAAAAAAAAAAAATTGACAGTGAAGGCTGCCTCCCTGGGATGAAGCTAAAGACAGTACACAGACTCAGGGACTTGCAGCGTGGCTTGTAGGGTTATCATCCCACTGCAGTCCTAGCTGTGCTGACCTGCCATCCTTAGGGACAGCCCAGACACTGTGGCTGCTGTCAGCCCCGTCTCCTAAGCTTCTGAAGAGGCCATGAGAAGTGAGGTGAGAAAATACATAGCAAGATTTACTACACTCCTACTTCAAATCCCATATTCATTATTTTATTTTGGGGGCTGTGTATATATATGTATGTATATATATACGGAATATGTTTCAGACACCTCACAAGAAAGGACATAGATACTTTATTTTAGGTAACTCAACATCATTGTCCATAAGCTAAGTATCTACTCTGGGGACAGTCACTTTGCAGGTTCCATCAATGACACGGACAGAAAGGCTCAATTCAGAGGCCTGAACTTGCAGTTACTTTAGAGACATCACAAGTTTTCTGAAATACCTCCATGATTCTGACAAATGTAACACAAATCCACAGGGAACCTTCTGTAGAAAGAGAAAGTCTGTGTGGGATTTCTGGTAATGTCTACATTTGAGTAACAGAAGTTTGCCCTAAATCTTAACTAGCCATATTGAGAATCTAGATACTAAGGACTGATACAAACAAATAACTTCATACAATTATATTTCAGTCTCTCAGTCCAGAACTAAATCCCATATTTTAGTTTTGAGCTGAAATATGAGAAGACCTTACAACCTGGAAGATCATTTAGATGGCCATTTAGTGCCTTTTGAGATGCCCTCAGATATCTCTCCTGGATCTTAGATACGTCTCCAGAAGAGCTGGAACTTCCTGGAAATCCTGTGCCATCCTTGCTCGTCAATGCAGATACCTCAAATAAAGTGCACTGCCACAGATGTCAGCAAATACCTTTGTATAGGCAACTAAACAAAGTCTCCAATAAACTTAATTCCTCCCAGCCGAGATGAATGCCTGCTCATGGAAGCAGCAGCAGTAAACTTGGCAGACCAGAGACTGGATTCAAATGCAGTCTTCATGTAAGATGTAGACATAGATTAAACATCTCCATTTTTAAGCAAGGTCTTTAATTTTTATCAGTGAAAGACCCGAAGCTTCTTAAAGAGTCCAAAACAGATAGCTAGGAATAATAAGCTCATATACAGAAACAACATAGAAACCTATTTACAAGAGATTTATCTTAAGATGTAGGTCTCAAACCTCTAATGAAAATTATTTAGGTGTCCACAAACCAGGAGAAAGTGAACTCAATTTTGATGTCAAAGTGAGAGCTACAGCTGATATTCCCTCCTGAATAAGAAAGCTGGAGCAGAGCGTAAAGCAAATGCCTGAATCCCAACCTAGCTGATACCTGCAGGGTATAAGCTTCTCTGCAAAATGCCTGCTGACTGGATTAGCTGACCCTTTGCTCAGGGCACTGGTAGGTATGAACCCGACCACTGGTGTTTAATGCTTCCTATGCATTGTATGGGTAGCTGGGATCTAAGATGAAGTGGCAAAATGTTTGAGTGATGATTCTTACTAGAAGCTTATTATTTGTCTGTTAACATTTCCCAAACTGCCACAAGACTGGTGCATGAAAAAGCTTCAAAGCTAAATAATTACCTTTAAATTTTCTAAATTTTAATATTCTCTGTACATAAAGAAACAAAGAGGAGAACGTTTAATTTAACTGGGCTATACTGTAGCTGTAATAAGTTAGAGTACACATTAACTTGAGGGTTTATTTTGAGAAACCTGTAAGTTTTTATTATGGAGAAGGGTAGTATTTTAAGAGGTTTTCAAATTTTATTCATTATTGTTTTGTTTTTTTTTCATAACTAACACTCAGAATACTCACACACATGCACACACACACAAAGCCTCAGTTTGAAAGCTCTGCTTTGAATAACAGAGCCACTGTCTTCCAAGTGCTCATCTCCTGCTGACAAGGACCACTAAGATAAGTTCCTCGCTTGCCATCCTCCTCTGCCTCATGTTTGTGCAGCCTATCTCTGATTCCCTCTTCCTCTGCAAGACTTTTACATGGAAACTCCAAAGATCAAACCCAAGTGCTGAAAAGGCTGAAAAGAAGCCAGGAGAGTGCCATGGCACAGTGCACCATCCTGGCAACAACTGTGCAGCAGCTGTGGCACAGGAACACATTCACTGGTATTGCATGCCATTTATGTAGGGAGGATTGAGGAGGTTGCAGGTTGCTGCTGGAGAAGGAATAAAAACTAAAGCAGCCCCAAGGATCTTCTTTCCTGCAAAGATCCTTAAGGAAAGATCTTATTTATTCTTGTTATTATGTATAACTAAAAACAGTAGTCAAAACTAGTTTGTTTGTTTGTTTGTTGTTGCTGTTGTTTGTTTTTTAGGTCAAAAAAAAAAAGTAAAAAAAAAAGTCTTAATCCGATCCATTTAACATTTAATTCTGAACCCTCTGGTTTAACAGCAATAGCAAACCTCAGAGCACTATAAGAAGCAATAGCTGGGTATTGTAACAGAAGGGAAGTAAAGGTAAATCTTGTCCTTAGGACTACAGATAAAATCAAAATGAAGTTTTAGAAAAAAAATAAAAATTATAGGGAATTCAGGTGTATTCTTACACTCCTGTGAAAGTCTACTGAAGCTCTTGCTATGTATTTTTTTTTTCATCTTTACTTGAATCTTGTGGTAATGGTTACAAGATAGAGCACAAGAAGTTCCGCACCAACATGCAAAAGAACTTCTTCACGGTGAGGGTGACGGAGCACTGGAACAGGCTGCCCAGGGAGGTTGTGCACTCTTCTTCTCTGGAGATATTCAAGGCCTGTCTGGATGCCTACCCGGGCAGCCTGCTCTAAGGAACCTGCTTTGGCAGGGGGGTTGCACCCGGTGATCTTTTGAGGTCCCTTCCAACCCCTTCAATTCCGTGATTCTGTGAATATTCATTCAGTTCTTCAGACAATCTCAAAAAAGTACCATTATTTAAGATTACTGCATCATTTTAACATACATTATTTGCATTACTGAATAATGCACAGAACTATGTGTAGCTGTAGTTTACTTTGTAGTAAGATACTTTTTGTAATATATTAATCTTGCCAGCTTTTCTGAGTTTAAGAAAGTGAGTTTGTCAGAACATGGTCATCAAGACTCAGTAAAGGGTTCTCTTTTTTTTTGTGCAGCAGACAGAAATGGGTGCAGCAGACTGATGCTAGCATTGTGGTGTATATAGAGGTCCTTTCCCACTTGGGTACATTAGAAGCTTATTAACATTTTATAGTCTTTCTTTCCAAGGATATATCATAAAATAGGCTGTAATTAATTCAGCATGAACATTCAGAAATGAAGTTGAAAGTCCAAAGTCAGGAAATGCAAGTAAAAAAATAGAAAGGCTAAAAAGCTTTTTTGTTTTCATTTTGATGGCAGCAGGAACATATATTAGGCTACAGATTGTTCAGTTTATTTTTGCACTTAGTTTCATTGAATGTAATTGAAATTCTCCTGAGAGAAAGGCAAATGGATTTGGCCCAGTGTGTTTCTGAACAGGCTGTTGTAAGAAAATGATACAGATGCTTAAATGCATCTCCAACTTCTTTATAAAGATATCATTTTCCATATATATCAAATTTCACGCACACTGATTGTCTCTAGACAATTTAGAGAAAGCTGGTTAGATTTAGTACACTTTATTTTGACTTTCTGTTCCTTTTTAAGATTTGACTTAATACAAGAGAGGCTCTTTGGGAATTGTTACTTCTATGTCTGGATCATCCTAACTTTTACAGCCTGTGTGGTCAAGTCAAACCACAGCCTACACTTTACCATTACAACATCATATTTTATATAATGATACACAGACAAAAATGTAGAAGCACTTAAAAAAATGAAGCAATAATTATCATTATGAAAAATTGCTTGCATCATTGGTATTGAATTGCCCCAGTATGGGCATGCAAACCAGTCAATTTCTGCCAAGGTTACTTCAATTATTCTAAGATTCTGAAGACTCTCCAAATATATATATATTTTTTCCCTTCAACTCAAATAGGAAGAAAAAATGTTTCTTCTGTCTCATTCCCACACATGGAATTTGTCCCAAAACTATGTTCATCATCATCTGGAATGGAGAGCAATTATCTCTGACTTTACAAGAAGTCATAAATCAGATAATTTAGGCCTTGCTAGAGATAGAAATGAGGATTATAGGATTTTTTGTTTGTTTGTTTGTTTGTTTGTTTACAGGCAGGTAACAAAGGTTTACAGTCCAAATCAACACAGAGCTATTAATTATTAATGTTATTAATGTTAATATTACTCATTATGAAGGGCTGCTTGATTGATTTTTAGATATCTCCAAAAATAATGAATTTCACTTTTTGTCCTTCATGCCTCTTTATAACTAGACCCTTAGCATCCAAGTAGACTTATCTAGGAAGCAGAAGATAATATCTTCAAAAGTTAAAATTATCTGTAGATCAATTTGCCTGTACACAGTGGTGTAAAGTATCTTAAACCAATTTTCTATCCATTTATACTTCACATTTTCCAGCTCCTATCTAATTTTATGTGAACCTGGCATCATCTTTCAGGGCCTGAAATTCCAAGTATTGCCTTTGATTCACTAACTTGGAAGATACTGGAGGCAACTCACTTTGTAGCAGCTACTATTTGTTTTTTGAATTTATGTAGTCTCTTCCCTTTATCCGTTTAATTTTCTAGGCTGCTAATCAGTTTTAAAAGCTCAGACTGACTGTAGATATAAAATATGCAGATGCATCACTGTATAGCACATGCTAAATCTGACATGAGTCAAGATATTACACGCAAACAGGGCCACCCTTCACTTCTCCATGGGATGTCCCCTTCCGTCACCTCAAGTGAAACAGCTTCAGGTAGTTTAGGCCTCTAGGTAGGGTGAAGTGCTCTACACTGAGAAGTGGCTGTACATCTGGTGGAGAAAGTAAGACAGTCAAAGTAATTTCAGTAGCTGAACAGTATTTGCGTACTTGGGTTACAGAGTTATAAGTGAAAACTCTAGTTACTAGAAAATATTATTTGCACTTCTAGCTTGACATTTGAATAGGAGGAAGAGCAAAATGTATGTCATGTACCATATATCTAGTCAAAATATTGCTCAGATGTTCTCATTAGAAGAAGTTCTCTAACGGTATGGTTAAAGCAGATCTCATTTCGCCTATATGTTCCTAATATTACCTCAGTTCCAGAACTTCTTTAAATGAGGAATGTTCAGTCCTCAGCCTAAGCAAGAAGTGATGATAGAAATTGTGCTGCTTTACCTCCCAGAATCACTCCCCACCCCACACAAACAACACATTTGATTCCTTATGACAAAAATAAAGGCAATTAAAAGTTAAGTTCCCCAACAGTATGAATTATTTATATCTCCACTCACAAGGATGCACTGCATCATTACCACAATTACCATACTCCACAGACCAATCATCACCAGTCTTAACTCCAGACTTCCAATATATTTTGCCTGAACTTTCTATTCTCTTTGCTATTAACTCTGGATCATAGTTTAACTGCAGATCACAGAAGCTCCAACATGAGAGGATGGTAAAATTGCAGAGGGATATGTTTAATATGTTCTCAGAGGCCTTAGTTTTCTTGCTTCTCTGTGGTTTGAATATGTCTGAATGAAGTCTCTGGCTCTGAGAACAGGGCCTAAAGTGCAGCTACAGTGAATTTTTTTTTTTCTTCTATAGCACAAAGCCCTTGCTATTGTAGGAGATCTGAAGAAATAAGAAAAATATTTTAACTGTTGGATACCTGCTCTGAATTTCCAGTGATACCAAACAGAACCCAAAGCCACAAAATTACATTTTTAAGACCCATTTCTTAATTAGTCTTAGATTAATTTTACAGTTCTTAATCTTTTAATTAATCATAAATTTTAAAATGTCTTGATAAACTTTATAAAAGGAAACAAAATAGCACAGAAAAACTATAACAAGAAAACTAACACTGCCTAATGAGAAATATCTGCTTTTACAGGGAACACGCCCATTCAAAAATACATACCAAGCCGCTTTAGCCGCTTATTTTCAAAAGGGATGCTTAGGTATCAGTCCCTGACTAAGATTGAAATTTAAATCCTTGAATCTTTTCTACTAAAAAAAAAAAAAAAGAGAGAGAGAGAGAGAGAGAGGAAAAAAAAAGTTTTACGCAGATACAGGCGTTTAGCTGCATAGCAGAAATATCAGAAGTGGTATTACTCTCATTTTGCCACTTGAGGGCAGTCATTTAGTGTCCTCTACTAAAATGCTGCTCTTCGGGGTCAATTTCTTACGTTTGCAGTTAGGCTGTTCTGAGCTGTGTCGTTGATACGCACACAAACACACGCAATCAATCAATCAATCAAACAAACAAAAAACACAAACGTTTTCTGCTGTATAGCCAGTCTGATCTGAAATTCATTTCAGTCAACCTTTGGGAGAAAAAGCTAACAATCAATGTTGCCTATAAGAATAAAAATCAGTGATAAAAAAGGTTATGTGCTCAATCAAGAATTCAGAAAGAACTGTTAAAAGAACACTAAAAAAATATAATAATAGATGGTTTCAGTCGGGTATGCCTGGTGGATTTGCCCTGACATATGTAAGGTATTTGTAAATAGAAAATGGGTGATGTTCCTAAAAAGAAGAAAGAAAAGAAAAGAAAAGAAAAGAAAAGAAAAGAAAAGAAAAGAAAAGAAAAGAAAAGAAAAGAAAAGAAAAGAAAAGAAAAGAAAAGAAAAGAAAAGAAAAGAAAAGAAAAGAAAAGAAAAGAAAAGAAAAGAAAAGAAAAGAAAAGAAAAGAAGAAAAGAAAAAAAAAAATTGAAGGAGAAAACTGAAAAATGCAGGAGCTCTTGAAAGCAGGGCAGAGTTAGAGGGGAAGCCAAAACATTATGGATTAACCAGCTCACTGCAGAAGTGTAAAATATTGAAATAACAAAACAATTTGTTAACTCTTGAAAGGCACAGAGCAAATGAGCAAATGAGCTGGGTTACCAAGATAAAAAAGTCACACCAACTTAATTTTCATCTGTGATAGAACATGTGGCCTTGTGCATGGTCTTGGAGGAGCAGTGGATGTCATATATCTTGTCTTCTGTTGCAGCTTGGCAATATCTCTGATGGCTTTACTAAAAGCAAGTTATGAAATCATCGTTTAGCTAAAACCATAGTTTAGACAAAACATGTTTGAAAACGTGTACATAAACAATACTTATCATAGAACTTACAATTTGAACACCAGAACTGAGGGAGCCCTTATGAAATCTGCAGATGGTAGGAGGCTTAAGGTGAGGTGAAGGGTTTGTGTATCAGTCAGAATTTCATTCAAAACACATTATAGATCTTTTCTTCTTTAATTAACTTATGTGGAATTTCCCATTGATTCTGCCACTCCATTCAACCAACACTCCTGCTCTGCTCTCATTCCAAAGTCCCCTCCAGCCACTGCCTCACAGAGTTAATTCAATCACACGGTCTCCCGGAATTGCTTTGCAAGGCCCACACTCCACTTCTAACTTTTTTTAAAAACCCATTTTTGCTGTGCTGTGTTTTTCAATAGAGATAGTTAGCCTGGCCATAGTTTAGCCTATACCCTTTAGATTCTGTGGATTTCATCCACAGTAATGTTGCTGCTAACTACTGTTGCAAGAAACTTGTTTTTGAAGGTGATTACATAGTACTGAGAATAATACAGTCTATATTGCATTATAAATAAGCACTCACTAACAGATTCTTTAAGACTGTTACTCTTTTCAAAAGTTACAAAAACATATCATCCCAAAATACATTTATCCTGCATTCTAACTTACAAATCTGATTTTCCAGTACTTGCTCAAATAAAAATAGCAGTGAAATCTTTTCTGAGCAGAACTATGGTCTACTCTAACAGGCTGAAACATTCTTTCAGGATTTATTTTCTCTATTGAGTGACTAAACTTAATTCTACTTAGCTTGTGAAATGTGAAATCAGACACTTCCCAAGGCATTTTATCTCCGTATTGTTATACTTAAAGAAAAATAAAATAATAATAATAATAATAATAATAAATCAAAGGAAGAGTTGGAAAAGGTGTTCAAAACTTGGGAGCTAATAAGGTTTTCACAATACTGATAACGAGCTATTTTGTCACCTGCATAATATTTTACTTGAGATTTAATTTTTAGGTAATTTCAATGCAAAGTATGATGCTTTTCGACTTTTTAAAGTAATGTCATCAAATACTTAATCACAAGTTATTTCTGTATTCTGGGTTATTGATAGCATGTATATTTTTGTGTACCTGTTCTGGAGAAATAGAGCAACTGTGCGATGTAATAGAAATATATCACTGTTTTTAGCAAACCTGATACATTAGCATTCATAGTTTTAAAGCATTCTTCCCTCTCCAGGATATTTCAAGAAATATTGTGTGAATTTTTTATATTGTTAGCTAATGTAAGCCTACACTATCTTAAGATGGAATCTAATAATTCTGAATTGGAGGTATGCATTGTCTAACATTAAGCAAACTTGGGCAAATTATGCATTGCTTAAAGAGAAGTAGTTTACACTATCTAAAGAAGACCAAATGCTTCTTTTGGAAAGTCAATGAAAACAGAAATTTCAGAAAGAAAAATAATATTTGCATTACTAATAAGTCTAATAATTCAATAATTAAGAACTTCATACAAAATATGAACAAAAGAATAAATAAATGATTGCATTCATTATGCTGAAGTGGGAGGAAAATTATAGGCCATTATATACTGCAAGAGACATCAATTCTTAGGATTAAAATGTACTTCAGTGAAGAGCTCATGTTTTTTGGATAAAAGCAGAGCTCTGAACAAATGCAAAAATCCATTTTTCTCAAAGTTAAAAAAAAAAAAACAACACTCTTTTTTACTTTTAAATATACCAATGCTCATTATATTTAAAGCTGTTTGCCCTGCACAGTGGAATTTACACTATTCAGAACACATTGCCTTGCTGTGATATGTCATCCATTTATTTAATCCAGATTAAGGGTAGCGGTGACAGAGGTGGTCGGGGGGAACCACTGTACTATGGCAAGTGTAATCAGCAGTGACAGAAAACAGAGTTTTGAAAGAGTGATCAAGAGCTGGATTTTCTATACATAAAAGTTAAACTTGCAAGTCTACCGGTATCTCAGGCTTCATATTAGTTATTTTTATTTTACCTTAACTAACAGAAAACTTTGAACAAAATCCATATAAATTACTTTGGCTCTTGTGAACAATGAATCTGGATTCATTGTTCCAGATGTTGTAGCCTTCAATTTTGCCAGATGTTATAGCCTTCAATTTTGCCTCCAAAGAAGGACATCTCTTGTGAACTTGACCCAACTCTCAATACAAAAGAATGCTCCGAGCAGTAACATTTCTTTGATTCTTCAGATGCACAGTGGTACAATGCTTTCCACAGAAGTTTCTTCAGTCAATTTTTGCCTGCCCTGATGATTCAGACTTGTAAAATCTCTGGGCAAGAAAGTAGCCCATTCAATAGTGAGTTGGCTATTGAACACTCATCATGACCAAGACATAGCTTTGGTGCTGTTCTGCAACCGCATACAGTGCTTAATTTGGCTGGGAAAAAAAAAAAAAAAAAAAAAAAAAAAAAAAAGCTAGTCTTTTCCCAGACAGCAGCGCCCATGCTTAGTTCAGGGACAGTACCAGTTCAACTGGCAGAGTGGCTGGCACTATCCTGCTTGGGCAAGAAGTGGAGGAAGAATTCAGCCATACAGAGCAGTGTGCAGTGAACAAGCCCCAACTCGATTCTATTACTACTGCAGGTGTAACCAACCAGATTATTTCAGTGTTGCTGTATTTCTTTCTCTTACTTTTTCCAACTCGTTAGAAAAGAAAAATGATGAAATTATAAACCAACCTGCAGCTGGTACATAACAGCTTTTATGTGTCTCAGCACAAAAGACTGTAATTGAAAATCTTATCATCTTAATTTTATTTATTCCACAAACATATATAAAGTGCTGTTCACATGCTAATGATATTTGCCTTATTTCAGTGTTATATTACTACAGAATATATTTAGTGCAATTTTGACTTAGCCATATCTTACTTCCTAATTGATGCTTGTGCAAGGTGTTCTATTGGTATGAGAAAAATACAAATGAACTGAATTCCAAAGCTTTATTTTTTATTGATAAAAGTGAGACGCCCATGAAGACTAACATTTGCCTAATGTATTTCTGTGCTGTTCACCCATCAGCAAACAAGCAAAGCCCACAAAACAGTTTATGCCAATTTCAAATACAAGTATATTTAATGATGAATAATGATGACTGACTGATAAGAGGAATATGAAGCAAAAATAAATATTAAAAAATAGTTTATTAAATGGACTGCCCTCTATTGAAGCATTACTTTCTGATTCTGCTTAGATGCTCTTATTTTGCTAGATCCTTCAACGTAATTATTTATTCCCATGTTTCTACCTAATTTGTGCTGCTCTGCAGTCATTACAAGCCAGAGCCTGAGAGCTGCTTCACTTATCCACATCCTAAGTGATGAGCTTTACTTAACATAAGCTTTAGCAAAACAGAACACCTACTTTTAATTGGCTTATGACACAGATAATTAAATTATGGTTCCACCCTGTTTTCCTTACCTGCTTATTCAAATTCATGCAACTAATCAAAACAAATAATAAATGTTTACATATTTATTACTAGTTGAACTAGCAGATGCTGTATAGTGTATAGTGTACATATATATACACATATAAACACATACACACATATATATATAGTGTATAGATACTATAATAGAGTAAATCAGCCTAAGGAAACCTAGTCCTTTAATAAAAATCAACCACACAGCTTTAAAAGATGTCCTCTTTTTTGCTGTCTTAAACTTGTACCTAAAAAAAAAAATCCTCGATGTGGCTTCCTGTTTTGAGACTCTGCATGTTAGAACTTGATTTTGCTCTAAGGATCTGTTTTTATGTTGTAACTTTGGTAAGGAAACTGTCATAGAAAAAGAAAATCTGGAAAGGTTAACTAATCACTGTAAAGACAGATAATACAAGCTATCGTACATTTTACTACAAATGTTTAGTGAGTATCACATAGAGGTTATAGCTTTAAAAAGCCTGTAAGCTTAAAAGATGATGAGAACCTCCTGGAACAGCCTTCACTGTCTTGTACTAAACAACTGAAAAATCAAAGGACTTCAAAACCAGGCACTGGAACTACATAAGAGATGGTCTCACTTTGGGCTCACAATAAAGAGTAGGTGTGTGTGCCAAGGGATTTTCTGAACACAGTTTGAGGGGGAAGACTACTTCCCTCCCACTCTCCACTGTCACAACTGGGCAAGATCTGGAAAATCCAGTTAGTGAAGCAAAGAACTGGGGATGAATGATGCTGAGTCAGAGGTTCCTCTGAGATACTCCATCTAGGCTACCTTAGCCAGCCTTCATTATCCAGACAAATATGTTACTTAATATTAAGTGCAATCTGCTTGATACTGAATAATATCACATGTGCATACACCTCTAAAAGACCTTACCTTTCTTTAGGAACTTTCTACCAAAATAATTAAAAAAATCATTGGAAAAGGTTCTTTTACAAATATGTTTTCAGAATTGCTACACAGCTGTAGCTGGGATAGCCTAATACAGTCAGCCAGTTTGTGAGTAAATATATATTTTTTTATGTTTATCATAGGCTAAATATGATCTATTATAGACTATTATAGATATATATTGGGACTTACACATAATATCCATCAGTTATAGAGACTGGCATGGAAATAATAGCTTAAGGTAGAGCCAGGTATTATTTATTTTAATCTGGTTAAACTACATCCTCCTACGGATCATAAGTACGATGTTGGTAAAATGTTATTCAGTCATGCACTAAATAGAAGATATACCTTCATGACAATGTTTTCTTCTTTTGTTAATGACAGACGTTTTGTATGGTACATACAGTAGACTTTTTACTAAAATTATGAAGCAGTTTCTCTGATGCTAACAGGGAACTGTTTGATGTATGCAGGCAATGCAAATCCTTCAAATAGTTCTAGAATAGTGTCTAGGAACAACGATGTTGGTTTTCTGTTTTGTCAGTTATTGAAAACAAATGTGAAAATGCAGAAGCTCACAGGGTGGCTGCTGCAAAAGCAACTAAGTATACCATCATATCATTTAGAGTTATTCATATGAATCATTTGATTGTGATTTCTAAGAGCACTGATGTCTAAAATCTTACCTCTTAGTAAAACAGAGCTTTGTTTATTGCTTTTTTTTTTTTTTTTTTTTTTTATTATAATTAAGTAAATCGTTAAGAACAGTTAGGAAAAAATATTTTCCTCTACTGCTATTGATATAATTTCTGACAGTTCTACTTTAGTAAAGCTTACAGAAAACAAAAAATCCACTGTCAGATGGATTACTTTCTAAACAACAACAACAAAAAATAGCTGGATTTTTGGAAAAATAAAAAGCACACTGCATTCAATTGGTCTGCACTTTGACAGAGAATTATTACAGTGTCAATGTGAATTCTTTGAGATATCATTCTGTCTGCAAATTAATGGCAAATGAAAATGAATGTTCACTTCCATCTAATTATTAGAATCATTCGAATTAGAATTATTAGAATTGTTCAGATGGAAGAGACCTACAAAGATCATTGAGTCCAATTACCCAACCACTTCAGGGCTAACCAAAAGGTAAAGCATATTAATGAGGGCATTATCCAAATGCTTCTTGAACACGGAGAGGAATGAGACATCAACCACTTCCCTAGGAAGTCTGTTCTGGTGTTTGTTTGCCATCACAGTGAATAAATTTTTTGCTAATGTTCAGTCTGAACCTCTCTGGCATGGCTTTGTGCCATTCTTGTATATCCTGTCCTCTGTTACCAGAGAGCAGAAGCCAGCACCTCTCTCTGCTTCTGCTCCTCAGGAAGCTGCAGAGAGCAGTTATGGAGGTTGCCTCTCAGCCTCCTTTCCTCCAGACCAGACAACTCAAGTGTCCTCAGCCTCCCTCCACAGGACATGTCTTCCAGACCTTTTACCAGCTTTGTTGCTCTCCTCTGGACACTTTCAAGGCCCTTAACATCCTTTTCATACTGCAGAGCCAAGAACAGCATGTGATATTCAAGGTGAGGCCACACCAATGGTAAATATATCAGGAGAATCACCTCTTGTGACCTTTGGCTGGCCATGCTGTGCTTAATACACCCCAAAATGCAGTTTGCCCTCTTGGCTGACAGGGAATGCTGCTGGCTCATGTTGAGCCTGCTGCAAACCAGCACCCCCAAGCCCCTTTCTGCTGAGCTGCTCTCCAACCACACAATCTCCCAGTCTGTACCTGTGTCCAGCACTGCTTCATCCCTGGTGCAGGACCTGGCATTTTCCTTTGCTGAACTTCTTGCCATTGATGATTGCCCCGTGCTCCAATCTACCTACATCACTCTGCAAGGCCTCTTGCCCCTCAAGAGAGTCCACTGCCTGCAAAGCAAGACAGACGCTGACTCATAAATTCATCCTGTCAAAGATGTAAAAATACATTTCAAAATTTCAAGATAATGGGAGCTGCATTAGTTTGTTACTTTTGGATACCTAGAAATGTTGTGCAGGCCTCTTTATAGCTGAAAGGAACTTTAAATGCTTTGATTTTATTTAAGTATTTAAATGTATTAAAACTGGGAAAAAAATTAAATAGCAATTTGTATATATAAACTTTTATATATAGGAAGAAGAAAAAAAAAAAAAGGTGGTGTTTTTCCCATAATGACTTTTTAAATAAAATCTGTTCTTCAGTTTTTCTTATAGCTCCTTGTTTTTTTTTCCATCTGTCTGAAAGACTCTGAGACCTCTGCAAGATCCTCATGGCTCAAACAGCAATTTCTAACCATGCAGAAATTGATTTTCAGTGTTCTGTGAATTAATTAAGTATCAGTCAATGCCACTTTATTACTGCTGTATTCTAACTTTGCAAAGTTAATTATAGATCAGGAATCTGATTTTAAAATGCCTTTTTTTTTTTTCCTTGTTAATAACAGTGTCCACTAGCTCAATAGATCATAGGGATAGAGATGCAGAAAAAATATTTTACCACAAAGGACAAGTTTATTGCTGCTTTCAGCCCATATAAACCAGACAATTTTCTGCCATCATTATCATCTCTTGACTTTGCCACAGATTTTGCCATGTGCATAGGCCTTTAAGAGCTGCTTCAGTACCACTTTTCATTTGATACCGCAACAAAAAGACTGCACATTATACTTCAATCTTCAAGAAAATTACACAAATATAACATCATATGCTTTCCTGTAATTGTGTAGGGATCGATCTCCAGGCTTCCACTTTTCAACACTTTCAACTTTGACTCTTGCCAATTATATAAAGAGCTTAAAATGTCACTATAAGCACAGCACTACCCTGAGTTTTGGGTTTATACATGAAGAGCTTTGTTCTGTTGCTGACATTACTTAGGGAATCCGCTAATTTATTACTCTTTCTTTGAATACCAAAAGAGTCAGACTATCACATCTATCCATTACTTTCTGCATTACAAAAAGGGAAACCTTCTTGGGAGCATGAGTTCTGGAATGGATGGGTTTTGCCAGCTATACTTTGTACGAACAGCACCTCAGTCTAGTGACTGACCACTAGTCAGTCAACTATATTTGTTTTGTTTTGTTTTGTTTTTTAGCTTTCAAAAATATAATTAAATAATAACCACAATTTGAGATTCTAGCTAAATGTTTTTTACTTCCTGTTACAGACAGTGCACATATATGGACTATTAATATAATTATAATTATGAATGTAAGTATTTTAAGGTCTTAGTCAGACAAGAAGGTGAAAGGGTATGCCTAACTCACCACAGAGACATCTTATGATAGAAAAACTGCTAAACTTGTTGCTTGTTAGAAAATTTAATTTAGTACAATAACAAAGTATGCAGTATTTTACTATTTTTTTAATTGTGCTAGCATTTACTACTTTCTATAAGAACTTAATAAATTTTCTAAGGTGGTAATTGTTATTAAGCAGCAGCTAGCCTCTCTCTATGTTATCTTTATTTAGCCTTCTAAAGAGTGTGTCTTGTTAATGAGACCAAAATAGATTGTCATATTTTAATTGTAAAAGTTGGGATTCTCTACTTGTCCCCCACCACAAATCTCTTTCATCACAATTTTTCCTTCCATTTTGGATATTACATTTATCTATATATTTAATTTATATGCTCCAATAATTGTTGTAACTTCAACACATTAAGCTAAAATTGATGATTTTATCATCTTTACTACACACATTATATCCTTCTGAGGTAAATGGACTTTTTCTAGCAACACGGACCTATTAATTAAACATTATTTATTTTTAAGTTTGTTTTCTAATTGTCTTTTGCTCTTCCTCTGAAGACCTCTTTTGAAGTAGAAGATGCTTCTTTGTCTATGGTATATACATTCTTCTGACTCTTGCAGTTGATGCAATACTTTTTAGTTATGCTGTCAATTTACAGACATAAAGATTTTATGATATGCTACTTGGTGTGGTTTGTACAACGTGACTTTCATAGGTTCCAGATTTGATCCTTGTTTCCCCTTTTGTTTTGAATTCCCACTTCTTTATTTTTTTATATTCTCTCATGTTTATGCTAGCCAAGAACTTAACTTTCCTCTGTGAGTTTTCTTGTGGGCTGACAAATTTTCTTTGCTTGGCAAATTTTAATTACTTCAACAGAAGCTATTTCTTTGTATTTGGAATCTGGGACAAGTCACAATCTTTTATAAATCTGATCTTTTATAAATCCCCCAGCATTCTTGCATCATTAGGTCAGTTCTATCTTCTTTTTCTATCTTGCTTTTTTACAGACTTAAAAAAAGCTTCACTTTTTTGTATAGTGCTAGCTTTTAAATTTGCTTTAAAAAAAAAAAAAAAAAAAAAGCTCATATAAACTCTTTTGACATATTCATTTTAGATATGGCATTCCTACAGGAGTCAACAACTCCTGCTGAAGGTGGAAAAATGTCCCCAAAATGACTACTATACCTCCTAAATCTTCTCTGTTACTCTCTTTTATGCTGTGTGTTAGACATACTGTTAGTGCAAACTACTAATTTAGCTTTTCTTACTCTACTAGATCTCCTAAGGGGGAAAAAAAAAATCTTTAGCCAAAATACAGACTGATAGTGTGTGTTGCTACCAGACAACAGGATGTGTTTTCCAAGATTATTTTGCTTCTTTTCATTCAGTTTATATACAAAGGCTAGCAATAAAACAGAGATTCTGATGCAAGTAAAATCTTCAGAATGGTAAAGCACTGGACCTACAGCATTCAAGACAAAGACAATGCATGCACTGTAAAAATATTCATGCAAAGTGTTCAGACAATATGTATATTGTAAATCAAACAAGGGAGGAAAGAAATAGAGCTGCCCAGTCCATTTTAAGAGGAGAAAAACACACTATTGTTTTTCCATGGTATTGTTAGAGACAAAGAATGCTGAATAAGTGATAAACTTAGCTTTTGTGTGATTAAGTGCACCAGCTGTATTTCCAAATTTTATCAGTCAGCTGGATGATTTTCAGCAGCCTTTCTGATTAAATGTTTGCCTTAATTCTTCCATGATGGTCTTTCACACAATGTAGATTTGAATAGCCACATACAGCAGCTACCTATCCTAGAACAAGTGAGAGGTTTTTAACATCTTGCTGCTTCAAATCAACATAATTTGAGATACTAGGAGTCATTGAAGTCACTTATGTGACATGGCACACCATAAATTAATGCAAAACAGACTAAAAAAGAAGTGTTCTGAGTGTCTTTGTTATTTTCTACATGTATCATTAAAATAGGCTAGGACTTTCCTATGAAGTCAGGTGAAACAGCCCTTCCCAAACGGTTATTTATCTGAATGGTAAATAAAGAGAGAAACGTAAGAAGACAGACCTGGATATGCATGATAAATAGCACAGTCAGGGAGTGATCCCTCCACAAATGTAGATTACAATTTATTCACAAAAACAGGTACACAAATATTGCATAATACAAATTCTATCAGGACTTTTTTTTTTTTTTTTTAACTTGCTCAGTTTTAGTTTTCTCGGTTGAAGGTATTCTCTGTCAGAGGAGAGAGCTTGCAGATTTGTCTTTTGGATGAATATGTCTTCTTCAAGGGGAAGAATGTCATATTTAATTAGTTTAAGGCATTTTGGTTCCAAGGCTCTTTTTTCATACACAGGATCAATAGAGAAATTCTTCCACCGTAACCCTCTTATATAAATGTTTCCTTCCCCGAGGCTGTATTCAATTTAGAACTGGAATAGTGAAGAGTCAATAAAGACTTGACAGAGACAAGCAGACATGGATAAACTTTTGGCCTAATGTTATTTTTGGTGGACCTTTGAGGAAACTTCAGCAAAGCTTTAAATTCACACCTAATCATCATATCTTCATATCTACCTATGTTGGTGGGCTGAAGAAAACTGGAGAAAACTGGAGAAAAAAAGAAGAAAAAAAGAAAAACAAACAAAACAAACAAAAATAAAACAAACAAATAAGAAACAGAAACGGAAACAATGTGAATCCCAATTACCTTTTATAAAAATCAGGACTGATTCTGGCTTGACTCCACTTCCTGTGACAGCCTAAATATCTATGCTAATGTTGAAGATGTGCATTTTTTTTGGTGAATAATCTTTGAATTATGGAAGAAGCTTCAATAGGAAAAACAACCATATGGAAGGGCAACCTTCCTTCTGATTTGCTGTGCTTTGAGACAACACAATCATACCATATTGTATTACAAGTTCATTACACTGAATAAAATCAAACAATTTTTTCTTGGTATTTGCTAACTAGAATTAAAACTCTTCATACATAATGTAAGTAAAATGAAAGAATGTATTATATATTCAGGTTTGAGTGCATTTTCCTTAAAATATAGTTGAAATAAATCTATACTGCTACTTAGTCATATACTACTTAATCATATACTACAACTTGTTCAAAGCAAGAGTCTCCCTAATTGATACATGATCTGTGTTGAAAGAAGTGGTTATAGGAGCCAGAAATTTAGGTTTTCAGTAGAAGGTAATACTGTTTATAATTCTACCTTCTTTTTGTAAATTCTGTTTGAAATTTCAGATGAGTGGTGCAATACATTATAAACTTACTCTATAAAAACCACCTCCCAAAGCTATCACCTCTCTCTCAGAATGTTGTTTGAACAGCTTTACATGTCATAAGGAACAAGCATTCAATAATATTTTTTTTTAATAAATGCTCTCCATCTGGAAATTAAGACCAGCTCCACAATATTGACTTTCATTGCTGCAAAAACAGCAGCTGTTAAAAAAACTCAAATTTAAACAGTATTGCAAATAGAATTTAGGGTGAAAGTTAAAAAAAAAAAAAAAAAAGTCATCTGATAAGAATTTGAGTGTTAAAAAAAACACTACACACTTAATGGAAAATAGAATGGTTAAAGCACTCAAGATTGTCAGTTCAGTTCACAGCTTTGTCACAGATTTCTTGTTTGAGCTTGACTGCTTTCAGTGTGCTCCCAGTCTCCATTTGTAATGCAGAAATGAAAGATTTCTTCTTCCTTTTTCTGTCCCTCTTTGCACTGAAGATTCAGACTATAACAAATAAACACCTATATATACAGCAGATATACACTCATTACTTTGTATACCTGCAGGAGGTGACTATTGTGGCATGTTTTATAATGACACCAGAGCTGAAAGCATCAGTTAGCTGTTCTCCAAGCTGTAGGACAGAGATACTCAAGAACTTCAGCAAGCAAACACAAACTCTAGACTTAATAGGGCTTAGGCAAAAGCAAAGCATCTCTGTTCCCAGTGATCACTTTTTCTGAGTATTCCCAGGGCCTAATTTTAAGCATAGAAGACATTCTAAGGATGGTCAAGGAGGATAAATTGGGTCTGGAAATTTATCCGTGTCAGACTTGAGGAAAATTTAGAGACCGATGGTCATAAGGCAAAATCCAGGTGACTCAGATCTTAGCTTTAATGACATGTGTATGTATATCAAGAACATTGAGGGGTCCAGATGGCTTTTGAAAACTCCTCAAACCACAAGAAATCATTGTCATCGTCAAAGATTATCAATCTGGTTCATATTTTACCTTACATTGTGAGAATGCGTGTTTTGTATTACACACCAGTATATGAACATATAGTTTTGGTTCTATAGATTCATTAGATATAGATTCATTGTCTACTCCAAGGTTTTAGATAATATCTAAAACTTTGCCCAACAGAGTTTTCTCTCAGTGAAAACTGCAACGATAATCACAACTCACAACTCTCTTGTTGTATCAGATTTTTTTATTTTTTTAATTAAAAGCAGAAGTAACCTGCTACCATAATAAATATTGCTGTAGCTGCAAAATTAATGAAAGAATACAATATGTAAAAAACATCTGCAGGTAACCAGCACTAAACACTTCCAGGTACAGAAATGTTGCTGTTCCTGTTTGTAAAGGATTGTCTTTAATCTCTCTTTTTTTGATATATTTCATCAACATTTTGTCACAAACTATTGTGAAAAGCTTGTATTGCAAAGATATATTCCATTTTGGGTGCACTTTCAATTCAGAAAATGTTTTATACAAAAATTAAATGGTGGTTTCTAACCTAAAGTCTATTAGAGACATTTGAAATAACGTAATTGTAAAAATTGAGAGCCTTTTCCCCAAAAAGGATGACCTTCAGCTGAAAAGCCATGCTATATAGCTATATGGCAATAGAGAGATATATGGGTGATATCGGTGATAGGGGGATGGTTGGACTAAATGATCTTGAAGGTCTTTTCCAACCTTAATGATTCTTTGATTCTATAATATCTTCTAAACCCTCAAAACTCAGAATCTAGGGCAAGCTAAAAATTGAAGGATAATATTGCTGTTCACAGTAACTGCTTTAAGAAACCACAGGAAGAACATTTTTAGGAAAAAAAAAATAATGGAAAGACTAAGTTTCTACTCTGTCCTCCCACCATTCTACTAAAATCTGAGAACCACTACTCCTTACTGGCTTTTAACCTGCTGACTGTGCAGTCTTGTTCTTTCTTCAATTTTTGAAGCAGTGTTCTTGATTTTACTTCACTTCCTTTACTGTGGTCTTTAAAGTATCTGTCCTAACTGCTGCCTTCAGGTTTCTAGAGTCCTGTCCTTAACTCTCCTTCTGTTGTCTTTCTATATATAGTATTTCAAGTCAGTCTCCATGATAGAGAATACTTCAAAAATGTTTGTTGGTTTGTTTGTTTGTTTGTTTTTCTATTTAGACTTGCAATTGATAATCTCATTTAAATTCTTATGAATTTCTATGGATTATTACAATGTCCTTTTTGGATTTGGCAACTGCCTTGCTTGTACAAAGTTTCAACATTGTTACTACAATGAACCTTCTATCTTGTCACACTGATTGCAGAATTAATTTCTGTGCACTCATAGAACTCTATTTCTTTACATCAAGCTGCTTTACCCACTTTTAGAATGATCTTCATCAAATACTGTTTCTTAGTCAACAGTCTCACTCCTTCTTGGTCCATTTTACAGGCCATTTTTTACAGTTTCAGTGCAAACATATTTGTGTTTTCACATGCAAAGTTTCTAGGCCTGAGATCTGAGATGAGACATATATCCCAAAGGGATTATCTCATAGCCAACTCCTATTCCCTTTATGTGTTTTTTACTTTGTTTGCTTTGTTTTTAACCAACAGTTCAGGCTGCTCTTGTTTTATGATTCCTGTCTGTTGAAGAAGATCAAGAATGATTTACCCAGCTGTATTCTGCTACCCGGCATCTTGATCATTTGAAAATAAACTACACTTGGACATGTCTTGTTTTGTGCCTGTTTTTGTATTGTGCCTAGTCTAATCAGATCTTGACCTAGGATCAAAGCTTTCTTATGCTATGGTAATTAAAATGACACTTTTTATTGACACTTCTAGGAAAATTCCAGTCTCAAAAAAGAGGTAGTTTAGATTAATTTTGGATTATATTCTGTTCAGACTGGTGAAAAGTATAGCTGCTTACAAGGCTAGAGTGAATGAAACTGTAGTGCTTGGAATCAGCTGCAGAGGTCTGAGTTATAAAAGTAGAGGTCAGACACATTTGGCCTACAAATTGCAAGTTACAAGTCTGTGCTATCCAGCTACTTATCCACTTAAGTAATCTTTTATTGCCTTGAGATAGTTAGCATACACTTGCCAAAGGTTCTTTGGAAATGGTGCATGCTCTGCTGCTCCAGCGTCATGTAGTTTAATACTACTCTGGATGACACTGCCTGTCTTCAGGACTCATTTTATACAATTTTATTTGTCTAAGTGTTCCTATTTATACAATGAAACTCCACACATTATAAAATGTCAGTGTTCAACCTATTCTACTGTTTTATTCCCCCATTTGTAACATCTGAGCTCATTCGAACAGCAACTATGCCTTACAAATTCTTCTCTGTTAATCCTCTTTTTCTGACTGCAAAAAGTGTTTGCAGGAGGCTTTTGTGAAACTGTACCTTCCACTTAGCTCTTGCTGGAATTTGAACTATTTTTCCAGTCTCCTCTTTCTTCCCATCCTACACAACAAATGGCCTATTACCCTATTGTTGAGAGAGTTATCTGAAAAGGTTATTGTTCCTTCTGTTTCAGGACTGACACAGTTTGCTCTAGGATCATAAACAGACTCAGAGAAATCCTCAACCACAACAGAAGATCGACTTGAATATGGGATTACTATAGATGCCTTGAGTTTCTGAATGGATAGACACAATGAACAGCTGATTTTTTTTCCAATATACACTCAGAAATTAAAGTAAAATTAAAACAATTACAAGCTAATTAATTTTTATAAAATTAAGTGTTTTGGATGAAAAGATTCACTGGTATTGATACAGAATCACTAAAGTACCTTATTTGAGAAGAAACTATTTTTAAGCAGAAAGCCCGAACACCCCCAACATCATTAAACAAAACCACTGACGAGCTTTGGGCACAACCCTTACCAGTAACGAAATTGCATCTTTTTTCTACTGAAAAAAACATATCATGAAATATACACATCTGTACAAAATTAAAAGGTCCCTCAGGAAACAGGCAAATGTCTTAACCAAAGAAAAAAAAAAAAGTCCTAAGGATGACCACCAACCAACACAAATTCAGGGACCAAGAATTAGTTTTGATAGCTGCTACCCAAAGAAAAAACAGAGAACTGCAAGTGTCTTGAAAATCAGAACTGTGTATGTTTAACTGCCACCTACTCACCAACAATTAAAAAATGACAATAAACCCACAGGCTTCTGTTATTTAGAAAATTAAGATTAGACACTATCCAAAACTGCATAGAATACTGAACTGAAAAGACTACTGAACACGAAGGAATACAGAAAGGGAAACAGAAAGCAAAGCTAATATAGAGAATGAAAATGGGCCTTCTTCAGTTTTAGAAATATCTTTAGACAACGTTTTAGAAGTGCAGGCATGTTGCTGAGAAGTCTGTCTAATACCTTGGCCATGGGATGTGCTAGATTTGGGGTTAGGAAAAGTTATATTTTCTTTGGTCAGGCTGATAGGGTTTTCTTGTTTCTTGGCTATTTTCAACTATTTCGGAAGTGAATAACCTAAAATACATAGGATGACTCTGGCACATTTCTGCTGACAAATTCTCTGTATCTGCAAAGGCATCAGGTTTTGGCCACTCTCATGGTTTTTGTTTCTCTCCTCCTTGTTATGCACTGCACACGTAGTAATTTATTTATTTATTTATTAAATTTAAATTAATTATCTTATATACATTGCAGGATGATCTCTGCTGCATTGCAAACTGAAAAGCTGAGATGACAATCTTTTGGATAAATCTCTTTTTAAAGGACAGTACAGTAATAAACTTCTGGACTCACTGACTCACTGACTCCAGATCACTAAAACAGGTATAAAAGAAAGAATCTGGAAGAAAATCAAGATTAAGATTTTACGTAATTTTAAATCTGTACCAGGGCAGTCAATGAAATACAGACTGTACATTACATGCTAAATGTCACTGCAGGCTGAACTCCAGAGAGTATTAGTAAGACAGAAGGACATCAAACTAAAAATGAAATGGTAGCCACTGCACACAGGTATATACTGAAAAGGGCCTACCTGTTATAAGAGTTACTCACTGCTTTGGACTAGACTCTTTTTGCTGTAAATTTACTGACTTTAATCATTTGACCTACAAATTTCAGTACTGTGCCAGCTTCAAAATGTACTTAAATGTCAGTAAGAAAAATTGTTTTTTCCAAATATTGTCAGGGTAAATCCAACCTGGGTAAAAAGAAATATGATGACTGCTCATTAGTCCACATGGTTTGGATAAGGAACTTAACTACTGAGACTCAAACATATTCAAATGCTTAGAAATCTGAAAACTACAGATGCTCTGAGAGAACTGGGGAGTTCAGCAAAAACCACTCCTAAGATGCCTCTCTCACAAAGCACACCCCACAGCAGAGTCAGTAGGACTTTTCATTAACTACTTACCTGGGTACCACTTCTGGAAATCCAAAGGTTTCACTTTCTGTGTTCTCTTTTTTGTTACTCCATCTGGTTTCAGATGCATGGAAAACGAAGTTGCGGAGTTCAAAATGCAGAGGGGATATGAGCTAGGAGAGGGTTCTGGTAAGAAGAAGCATATGCTGGCTCAGGCTTTTCAGAAAGGGATGGAGGGGTATGGTGATGAGCCAAAATGACATTTGGCAGTTGGGAAGAGATGAAGTGAGACTTAACTACAGAGTCTTTAATATATTTGCTCCACTATGAATTTTTAGGAAGTGGAAAATCCCACAATCTGGAGAGGACCTCTGTTGAATACCAGCAGAAGGAATGAAGAACAAGTTACATTATGAGACAAAGGGGAAGGAAAGCAAAATGGAATTCAAGAAGAAAAAAAAATAGAAGCAGCAGGATGTAGAAGAGAAAGAGAAACCTGAACAAAGAGTAAAATGGGACATAATATAACATAGTGTCTGGCAATGGGTGGAAAAATCTGAGAAAAGACAATGAATACTAGGTTAGCAGATTAAGATGAAGATTCTTAGTGACTAACATCTCTGGGGACTGGCATGAAAAACCTGAAGGTGGGACTTAGTTTGAATGTTGAGGAGGATGCAAAGATGGCATTAGAAGAGGGCATGAACAATGTACACCAAGATCCTCCAATTTTTGCTCTTCTCCTGTTGACAAAGAGTTGTGGAATCCAGAGACAAAGCACTACATCTCACTTTAATATCCATTCACATCAGTAAGCATACCAAAAAACTATGTTGGTATCCAAGTTGTCACTGACAGACTGTGTTGTTTGTGTGTTTTTGTTTTTTTTTTCCTTAAAATAATAGTTTCCACGTACTATATCTGAAAATGTGAAAAAGCTACAGTTGACAAGTCAAGCGCTGAGAAAGAATTATGGCTAATGCCAGAACTAAGAATGACAGTACAATCTTAATTTCTCCTTTTTATAGCACATATACTGTAACAGCATTATATTATTATGAGCTGTTCTTCCCATTTGGAAGGATGCTTTATATTACAATGTTAGTAATGCATTTTTAAGTGCAGAAAATGCTACTATGGGCCTATTATTCCTACAAAGTTTAGAAAATGTATAATCAAGCAATGAAGTTGATGGTGGAAAATGAGAAAAAAACAAGCATCATTGCTATTAAAGCGTTAAGAAAATCAGACTGTTTTGTACTAAGACAATGCTTGAAGCCACAAGGGGAAAAAAAAAGGAGAACACATCTGTTCCCACTGACGTCAGGAGGCTAAGGGCCAGGCTCTACCCCTGTACATGTACAACTTCCATTACCTTCAGCTGAAACAACTTGTAACTTAGGGCAGAACTGGTCTTATGCATAAAAGTCAAACCATCATATTAAAGAGACAAGTGACATAAATTACTGTAAGTGCATTCTGGAAGTGGCTAACATTGTACAAACTGAAACACTGAAATCGCTGCCTTGAAAATTTGACAATCCTAGTCTAAGAAAACATGCAGCCAGCATTAAAAGAAGGAGACTTAGAGATAGTGGCAGAGGCTGTCTGCAACCAGAGTTTGGTTGTTCTAATCTTTTCAGAGGCAGATCATTTTACTTTAAAACTCCTCCTGCTGAAGATTAGAAACTAATGTAGTGGCTCCAGCATTACTTGTTTTCATTTTAATTCATATGGTTTTGATAGAATTATCAAGCAATCAGGCAGAATTTACTCAAATCCCCGAATCATTCCTCCCCCCCCCCCCCTCCCCCCATTTTGGAAATGATTGCAGATATATATCACTATTTTAAATATATTTTATTGGTGATGGTTTTGGTTGTAAGAAAGTGTTGCTGACACTGCAGTTTGTCTTGCAATGTTCTTTTGTTCTTTTTCAATGTCACATTACTTCTGTGTCCCTTTTAAAAATTTCTGCAATACACATTACATCCCATAAACACAAACAATTGTACAAAATATGTTCATTTACCTAAAAGCATAACTAAACATAATAAGCAATAATGGTAATGAAGGAATAAAGAAACAGTGAATGAAAGAATGAAAAAGAATTGAAATTGTGATCTTGGAGAGAGAACTTAGTCCATTTGCTTTTAAATACCTGCTGAAACAGAATAAAACAATCATAGAACCATAGAATCATTAAGGTTGGAAAAGACCTCCAAGATCATCTGGTCCAACCATCCTCCTACCTCCAATATCACCCACTAAACTATGTCCTTAAGTACCACGTCCAACCTTTCCTTGAATACCCCCAGAGGCTCCACCACCTCCCTGGGCAACTCGTTCCAATGCCTGACTGCTCATTCTGAGAAGAAATGTCTCTTAATTTCTAACCTAAACCTCCCCTGGCACAACTTGAGGCCATTCCCTCTAGTCCTATCCCTAGTTATCTGTGAGAAGAGACTGACCCCCAGCTCCCCACACCTTCCCTTCAGGTGTTGTAGAGAGCAATAAGGTCTCCCTGGAGCCTCCTCCAGTCTAAACAACCCCAGTTCCCTCAGCTGCTGCTCACAGGACTTGTGCTCCAAGCCTTTCACCAACTTCGAAGCTCTTCTCTGGACACATTGCAGGGCCTTGATGTCCTTCTTGTAAGCATAGAAGAAAAACTGCATTTTCTTAGCACTAAATTTACAGCAATTTTACTTTTGTGCATAATTTTATTTCAGGGACCTGAAATCATTTCATCTAGGAGGTGTCAGAGGGATCAGAAGGACAATAACTTACTGGGCACAGTTAAAGAGTTCATACAACACATTTTTACATTATTCTTCAACAACATCAGTAAAACTGGTTTGCTACACAATATGGGCTGCACTTCCAATGTTCTCCAGAGGAACTGTAAAAACTTGTTCGATATCTTATATTACATTGCTGGTGACAATTGGCAATTGTTTTTCCTGGCATTTCCTGAACATTACATAACATTCTTGCCCAGAGCTGTTGTAAAAACTGGTGACATTTCCTAAGATCTGTTTATTCATTGCATTCCTATCTTTTAAACATAGTCTGAAGAAATCCAAGAAAAAAAAATAATCAATTGTTATTTAAGTGTATAGTATTTAGTTTAACATGAAATATAGTTCAGTTTAATAAATGTAGTACAAGTTTAATAATAATAATAGTAAAGCTTATGACAAAGTATGATAAACTGGTTATAACAGTATTATCTATTCTCCTGGGGGAAATAAAACCAACCAACCAAACAAACAAAAAAAGTTTGCTGGCTTGCACTGCAGAGACTCCAAAATCTTTAGAATTCTGGCACACACAAACCAAACCTACCCTGGATAACTGCCCACAAAACAAACCTACCCTGGATAACTGCCACATAAGCAGGCTAGTAGGAGGTAGGCTATTTAGATCGAAAAAAAATCAGGGGATCAAGACAGGTGATCAGAGTTCTTGTTTATACTTGTTTATACTCAGTAAAATCAGTTTTCCTAATCTGAGGAATATAAGCTTTGAAGATGCTTATGTGCAGTGGTACTTGTATCTTCATATGTTCTCCATATAATATAAACTTTCATCGGTGAGATACATTGTAAAGCAGATCCACTTTTACCAACCCTTGTGATTTGAACCATTTTTACCACTGGTATCAAGCAAAAGCTAAGCCCAGGAGACTTCATTCAGAACTTCCTGAACATCCTAATGCTTGTAAAAAGTCTTATGTGCATAGGTGGGCATACACTTACATACAAAGTATATGTGAGCAAAAGCATGAAGTGTTTCCTTACAGAGGAGCTTAAATAGCTCCCATAAACTATTAAATACTGCTATACAATCTAGTGCACAGATTTTTGATGCATTATATGCCTAGGTATCACTGACATGAAAGGTCAATGGGAGCTAATCTACTCTGAAGGTGGACCAAGAGACTGGGAAATACAACCCAGTCGGCAAACTTCCTTATCTATACTAGCCTCAGTTGGTATCTGCTAAAAATACATTTTGCTTTCTCAAATCTTACACCACCACTAGCTCAGAGTCATCCAATGATCATCTAGTACTTCTGATTTTTTCTTTCTTTTCCTTTGCAATTTTTAGACAAAGATGCTCTAGTGTATCATTAAAATGTTTTGTGTTTTTGCTATTAAGACATCATCCCAGTTCTGTGATTTCACTCCTCAACCAATTAGTAGGTTATTCCAAACCCACTCTGTATTGATAAGATTTCTTTTAATTCATTTGTACTTACTTGCCAAGGCCACTACTGAAAACAATAAACAAAATAAAACCCAAGATTGCTCATTTTGAAATGCTACCACTAACTTTTCTCCAGATTGACATCTTTTCCTAACAGCCTTTTTTGTTTGACATCTTCCACTTTCCTGGTCTATTACACATATACATATACTTTACCTACCTTTAACCACTCCTTATTTTCTGCAGTTTATCAAAATGGCTTCCATAGTCAAAGCATCAGCAGATTTCAGTGTTGCATGCTGCCAACATCTAGCTAAGGTAACTAAAGTTCCCTAGGTCTTTTATCTTCTCATATCTTAAATACTGGTACTGCCTGACAGTCTCCAAGGAGTAGGGTGCCACCCTGACTTATAAACATTTTTTGCGATTTTGTACCCTATTTTTTCATTACATTTAGACAGAGATTTATTCCTCTGATTTGAAGACACTCTTTTGATTTTAATTTCACTGTGAAAACAGTAACGTTAATTTCTAAACATTTATTCCATTTGCTCCACCCTTTGTTACAGCCAGCAATTACCAGAAAAGCAAACTACTCAGTTTGAGGGACAAAGCGTACATTTTTCACCCCATCCTCACTGAAAGAGAGCTCAACTTCTTTATTTCAGGTTTTCTTTATATTTTTACATGTGATACACATTTTACTATTTATTTCAGTATTTATTTTAACAATCTAATTCAAGAGTTGGCAAACCTCACATCACCCTGGTTATTTCTAACCTTTAAGCCACAAATATCTTTTCACTTGTGAGTTGACAGCTTAATTCTAATACCTTGCTTAAAGTCACTCTCTTTTCAGTTGTCTGGAGTTATTCCTTACACATTGTTCTTTTCACATAGAAAAATTCCCAAGATTTCCCCACACTGAGTTTTTCAACTGATTTCACTAACTAGTTTCTTCTTTTTATTTCCCTGCAGACTACCCTTTTAAAGCTAAAATGCTTAGTTTACGATCATTTGAATTTATATTTCCATTTATTTGAAACTAAGTCCATGATCAGTAAATCCAATATTATATTCCCTTAGTATGGGCTCTCTAAATATAGCTAGATGATTGTTTTTCTACTAAAATCAAATTTTGTATGTGTTTGTCCTGTGCCCTACCTCTTTTCTTGTAATGATGTGGAACAGTAGTAATTAATATTCTTGGTCCAGGAGCGTTTACTTCTCTTGACTCTGCAATTTAGTGTTACTAGAGAAATAGTAATAATTCTTACTTTAGCACAGATCAAATATTTTATAGGACACTAATCATTTAGTGAATTAGTTGCTGAACCAGATAGTAAGCAAGGCTGCCATGGCTCCATGTTCTGAGGTCCATCCTCTCCTCCATCAAGTCTGAGCATGCATTCCTGATAGGCAAAAACACACTATATATGTATACAGTGAAGTTATGAATGTGCACTTGGCCAGTCACTCAGTTCAACACAGACACAAACACTCATGCAAACAGAGATGGTGTGAGAGGTGTAACACTGTCCTCTCTGGCATGGGTCCCTATGACCTGAGGTCTGACTCCCATTGCTGGCACTTACACCTCATACACACAGAGACCAGGAAGCCCTTTCAGCTAGCAAAATAGAGTTTAATGAACAGACAGGACAGACTGCAGTGATCAGATGCAGGGCACAGACAGACGAGCATACTAACCAGACGGCTATTTACACAGAACTAACCCTGTTGATCCCCTCATCTCACCGTTTTACAAATCACCTTGGTATCTCCCTTTCCCCTGGCCTTTCACTCTTCCCCTAAACACTCCATGATAATACTTTGTACACTCCCCAAACGTTTTTCCTATTATGTACCCCATAACCTCCCCTGCCCCAGCAGTCAGTGAGGTGATCCAGTAATCCTTTCAGTTGCCTGCTGGTGCTGGGTCCCTATAGCCCCTATAGGGGCTGAGGCTGCCTGGGCCAGCCCCACCTGCCTCTGCGTTCCTCTGTGTGTGCGGAGATGAGCCCTTAATCACATAACAAACTGTAAACAGAGATTAAGCATCAGTGTTGAAATGCTGCCAGTTCTGCACATTCAGATCCACAATGCCAATCAATATAATAGTCTCAAGGCAGGGAGTAAACAGGAGCTGCCCCAAATTAGTGCAACTGTGGAACTGCGCAGGCACTGGGAATCAAATCAAAGATCCCAGCGCAGTTAAAAGCCTTTTCATAACCACTAGAAAGATAAATACAAGGAATTTCCAAACAGGAACACGGGCTCTTAGTTTTTCCATTTCATCTGAGAGACCGAGATTAAGATCCTTACCTTAATGAGACTCTTCTCCCCTTATCTGCTTTCCTCTGCCACTACAGACAACCTTCCTAGCTATTCCTGGGGCTGTTGAAGCAGCTCCTCTCGAGAGCTTTGCTCCTGTCTCAGGCTTTACCACCATGGCTAACAGCAGTGCTTCCAACTCGTGCCTACTCCAGAACTTCACCGGTACACTGGCTACCCGGTCAATAGGACCAAGTGCTTTGGGAACACCTGCTCTCACAGCATCTGTGTTTCCCTGGGAGCTCTTCCATCAGGATTTCTCCTTGTTTGCTTGGCTTGGGCAATGCCAAGAGCTCTCGGGCCAAGTGACTTGGCCACACACCTATCTGTCGATCTGCACCGGACTGCCTGGTGCTGTTTGTGCAGCGACACGGCTGTGCTGGTCCTGCACGCAGGGCTGGTTCGTGGGGTTGTAAACTGTGGCTGTAGTCCAGCCTTCTTTCTGTACAAGCCTGCCAGCTCCCCAGCACACGCACGGTGCTCTATAAATAACAAAAATAGATGTGCTGCCTACTGGTGGATCTTAAAAATATCAGGACACCCTCGTAAAAGGGAGAAGCGCGTCCTGGTGACCTTGAACCAGGACGGTGGAGGACTAGGCCCTTCTTCTGCCCTCCAACCTCCTGCACGGAGCAGGACCCCCCGAGCCAAGCAGCTCCCCTCGGCCCCCCAGGGAAAGGCGTTTTTGGGGGCGCAAGGCGTTTTTTTGGGGGCGCAGGCTGCGAAGCGCTTGCGCGCCCTGAGGCCGGCGGGAGGAGGAGGAGGGGGGAGCCGGGCGCCCACACGAGGGATTACAGCGGATTTTCCTTGAAAAACAGACACACGCACACCCCGGGGGGAAGGCTCCCCCCGCGGCTCCGGCCTCGCAGCGCCGCGGGACCCTGCCCTGCCCTGGTACGGTGCCGCGGGGCCGGGCGCTGAGGGACAGGGAGCCGGGAAGGGGGGTGGGGGGGATGCAGCGGGGCGGCCTCAACCCCCCCTCCCCGTCCTCGGCGAGAGCGGAGTGCGGCGGCCCGGGGAGGGGGCGGAGAGGATGACTTCATGCCGCCGGAGCGCCGTGAATTTAGGAGCAGCTGCCGCCGGCACCGCCGGCACCGGGATGTGGGGGTGAAGAGGCAGCGGGAGCTGAGGGAGGGGCTGCGCGGGGCGCCCCGATCCGCCGCCACCACCAGAGCCAGCAGCGGGAGGCGGGGAGGGGGGAAGATGCGCTGAGCCGGTCGCTGCAAAGGTGAGCGGGGGGCTGCGGGGGGCTGGGGGCCGCGACCGCCTCCTCCGTCTCCTTCACGCTCTGCTTTCTGCCCCGCTCCCTGCTCGGCGGCACGGATCGGGGTGTGGGGGTCGCAAGGGCTGCGGCAGGTGCGGGGCCGAGCCCCGGGCCGCCTCCTCCTCCTGCTGCTGCTGCTGCTGCTGCTGCTCCCGCCGGCGGCAGGGAGACATCTTAGGGCCGGGGGGGATGAGGGGAGCGGAGCTGCCTCGTACACCACCCCCGGCCGGAGCTCGCCGCGCAGGGAAGTAAAGGGAGAGTGGGAGAAGTTGGAGACCCGGCCCTCGCACCGACATGGGTGCTGCGGGCTCCTCACGGGCTCCTTTCCGAGATCCGTGCGGTTTTTTCCATTGGTGCCGGCCGGTGGGAGGTTTGAGGGATGAGAAATGCCGGCGAAATTCCCAGTGCCCTCGTTGGCTAAATGGAAGACTTAATGAGTTGTGTCGCCATCGTATCAACACCTAAGTGGGAAAACGGGAGTACACGCAGCAGTGTAGCTTGGCCACTGACATTGCGCCTTCCTCGTGGTACGTACACGGGTCCTGGCAGTACACGAGTAGTCGCTTGGAGTTGAGCGAAAGGGGAAATATCTGCCTGGCCTGTGTCCCTTTCTGGTATGTTTGTTGGGTTTTGGTTTTGTTTTTCCTTTGTTCTGCTCTCAGGAAGGATGCTGAAGAGATGGCATGTCAGTACAGGAGGCCAGGGTTGGCATGCATAGGCAAATCATTAGCATGAGCTCTGTTTGCATGTGGTAATGGTTAATGGCTTTATATGGTTTGGTTGGGAAGCGAAAAGAATGATTGTGCCTCCGGTGAGAGGAAGGATAAGGTACTAATGAGAAAAGGAAGCAGGATACCGGAACCTGAAAGTTACTTTGTTTAATGTCTATTTACTTACATGTTCATTGTAAAGGATCCTGTTATGCTGTGCACTCGTTGAGCAGCTCATGTAGTTGTGGGTTCCTCAGTTGTGGCCAAAGCCCCAGACCACGGTGCTGGAATGATAAAAATGATACCTATGGAGGTAACAGGCAGTTAGATGCTTGGTCTCTTGTTATTTCTGGGAAGATGTTTAAATTCATGTGTTTGCCTCAGTATTGTTGCTGGGTAAGCAGAAGGCGAATGATGGCTACAGAGGCAGGAAATGCATATAAAGGACAATTGAGGCTTCACAAGGCTGAAACAAAGCGTGACTGGTGAATTGCACTGTCAGAAATCAGTTCAACAGACAGATCTTTACTGTGAACAACAGTCATTAAGTATGACCCCGTATAAGCTATTATAGTCATTAACTATGGCCCCATATAAACCCCGTTAAGCACTCCATGGCACATCCATTGTGTGCATTTCAAGCCAGAAAAAGTAATAACACATTCCATCAAATCTGTACTTTTTATCTACCAAACATATACCTTGTTCCTGTAAAACACCTGGGAGCCTAAATTATCATCTCTCTACTTTTTTTTTCTTTTTTTTTTTTCTTTTTTTTTTTTTTCTTTTTTTTTTTATCAGAAAAGAACGTGGTTGTCTGTTGCAATGTTGCAGTCATCTGTTGATTTCTGCTGTAATGGCCTCTGGCTGGAAAAAGAAACCATGCAGCTGAGTTCACATACTTTTCATATTAGTCCACCCATTCTATATTGAGTCCATTGCTTTGCTGAAGAGAGCATCAAGTAAGGGTTTCACATTCTGTTGTTGTAAATGTGGGGTAGTATGAGTACTTGCTAATGTTGACAAAACATTACCACAGTAAATATAGCTGTTTGTGCTTCCTGGCAAATGTAAAGAGGGTTTCAAAAGGATGTCAGTAATTTCTAAAACAGTGTGGTGCCAGGGAAGAAGGACTAGTTGGCCAAGAGTCATTATTATAGATGTGCACATACATCTGGTTGGTTTGACACAGAAAACTTGCTGTTGTTTATGTGTACTCCAAAGACAGACGGTATAATCATATCAAATGCAAGAGTGCATGTGTCTGTAGGAAAAGTACATATGTAACTACCAGTTTGGATTTACTTAAATGGTGTAAATCAACTTGTTTCTTAACTCCTCTTACTCCTTTTGTTACAGTAAGTTCCTTACCTCTACCAGGCAAAGAAAAGGATCTTTGCTGTGGTTGATCTGGGGCAAGAGCCCCGCTGCCTGGAAGAACAGCACAGTTGCCCAGCTGGATGATGCCAGACAGACTGGGTGGCAGCTGAGACTTAGCTGCCTTTTCCTCAGAGGGTCTGCTATTTTGGATTTCTTCATCTGGGTTAGTTCTGCAAATATGTAAGACCTTAATTATCTCTGAGATTTCTAGGCCACAGCCAGCCTTTGAACCAGCAGGTTCATTTAACCAAATTTATGAGCAGGGGCCAGATGGATATGTTTGCATAAAGCTTGTTTCCTTAGGAGAACAAACTGGAAAACCTAGTAACCTTGAATGCTCTTGAAGCTACAGAGGCTTGATGCTCCTTTCCAAGGCTGAAATGAAACAATTCAGTTAATGCATTTTCCTTACTATGAGAATGTTTGAAGCTGATATTTCTAAGTGCTATTTGAACCAACTGAACTAAGCACCTTCTAGATCAAGCAGGTAACAGTCCAGTTATGTTGTTACTAGGCTTTCAGTCGAATTATTTTCTCCATCTATGAATTCCTTAGAGTCCAAGAAATAAAGGAAGATGAGCAGAGTGTGAGCAAGCAGACATTAAATTATATATAGTACATACAAACACTCACTCTACATGAGCAAATAGGAGTGTTTTAAAGGTAGTGATACTATCGTTTCTTCATGACAACAAATGTATTAATGCTTGAAATGCATGCCCTGTATGTGCAGTAACTAGCATTTCTAAATGAGAAAAAAGTTCCATCAGAACTAAATGCCAGGTATTGACTTAAATTTTATCTGTTTTATCTAAATTTCATCCAAACCCACTTGCACAGTAAAATCTTCTGCTGGAGTCTTTAATTACTGTCAGTAGAAAGTCTGCATGTGAGTGGTCAGTCAAATGCAAAGGTAACAATTGTTAAGGAGAACTAAGAGTTCAATTGATTGATATCTAGCGGTGGGAACAAGACAGGCATTAAGTACCTTTGTACACAGACCTAATTGAATACATCAGAACTTCACAACCAAGATACTGAAGCCATGAATTTAGTATCTGGAATGTAGAACAGAGTTCGTATATGTTTATTGCAGGAGCAATCTGATTTGTGGTTCTCTTCAAGAGAGGTTTATGTGAACGCAACACAAGCATGAATCCATTTATTTGCATTAATTTCATGATGCATTGATATGCATCAGTTTAAAGACAGTCTTTGGGTTTATAGTCTTGAAAAGTGAGTCTAACATAATAAAATAGACTATCTTATAGTATAAGAACTGTGTGATTCCAGTATGTATCCATGTCTTTAAATATAAACTTATTGGGAGAAAGAAACACAAAACGGAATCTCTTACAGGAGTGTTGGTGCAAATGTCCTAGCCAAATGCCAGATCAAGCAATCTCATTTTTCATCCCTTAAAGTTTGCAGAAGAACCAATGAGTTACGCTGGTTTTCTTTGTGCTCCCTAGCGTGCTGCCAATATACTGCATTTCTGAGCTGCCTGACTTTCTGTGGCAGTAAAATGATTCCACAGTACCTCTGTCTTTCTACCCTGGGTGAACCAAGTGTAAAGTTGTTGTTGTTTTTTTCCCCAAACCTTTTTGGAGAAGAACTTCAGTGGACAAATTCTGATGTCTTCCCAGGTGTAGTTGTCTCTAGTAGAATGTATTTTGTTTTCTAACCATTATTAAAATAAGTTTTAAAATAGGCTATGTTGCCGTTCTTTGGCTTTATGGGATTCATGGGCAATGGACATTAACCTGTCCCATTTCAGAAGTACTTCAAAGCAACATGCTGGTCTCTGCACAGTTATGCATCCCTTTCTGCACTAATGTCCCAGTGATTCATCAGAAGTGATAGGCAAATAGGTCTAACTCCAACATACGGTCTTTGTTTCTCTGACTGCTTTTTTATCACATCTTTGTTCTAGAAACTGTTCCGAAAGACTCAAAGATACATTGAAGTTATCCTGGCAGCTGTTAGCTAGCCTGTAAAATGTGCTGCAGCTTTAATGAGATCATATACATCTTAATATATCTATATAATTATATATATATTATATAATATATAATATATGTATTTGCTAACTATTCACTCATTTGCCTTCTACCTCCTACAGAATTTCCATTTACACATATGGTGAGCACATAACTCTGGTGAAACGATCTCACCACCTGTTGTTTTAAAATAGCACAGATGCTTATTAATGGTCCTTCCATGATACTGTTTATAGTACATGTTAAACCTCCCTTAAAATACTGTGGATCATATTGGTAAAGGATATTATTACTTCAGGAGCAGCCTTAAATTGGCTCCTGTTCAGCATCTCTACTTAACCTGTTGATTGCTCACAGGTAGGACAGAGGTAAACTTCATGGGAGACTCAAAGCTGTGATCCCCAGTGAGAAACATGTCAGTGAGTCCCGTACGAGGTATTACGTGAAAATGACTGCTGCTATTTGAATGCCAGAGTCACACAAAGAACTGCAAAAAGTATGAATACACAACTTTTCTATGCTCAGAAGTCTTGAGCTCAGTTGGTCTGAACTCCTTCAGGCCAAGGCTCAAGAACAAAGTCTTCACCAAAGCAAGGGAAAGTGAATAAACTGAAATGTTGACACTTGATCATCTCCTTATTCTATTTTATATATTTTTTTCCTTTCATGGAAAAGTAATTTCTAAACTGCCTAGACTAAATTATGTACCTAAATGTTCCATCAATTCTGTGTTTTCTTACAAGTGACTTGGAATCTTAACTTTTCTTCCAAAGAGTTTCCAGAGTTGTGGTTGAATGCTGCTGCTTGCTGCTGCTTTTTTTTTGTTGTTCAACCTGATCAAAGTAGAAATTAAAAATGCATTAGATGCATTTCTACTTCAAAATCAATCATCTATCCACAAGGGGGCCAAGAAAAACTATTTATGTTAAGTGGTATTTTATTACCATTCTCACTTCACTGAGATGTAAATTTAAAAGGGTGATCGGAATAAGCAGACTGTGCTGCTTTCAAACTTCCTGAAGTGCTTGCTTAAGGTGCAGTAAGTTCTTGATGTTTGTATGTTGTTTATGAATTCCAAGAAAACACTGTTACACACTGCAAAAAAATACATAGCAAGAAAAGGAATGAAGGATACATGTTATTTAAGTTGAGCAAAACCTCTTAGTAACTATTAGTGAGTGTCTTTTTTATTTTATGAATATTTTAAATGAAATATGCATGGAGACTTTTCCCATGGTGCTTGACAGATGGCATTGACTGGTAGGGTTTAGAATGGCTAGTAAATAAACAAAAATAGTTGTTCACACCAGAATATTAACTGTCAGATGTCTGCTCAAACTGTCTAGGATGGACATAAACCTCTTCTCATTTAGAAAAGTTGTGCGTTATATCAGTATAGACCTAACCTGTAATAATAGAAACGTGCTATTGGAATAAAACTGCTGGCAAACTTTCAGTAAAGGATGCTTGGAGAAGTAATACATAATGGAGAAATAATACATAAATTCAGTAACATTCTTCTGATGGAGTCTTCCAGCACTTGGTGCTCAGCATTGATTAACAGTTTTGTGAGCTCAAAGTAATACTTGCACTACTGTATTTAATTGCAGGAGATATAGTGTCCTCACTGAATGAGTTCAGTTGCTCTGATTTATGTTCTCAGCCTCCATAGTGTGGCAGGCATATGATGCAGTGCTTGTGTGAGTCTCCATTTTGCCTTAAATTTGTTGCCTAATTGTTTAATTGGTGCCCTTTAGATTGTCATGTTGTGAGAAATGTTAAGCAATCATTTCCTTTTCAATTTCTCACCTGTCATGATTTCATTTTATCTATCACATTGTCTTTTTCCTCAAAAACAGTCTTCTTGGTTTATTTACTCTTCCTGTATGAATCTCTTGTTTCATATCTGATTCTTCATCACGTTATTTATATGCTTACTACAACTTTATTTCTGTTAGACACTGGTAACAATGTAGGAATTCCACTTAGTGGTGTGGTGACTTTTATTTCTGTTTCTGTTCTATTCCTTTTTTTTTTTTTTTTTTTTTTTTTTCCCTACAGTTATTAATTCTGCATTTCATTTGAACTGATCTCCGGCATCCCCATGAAGTTCACTGTAGGATCACTGCAATGATATGTCTGCAATGAGTCTGGAAGAATTAATTGAGTGTCATTAGCAGGAGGCATGGATGTTGGTAGCTGGATCTCAAAATGTGTCTCTTACAAATGCATAAAAATATCAAAAAAGTGTGTCTTAAAAATGTAAGAAAGAAAAAATGCAGTGTGTAGCCTTACAGAACAAGAGAAGTTCAGCCCTTTCTTTGTTTCATATTTCTTATGTTTCAAAATAGTGGGATGATGGCAGGTTACGGATTTGGGCTGATGTTTGTGAATTTAGACATGGAGAGCTGGAAATGAGGGAATAGGATCCATTATCGCATATGAGAATTGGAGCATGTGGAAAAAAAACGTACTCTGAAAGGCAGACATAACGTGAAACACTTTATTAATGAAAAATAAATAAATAAAGCCTAAGAATAGACTGCTGCATTTTAAGTAACTGTTATTTGTAAGGTCTCATGGAGTCAAAGCGTGATAAGAAATGTGAATGGAGTACGCATGAATATAGAAGCTGCGTGACTTGAGAAAGACATGGCTTATCAATTTTGATTACAGCATGCATTAAAAGCCTAAGGATACCAGAGCTTTTTGTCAGTGAGGTAAGAGTATTTTATCATATATTTGCTTCTAGACAGGCAACTAATGTTAACATTCATTTCTTAGGCAAACACCAGAACATTTTCCAAGCAGAATACCATGAATAGGAAGTGCGCTGAGTTATCTGAATAGCTAGAGGACTTCTTGTATGTTTCTTTGGTGTGTAAATTTGCCTGTGAGGAGTACAGGTGTTGATCTGTTGAATGGCAGCTGCAACATTATAAGGCATAAAATAGAATTCTATAATGCCAGTGTCATTCACTCTGAGTGACAATGTACAAAAAGGGCATTCCCAGCCCTGCATGTCCTTTTTAGAGTGTAATTGTTATAGCTATACCATGTCTGATACTACAAGGGCCTGTGTGGGGCAATGGCAATGTTCTACTGAATTTTTACAGAGGCAGAAACACTGATAAATGGTGAATGAGGTGCACAGCTTCCACAGAAAGTATCATACCCACCCCCATGACACATACAGCACGAGGGTATTTATAGAAGACAAACATGATAGCCATGCATCCAGAGGAACACAGATACTGTGTATAAAAATAAATAAATAAATAAATATAAGCATGTGACATCACTTCCTCACTAATACTTTCGCATTTGTTGCATGTGGATATAGCAATAAGCTTTTAATGTATCAAAAACTGATGATGCTGATTAGTGCTTAAGGAAGGAGTTGCATGAAGATATTTAGCATGGTATGATACACTAGCTAGTTGTCACTCCAGAAGTGGATACTTTTCAATTTTACATTCTTTGCATGTTGAAACAATTACCGTACAAACCAAAGAGTAAGAAGAATAATTTGTGTTACTTTCATTTTCTCAGATAACGGGGAAATGTGTTACATACTTTTAATCATGGAGACCTCAAAACACTTCACAGTATTTCCACTTTCATTGACAAGCAGGGAATGAAAGGTGTAGTTTAAACATTGTTTTCCCCCAGTCGTATAGCCGGTAGAACTGCAGGGAGTTATTTATGTTAATCTCCAGAAAAAGGTACTGATTTCTGATGACTGCTGCAGCACACTGAACCATACTATTTCCTCCCAAGCAGAAAATTCTTTCCTGTCACTTTTATGCCTCATGTAAGCAATTTTGAAGGCTGTTCATCCGTTACTGACTGCAGCTCTGCTTCTTAAGCAGTGTTTCCAGTGGGACAACACACTATGCAACTGTATTTTGTGTAGGTTTATTTGATTCTTCAAGTCCACCCTTCATTATAATTTATGTTCTTCCACTTCTCCCCTCTTCTTGGTCTGGCCAGGCACTGATACTCATTTTCCAAGTATATTCTTTACTTTGTCGATAAGCCTTTTGAGTTTATAGTCGGGACTATCTTGGCAGCACACTATTTTATAAATATTTGTTCTTAACTACTATATTGTAAATTTTTTGGAGACTAGCACGTCATACTTGAAAATGCATCTGATTGCTTAAACAAACTGCAAGGCACAAAATTAGGAGGAAGAAGTTTTTTGAAGCACCGCTCTGGGATCAGCATCCAAATGACCGCCACATGTGGTGGTATGTTGCATTCATTTCCCACAGGAGTGAGAGGAAAAAGAGAAGGTGCCATGAATCTGAGCAGTTTGCCCCCACTTGCCAGGCTTTTGTGATCTGAGCTGACGACCGAATGCTGTGCTTTCTTTGAGCATTAGGCACTGAGCAAATTTCAAGAGAACTTATGCTTTAGCACCTTGATTTTATCAGTTTCCCGCTATGTGTTAGTAATTTACAAAAGTTATTGCCATTTCTGTTAACAGTGGCCAAAATACTAGGCTTTCATTTTTACCAAGGGTTGTTTCTCTTAAGAGATTCTAATGTAAGTCAGGGCATGCATGTGGACTGGTTGGAAAAGATAAATAGAGGAGTTAACTGTCACCAGAGGAATGCAAGAGTGGATCTACTGAGAGTCTTTCTGGATAAGTCAAATGTTGGACTAAAAAGTTTAATTGTACACATTAGTATTTATGTTGATTATTGTCCAATGGGTGAGGTTTCTTCTCCCTACCCCTCCATAGGCCTCTCCCTACCCCTCCATCCTTCTCTGTGGAACTGATAAGTGCGAGACAGTGTGAAGAGAGAGGTGTTGCTGGGTCACTCTATTCAATTTTGAGTAATCCAAAGTAAACATAGCTGTGATATCTGCTCTATAGCTGTCCTTCTCTTTTTCTTTTCTGCTTTTGTATGTATTTGGGTCAGATATGTAAGTCAGATGCTTCTGTCTTAAAGTTTTGGCTTAAAGCTTTCTTAGAGATTTTTTTCTTTTAGGTTCCTACTGCTTTCTACAGCTAGCCAGATCATTTGAAGTCAAAATCTTACACTTGGTGAGGAGGCTGTTTGCATCCAACCTAGCTGAAGTATCACCAAATGAAAAAGTATTCAGGAAAGCATGAAAAGATGAAGTGGGATTAAATAGCAACGTGAAAGGGTTTATTCCTTGCAGGAGCAGCGTTTGAAAGCTAGAAGCAAGAAAAAGAAAAAAAGCATTAATTGAGGGAAGTTAAAATATAACATAGAAATTTTAAGAGAAGGTTCTTCAAATTCTTTCATCTATTAAAAGCATTAAATTGGAGGTCTTTAGTTTACAAGTTTACATGTGATCAAATATAAAGAGAAATAATGAAGAAGCCTATTAAAGATAGGAAAAAGAAAAAATGTTGAATGAAGCAACTGTTATACATCTCCCCAGGGCCAGCTGTCTATGAAAAGGGTGTCTTCCCTCCTACCCAGTGTGTGGTTTTAGACACTTGATCAGAATTGTTGGTTATTTAAGGTGGCATGGATGACATCTGAGAGTGAGACACAGATGAAGTCAGTTATCTGTATGCTTCTATAAATGAAATTGCATGTAAGGCCTTGCTGACTGCTCGCTTGTCCATTAACTGAAGGGACTATCCACAAGTTTAATCCAGGTCTTCTTCCTTCATACACTGCTTATTGTTCAAAACGTAACCAGAGCTGAACATCGGCCATTTTCTTTGTCTCTCCTTTCCTATTTACTGAGTGTCTCAAGATCCCTGCATAGAACTTGATGAAAACACCCTGGCTTTTGTAGTCACTTGCTTGGTTTCACCTAGGAAAGGTGAACACAGCAATACCTGACAATAACCAGTTGCTCGTAAAGGTTCCTTTGTTACCCTCTGAAAATCCTTGCATCTCTGAACACAAGGGGAATAAGAGACTGGAATAAGGTCTAAAACACCCATCTGAGTGCCTCACTGTCTGCACTTGGATCATCCACAACACACCTACTTCAAGTGGATGCCTGTTTTTCCATGGAAACTGGGATGGTGATGGAGAGAATGGGAGTGTCTCGGTTTCATCCTGACATTTAATTATGACAAATCTGCAAAGTAGTCGTGGAGGATGCAACTGTAATGTAACTGGGATCTCATTTTTTTTTTAGTCTCACTGACCAGCATGTTATGCTACTTTTTCTACAGGCAAGCTGTTTGTTTGTTTGTTTCTTCTGAGTTTCTTCTCATCTCAGAATGACAGAAGTCACTCTACTACTTCACTGAGCAATACTCCAGCCCCTTTGTTTGCTGGAGCAGGACCTTTCAGATGGTGTGGCTTACTCCTAGCCTTCTGATGGAAAATACCCGGTTTGGCAAGTAATTTTTATTTCTGCAGTTGCTTGGAGGAGGATGTGGTTTCTCATCTACTCTGAGCCAAAGGAAAAGTGCACACTTACACATGTGAGGCTTATCTCAACATCCAAACATTCTGCCAGGTGCTGTGAGGGAGCTAAAATGGCTTTGCCAAGTTGTCATTTATAGTCTTGACTATTTGAAGTGCCTTTATGACAAGATACTTTATATCATCCACTGAAATAATTCTGAGTCCTTTCCAAAATTTCTGAGCAGAAAAATCAGGCAAGAAAGAAATTTTTACCTCCAAAGGCATATTTCTTAAAAGCTTTTGAAGTCCATTCATTTCTGTGGAATTCCTACCGCATCCTTCTCATCTTCTAATGGAAGGGCCATCTGTGACCCATTAGCTAGTCTGTTTCTGTAGCTATGTTTATACAAGCTACCAAAAAGAGTGGAATTTGTTTGTCACACATTGTTGGGTACAGCTTGCTCAAAAAACAGCAGTGCCACCCGAATTTAAATGGAACTGCCCACCATTCGTTCTTTCATGCTCTTCTACTCTTCCCTCAACTATTTTGGAACAGTACAAATAACAGTTACCAAGAAAAGGAAAGCTAATGTTGTCTTTATTCAAAATGGATAAATATAATGACTTAAAATTTCCAAGGTCTATCAGTCTGATACCAGGCAAAATAGTAGGAACCATGATATTACTTTTACTTAAATCTTTGGAGGATAATACTACAGGTAATGCCAATCACTGATGGTTAGTGAAGAAAAAAAAAACAGAATGCCTTGTCAAAGGGTGGTGTCCCTCAGGGGATCTGTTCTGGGACTGGTACTATTTAATATCTTTATCAGTGACATGGACAGTGGGATTGAGTGCACCCTCAGCAAGTTTGCAGATGACACCAAGCTGAGTGGTGCAGTTGATACACCAGAAGGAAGGGATGCCATTCAAAGGGACCTGGACAAGCTGGAGAAGCGGGCCCATGTGAACCTAATGAAGTTCAACAAGTCCCAAATGCAAGGTGCTGCACTTGGGTCCGGGCAATCCCAGGCATGAATAGAGATTGGGTGAAGAACACATTGAGAGCAGCCCTGCAGAGAAGGACTTGGGGGTTCTGATGGATGAAAAGCTCAACATGAGTGCAGCGGTGAGTGCTTGCTGCCCAGAAGGCCAACTGCATCCTGGGCTGCATCACCACAGGAGTGACCAGCAGGTTGAGGGAGGGGATTGTACTCCTCTGCTCTGCCCTTGTGAGGCTCCATTTGGAGTGCAATGTCCAGGTCTGGAGCCCCCAGCACAAGAAGGATGTGGATCAGTTGGAGTGGGTCCAGGGGAGAGCTGTGGAGTTGGTCAGAGGACTGGAGCACCTCTCTTATGAAGAAAGGGTGAGAGAGCTGTGGCTGTTCAGCCTACAGAAGAGAAGGCTCCAGCGTGACCTTACTGCAGCTTTTCAATACTTAAAGGGGAGTTACGAAAAAGATGGAGAGAAACTTTTTGCTCGGGCAGACTATGACAGGAATTGGGGAATGGCTTAAACTAAAAGAGGGGAGATTTAGATAGTTAAGAGGAAGTTCTTCACTTAGAGAGAGAGTGGTGAGGCCCTGGCACAGGTTGCCCAGACAAGCTGTGGATGCCCCATCCCTGGAGGTGTTCAAGGCCAGGCTGAACAAGGCCCTGGGCAACCTGATCTAGTGGGAGGTATCCCTGCCCATGGCAAGGGGTTGGAACTAGAGGATGTTTAAGGACCCTTCCAACCCAATCTGTTCTAGGATTGAAAGAGGATGTGACATGCTGGCTCTATGTGTTTTTGGAGGTTGCAAGTTTGGGTAAAGGAAGTAGACTTAGTAGCGTATTTCATTCAGTGAAATCTGCGGTTAATACCACTTTGTGTCTGCCAACTCAAACACCTCTACCAAGTTATCTGCCAGGTTTGCTAGTTAGTTTCAGATGCCAAGCAGATAGATAAAGCAAAATATATGTGTTACATTCACACCTGTGTCTTACCCACTGTAAGTTCTTTGTGCCTGTCATAGAGGTGGTATGAATGTCTTCCCAGCAAGTCCGCGGCTGCATTTAGATCAGCACTGACCCAGATGAAGCAGCTGTTTCTAGGTTTGCTGTAAAAAGATTTCTAAAAAATGGTGTAGTTACAGGATTCTTTACCTGCATAGCAAATACCAAAGCATACCTACCCGATGAATATCTGCTGAGTGATAAATGGTATTCCCTTTCTTGCTCAGTCTCTGCGATGGTCTGCAATATCGTTGAGTGTTTCCTTACTTACCTTACTTCTCCCTGACTTCCCAATTCACCCTAAGAAAGAAAAGCAGAGGAAGTTTTTCCTACAGCAGAAGGTTGAAACAGAATTCAGTTGTACTCTGAGAGAGTTGAGCTCTGAATATTTGGAGAGCTGCATGATTTTGTACAGCTTCTGTATTTATTTCACAATGTTAAAATTGTTTTCTTATTGATAATTTACCTTGGCACACAGACACTCCATTTTTCTCTTAAAATAAAACTTTGAAGCCAAAGAAGTGTGAATTAGCTGTTTAAAAGCTTTGATATCCAGGATGTTGTTTAAATGTAGCAAATGTATCAATAGTATCCTAACAGATGTCTTTATAGGGCTCGCTAAGTATGTTTAATTGTTAGATGAATTCAAGGACAGCACAAACAGAATTAAGCGTTCTCCAAGGCCGTCTTAAAGCCTTCTATGTCACGCTTTTTTTTTTTTTTCTTTTTTCTTTTAACTTTCTATGTTTAATATAGACCACACTTTTTCCAAGTGTGTTTGATGGCTACATTGCAAAGCTGATGAAAGATCTGTGCAGCCTCCTACCAGTAATTTTACAGAAGCCTTAGTTTAATAAAAAGCTGGGAAGGACTGTGCTTTAGTGGCCTGAAAGCTTCTGAAAAATCCATTTTAAGCCTTTTTTTTTTTTCTGTGACATTCAAGACTGTTTTTTTTTTTTAGCTGTTGTTGTTCTGTCTAACCAATAGAATAAGCAGAATTCTAAGGTTGCTTGTAAAAATGTTGAAATTTGGCCTTTATGAATCTGTTTACAACCATCTGGCTTCATGTTCATCATAAATTCATGTAATAAATCCACCAAAATGATCCTCTCTTGGTAGAAACCTTTGAAACTGTTGAAACACTGAAACCGGGCACTTCTGTTTCTTTCCATAGGAGACATTACTTTGCTTGCCTCATTTAAATGTTTTATACCTAATTAATCCCTTGTAATTACGTTGCATGTCTTGGTTCTTTCTACTCTGTATTGGAAAATAGGAACTTTGTTTCAATTATCTTTTTGCATTTTGAACTTTGGTACAGTCCATTGCAGCTCCTTGTTCCATCTACAACAGAGTGACATTCTTCCAGACATCATCAGCATGTTGCTTGAAGATGAAGAGGGGAGTTTAATGTCGCATTATCTTCCCTATTTCTCTTGCAGTAGATGAAATGAAAACCTGACTGCTGTGAAAACAGAAGACTGCCAGCTGTGCCACATGCATGCTATCTAGTAGCATGAAGAGAACCTCTTGTATAAGTTGCAGTTAGAGGATTCTGGCTGGGTCTTTCAAATTAATTATTGAAAATGGCATGAGAAACACAAGATGAAGAAATGAGGAAAAAATGTCAGCAATTAAAATGAGTACGATCTTTCAAAGAGTGTCTGGGAAGCAACTTTTAAAAACATAAAACAACAACAAACAAATTTATAAACTATTTGTTTTTTTACTGCTGTGGCCAGAGCTCTGTATGAGAGGTGCTTTTGTGGAATTCTTTGTCTTCAGCCTCTAGCTGTTCCAGCTCACTCTGTTCAGGTACCCCTCCCCTTTTTGTTTTCTCACAAAGGACAGAGATGAAGGTCAGCTCTGTGCTCCGGACCGTATGTCAGAGTGATTGCTTCACACTATATATCTTCTGGTTTGTTTGTTTGTTTAAAAAAAAAAAAACAAAACAAAACAAAACAAAAAAACTCAAAGGTTTAAAAGTTCATAATTGCAATATACTAATGAGGAAACCTCACTGCAAAGAAGCATTTTGTATGTACCTTCTTCCAGATGCTAACAGATGGAATTTCTTACTGCTTTTTTATTTTACTACTTCAAAAATTGATTTCAAAACAGAATCTTATTTCAATGCCTGCTTGCCCTGTGTATTCCTAAGACTGTTTCTTGTGTTCCAGTTCATAATGGAAATCATCATTCTGTCTCCTGTAGTATGTTATCCAGTTTGTAGATAAGATGCATATGTTAGACTTTATTCTATAGACTATGTAGATGTATTGGTAGTAAAATACATAGCAGTGTGTCCCTTCCAGTTATCACCAAGCTCAAGGCCAAAGTTTGTGTGTTCTTGCAAATTTAGGAGTTAAATATGCAAATCTTCATCTTCTCTTGAGAAATTAAATGTTTTTGACTGTGTGGGTAGAATCTGATGAGAATTCAACCAGCAAAACTTCTCCAGTAAAGTTAATTAAAGCTGGTATCCTGAGAACGCTTTGCATTAATTTTGTATCAGATTATACTTTTACTTTCTGCAGCCTTAATTAATCAAAACTTAATGGTTACTCAATCTGTAGCAGTGTTCTGGGCTTAAAAATATCAAGGGGCATGTTCCTAATTGAATATTGGGATCTGGGGAGGGGAGCAGTAGACACTGGTCCCCTTTTCCAAATGAGAAATAGACTTTGAGGTATGAGCAGGGGAAAAAGAAAGAGGTAAATGTCAGCTTGTCCTTGAGGACAAGAAATGGCAGCAGAATGAAGACAGCAAAGTAATTAACAGGTCTTTCTACAAGAGAGGAGGTGGCCTCTACTGTGCCTGGTTACACAGACTGTAATTTAAAACAAACTGTCTTGATCTCACAGCTGGATCTTCCAGTGACTGGTTCTTGCAGGCAGTCTGAATATGTAAGATGTAAGCCTGTGAGCAGAGACTGAGGTAGTCATTGCCCGAGAGCACAAGCTGAGATGACAGATTGCTTTGTGAAGAGCTAAAACTCTCATCCATGGTGGCTTAAGGCTGTAGATTAAGCCTTTGTAGATTAATGGTTTTGGCCTGTAATGTTAACATTTTGAATTGCACCAGGATGCAAAGGAGAGTCAACTACAGTCTGAACTTGGGCTGTTGCCCTCCAGCAACAGAGCTAAAAAAAAAGGTTTTATAAACCTTTGCATAGGTGTTCAAAAAGTAAATACCTGGTTACGTGAAGCATGCATCAGGATCAAGAAACTCTAGAGTTGGCCAAAGGGGATCATTGTGCCAAGACTCAGTTCCATGTGTAAGTAGAGGGCTATATTCATCTCTGTCATGATGCTGATGATAGTGACAACTTTTTAAATGTAATAAGCATGGATTAAATAATATTTCTGTCAACTAATATCCTTTGCTTTTCTGCATTGCTTTTAATGAATCTGGGCTCTCAATCCAGGAAAAAAGCTGGACTTCATCAGCAAAAAGAGTGAAGCTAGCAGATCAAGAGAAGTGACGCTATATATATATATATATATATATATATGTATGTATGTATGTATGTATAGATTTTTTTTATTTAAACACATGCATACAGATGCCTTTTGAAGTGGCATGTAAAATAATGTCGCCTATGTTGGACCCCCAAGGATCAAAACAGTATGTTAACATGCCAAGTCAAGTCTAGTGATGGCTACCAAGACCAATTAGGAGGCTGGAGCACATGATGTACAAGGAGGGGCTGAGGGTGCTGGTTTTCTACAATCTGGGGAAGACACTACAAGGAGAAGAAATTGTCATATATAAGGAGCGGTTATGGAGAAGACAGACTTTTCTTGGAGGTGCTTAACAAAAGAGTCAATGGTCAAGTTGCAATGAGAGAAATTCTAACTGCATGAAAGGGAGCTGGGGTTTGTTGGACTAGATGACCACCAGATGACACTTCCAGTCAAAGTTTCTCTGTGATTCAAAGAGACTTTGTTGATTTACTATGTGTGCCTGTAGAGGCCTAGCAGTCCTGATTCAGGGTTGGGACTTAAGTTTAAGGTAATACCTTCTCCATGGAAACAGGGAATGAGAGAATGGCATTTTTTGTCTTCAATACAGTAGCCCCATATAAAGGAAGCAGGAGACCTGTCCTGCAGACTGTCCCCAAGCTCAAAGGACCTGATCCTCTGTCCCAGCAGATGACAGAACCATCAGCATACTGATTCTTCATCAGCAGTTGGAACTGGTTTACTGTGTACAGGCACAATTGTTCTCCTGGTTCTGTGCCTTTTTGCAGATTAGAGGATGCCTGGCTGTCATATGATTGCTGCAAAACAGGAAACCTCTGCTTCAAGATCTTGCTCTCCACATTATTTTTGTTGTTTTTAATTGCCTCTAGAGTAAAATAGATGAACAGCCCTGGAAGACCTGCTAGCTTTAGGTGCCATGTGCAAAACAAGCTGCTTTGTCACTGGATGTTTATTTTACAGGAATATCTACATGTAGATCATGCGAGGTACAGAGGTTCAGTTAGACTCCCCCACAGAAGGCCTCTAAATCCAGCAGAACAATATGCAAGTGCCATGGCAAAGTGGTTCGCATGCTTCTATGGCAAGCTGGTGTTCTGGACCTGTAAAACATCTTTGTGAAGAGATTGTTTTTGCTTTACTTAAGCTGCCATGTCAAGTGAAATTGATACTAAGACAATGGGAAGCAAACCAAGTAAGCACTTTGAAATCTGTATTAATGAGCTTGTCATTGTTTAATGTACCTTTCACTGGTGCAGAAAAATACAGATAATGTGACAACAGGCATTGCAAACTAAACTTATTCTTCTATCAAGTCCACCCACATAGATATTCAAGAAAAGCTCCATCACATGCTGAAATCTGAAAATCTAAAGTAACCTTCAGAAGTAAATTAAATTAATTAGAGTACACTTAATACCTGTGTATCATTCAGCTTTCAAACAATACTGGTGTAGGACAAGAAACAACAAAAATCAAGCAAGGAGAGTAGAAGTTCATGGCTATTTTTGTTTGTTTGTTTGTTTGTGAACGGTGCCAGAACTGTTCCAGAAGACCTTGTAGCTTCCTCTACTGAAGGGTATTCACCTTTAATAAACTGAAGGCGAACAACTTTCTGCATGGGCTTGTTAAGGAAAGCTCCTGAAAAATACTTGTTCTGGATAAAGAATCAGAAAATAACTTATTTTTGCTGGTATGGTCCATAGTGTCATAACAAAAAATAATTGCTTTTTATAGAGCACTGATTTTTAGTCTAATTGTAAGGAACTCTAGTTCATCTTTCGTCTTTAATTGTTAATAATTCTTGATTTCTTGGAAAAAAAATAGTATAGGATTATAGCTACTAGATTCTATACTGATCTACTTGATTTTAACTGCAATTAAGACAGTATTTTTGAGGGTTTGTAACAGAAATACCCTTGGAAGTTGTTTTTTTTTTTTCTTTGTGTGTCTTGAGGAAAAAGTTATTCACCCTTCTATTAGTGTAAGGAGAGTAGTTTTCTTAATGAAAGACATAAGCTGACTAAAAGCTACTTATTCTTCTAGATGTATCTTGTCAGCCCCTAGTTTCTAAGAACCTCAATCTAGCATCAGGTGTGTTTCTGTCTACAGAGATCCTGTCCTATTATTGTTGTTTCAGAGTGCCCAGGATTAACAAGAAGAAATGCAGAAGAAATAAACAAATCTAAAACTGAGCAGAGCAAAAAATTGTCTCAAAGTGGTAATGTTTAGTTCTGTGATACTTGATTGCTTCTGTAGTTACATATAAAAGGTATAATGCTATGCAGCTTCACAGAAAGTTTATGCAGTAATAGAGATCACTGGAGTATTTGGTTACATACTTAATAATCAGGCTAAAACAGTTTGTCTTTGTTGGCAACCTGATCACCATCTATATTTCATCAAATCAGAGGTGGAGGGTTGTTTGATTTAGTTTACATAGTTTATATGCTTTTTGTATGGTATTTTTTCATTGTTTGTTCTTGTTTTTATTCAAGTTATCAGTTAACTGGAAAGTCAACTGAAGATGTTTCAAATAGGCTTTATGGGGTAAGAAGAATTATTTGCGTTTGGGGTTATGTGCGTGATAAGCAGGAGCGTTGTGGTTTGGCTGTGGCTTTTTTTTTCTCTTACTTGTTTGTTTTCCTTGTGGGTGTGGTATAGGTTTTTTTTGGTAGTGGTGGGTTTTTTTGGTTGTTGTTTGGGTTTGGGGTTTATTTTGGTTGTTTTTTGGTTTTAACATAAACCTCCTTTCTGCTTATATTCCTAAGGTGTGTAAAGATGGCTGTCTTTGTCTATGCTATTCAGGAATGGCATAGCTCTTTGCTTTAATTTTTTTGTCTTCTAGTTATGTCTTCGATTGTCAGACTCAGAGACTCTGAGCATTTTTACACTTACTCTCTGCAAACTACTTGTATACTTTTAAAGAAGAAAGAATTATTCTGTATTTACTTTTTAGTGGGAAAGGTAAAGTTTGCTTTCACTTTCAGTTAAACCCATTGGCTTTGGTAGTCCCTTAACCAGTATATTGAGGTATACCAAGCAGAAGGTGAATAAGAATTCACCTAGTAGTAGCTTTAACATACCTAAGAAATCGTCATATCACATAATGTGAAGTTTAAAGTAAACAGTCAGATTCCCTTTGACTTTACAGATATGTTTGTTTCATTTGGTATATGTCTCAAATGACTAAATGATTTGTTGTGATTCCCAGAAAATTTCTTGGCACGTGTAGATCACGGCTGTCTAGATACAAGATCATTATTCCAGTAATGGCATCATGTTAAATAGCTCTGTGGAAAGGAGACACATGCTGAAACATGGATTCAGCTGTGTTTCACATAAAAGTGTTCAGTGTATGTCCATCCAAAGGTCAGTTAAGGGGAAAGAGAGGTTTCTATTTCACTTAGCCTATGGAATCTTGAATATTTTTTTACTTTCTGTGTTTCAGGTATTAGTACTTTTTAAAAAATATAATAGTAGTTATAACTGAGGTTTTAAATTTTCATTGTTTTTAATATTTGAGTAGTAGTATTTCAATAATCCCTGTAGGGTACTGAGCAAGGAGAGGCAAAATATAAAAGGGGCAAAATATTGCCTGATTCTGAAAGTCAAACTTAAAGATATTCCTGACAAAGCATGAATGAGCAAATTGCTTAGAGGGAAGAGGAGCATTTTGGAAAGAAATATTTAAAGCAGAAAGACACTGAGGCTGAGCAGTCTATATCCAAGAACTGTCACCTGAAGGTTATTTCAATAACACTGTACTGAAAAGATTTCTAAAATGAAGGTACTTCATGTTTTTTCCATATTTAGTTCAACTCTGATTTCATTGCAGTCTGATGAAAGCATAAATATGGATTATTTTTTACACAAACAACAGATTTATTTGTTTGAAAATACTATTGCTGTTTCTCTTGGATCATGAGAAGGCCATAGGTAGCAGGGCTGAGCTGTGAGGTAATGGAAAGATTTGTTTAGGATAAGGGTAGAAAAGATCATTTTTGGTGTTAGTTTAGGATGGCATATTTCAAAGACATTGAGCTAAAAGTTTAAAATCTACTTATCTAAAGGTTGATGATGAAGCACATATTCACCGAAGTTTTTAATCCAATATAGTCTTGTTAGAAAAAGTGGGCATTAAGTGCTTGGTAGTAGAGAGAAAAATGTCTCTCCTCCGTCCTTGTTCCCTTAATGTTTTTTTACAGTATTGGTAATTCTGACTCAACTGAAATTGTACTGTGTTTTCATCAGTGTGAACAGGTCTTGGAGTTAGCACTGTATCTTCAAATTTAATGGGTGATGTCCTACACGCTGTTCATTCACCTGAACTTGTAAATGGTTAGAGTTAACCTACAAGCAAGCATATCACCTCGTGTAACATGCTTGAACTCTTGGTACTTCATGCTCTTCTGACCAGCATTTATTCAACTGAATAAGGTGGTGTGATATAAAATAATAATAATAATTATATAATTTTGTTACTATATTGAATATTTTCTTGGAAGCAACATACAGTTTTGAAAAACTAGTATATACCTCTCTTCCACCTTTTTTCTTCTGGTACAGAAACCTGAAAATGTCAGAGAAAAGGTACCTCATCCTTTCCCATGTAAAACAACGGCTTCAATCTTGGGAAAAGCAAGTTGCTTTTGTTGTTTATAGAAATCACGGCTATAAGATAAGCATGACGGTAATTGAGAATTTCTTGGTATATGGTGATAAAGTCTGGTGTGTAGAGGATAATGCCTTAGTTGTTGCTCATGGCATTAACATACCTGACGCACAGCCTTCGCTTGGCATGAGATTGTCGCACATCAGCTGTGTGGTGTTAGGGATGTGTAACAAATGAGTTTACCATGTGCCTGTGATTTCCTAGTCTGAAGAGGAAAGAAAGTGACTGAAGAGCAGTCTCAGCAAGTTAGGGGAGTTTAAGGGAGACACTGGAAAGCCTACTTGCCGTGCTTGTCACGGCCATTTATATCTGCATAGTGTCTTGTGATAAATACAAATTCTGTCTGTGGGTATACTGGGTGTAGGTGTCAGGGTAATAGTAATGGGGTGGCTGCATGGGTGACCTCTGTGATGAAGAGGCTGGGATCTGCCCTGTGCTGGATGTAGATGGTTCCAGCCAGCTCCACAACAGCCCCACTGCTGGGTACAGATGGACCCGTCCACCAAGCTGATGCTGCCCACAGGAACACTGGGCGTCTCTGGTGTCTGGAGCACCTCCTCCTCTTCCTTCTTCTCTGACCTTAGGGTTCCTTCTGCTGTTTCTCGCTTCTTCGCTCCTCCTCTGCCTTCTTTTTTAAGAAGGGATGAAAAATGTCACACAGGCAATTATTGCCAATTAATAATAATAGCCTAGAGCAGTGAGAACTAAAAACAGCTTCCCCTCATCCACTCTCTTCCACCTCCACCCTGGCACAGGGGAATGGGGGCTATGGTCAGTCCCTAACGCTTTGTCTCCACTGCTCCTTCTCAGTCACTCCACTCCCCTGTTCCACGTGGGGTCTCTCCCACGGGATGCCGTCCTTCCTGAACTGAGCCTGTGGGGGCTGCCCACAGACAGCAGCTCCTCAAGCACTGCTCCCACATGGCTCCGTACCACAGGGTCCATCCCCCAGGAGCAAACTGCTCCAGCATGGGTCCCCTGCGGGCAGCAGCTCCCCCCAGACCCCCTGCTCCTGCGTGGGCTCCTCTCCACGGGCTGCAGCTCCGGCCCAGGGCCTGCTCCTGCGGGGGCTCTCCATGGGCTGCAGCCTCCTCCAGGCCACATCCACCTGCTCCACTGGGGGCTCCTCCACCCATGGGGGGGGCTGCAGTGTGGAGATCTGCTCCATGTGGGACCCATGGGCTGCAGGGGGACAGCCTGCTCCACCAGGGGCCTCTCCATAGACTGCAGGGGAACTGTTCTGGTGCCTGGAGCACCTCCTGCCCTCCTGCTGCACTGACCTTGGGGTCTGCAGGGCTGGTTCTCTCACATTTTCTCACTTGTCTCTCCCAGCTGTTGTTGCCCAGCAGGTTTTTTTCCCTCCTTCCTTAAATCTGCTTTCTCAGAGTTCCAACCAGCATCGCTCATGGCTCAGCCCTGGCCAAAAGCAGGCCCCTTTTGAAGCTGTCTGGAGCTGGCTCTGATCTGACATGGGGCAGCTGCTGGTCTCTGCCAGTCAGAAAGCTGAATGCAGGCTGTTAACATACGGATCAAGGAGAATAGACCAGTATGTGACAAAATACAGTTCCTTATCTCTTAACAGAAGGTGAAAGGCTCCCTGTAATCACAATTCCCTTCAGTGGCTTTTCTTTCTTTCGCTGTAGTGCTGCATGGTAGTAGGGAGAGCTAGGTGGGAGCCAAGGCAACTTTCTCTGTTCCACTTCTATGAGTGGAAATGTTCACTTGGGGATGTTAGCATTACGGTTCCTAAATTTTGCCTGCAGTTCAGTCAACTCCTTTGAAGGTCTATCATGACTCTTGGCTATGTTACCAGCAAAAACGGAAACATACCTGATGTGAAATAAAAATTTAATAGTTAAAGTACAAGACATAGTTAAGTTACAAAACTATTCATACTTGTCTGTATTGATAGAGAAAATCCGTGATACTACAGTTCAAATTTTTGTTTAGGAATATTTACTGGTATATACTGCTTTCCTCTGGTGATATGAACCTTCACATGTTCATCTAGCTCTAAAGATAGACAGTTTTAATTAGAATGAGGGAGAGGCTTACAGCTGGTTGTCAGTATCCCAGTCTTTGCAAGAAAGAACAGTAGTTATAAAAGGTGGTTCTTACTCTTTGCCAGGAGGCACTTGATGTTGATTGTTTCTTCCTGCTCAGTCTTAAAAACCATCTAGGTTTATTTTTATATACTTGCCACAGTCTGCTTGTTTGTCCTTTTTCTTCATTGGTTATCCGTTACTACTTTTTTTGTTGTTTTTTGTTCTCTTATTCCTAAAGCTTATTTTTTACGTAACAATGCAAGGCTGTGCTTCTGTAGTGACTTTAACAACTGTGTATTTTCCTATTGCTTTAGATTTGGAGTAACATAAACCCATTTATACAGTTACCCTCTATCTCTGAGGTTATACAGACAACTGGACTCCTATGAAAAAAAAAAACTGCTGTCCAAGAACTCACTTCTGTGGGTGATTCTTATTCTTGAGAGGTTTTCTTCCCTTTGCCAAGATTTCAGAATTGGAAGTCCTAGGAAATATTCTGCCCACGTATATATTGTTATTGTAAGCAGACAGCTGGTACTTCTTTCATTATCCACCGTACACCAACAGGTAGATGAAAGGAAGGAGGGATTCTGTGTTTACATGGTCTCAGGTCAAGTATGAAAGTATTCATGCCCTCTGACAATATGAACTGGGAACTTTGTGCAGCAGTAAGTTCTTCAGTCTCTGCTCATACCTATATATTTATGCCTTGGCTCATATCCAGAAAACATGCCTTGCACTTCATTATATTTATTGTTTTTATGCACTTGGTTAAGAATTGCATGTTCAGATTCTTCTTAGGCTTTTTTAGCATTTCTAAGTACTCAGCAACTACTGTGAAATTGTTGTGAGCTAGAATTAGGAGCTTGGGCTGCAGAAAATTTATTAGTTTAGTTGGATAACTTTTATTGGCATGAGTATAAAATATCTACTGTGTGCCACTGCTTTTTAATGGCCCATATATTAAGGTGCCTGAGTATTTTGTTACAGTTGGCTGAAATCACTGAGCTCTGCAAAAGTCAAGGAAGTTCTACTTTGTTTATATGCTTCCACCATCCCTTCTTGTAAGCACCTCTTCCTTCATTTAGGCCTTTCTTATCTTAGATGAAGAACTGGGGCACTGGAGGCACAAGACTCAAGTTACTTGAGCTTTAGTTTGACTTGAAACTGGGGACAAAAGCAATATTGGCCACTCATGTTCAAAGCTGTAACTAGCAGAGAGCTTTTATGTAGCTGTGGTTTGTGGGGCCTCTGTTTTCTCCAGTTGCTGTGGGGTGTCATATTTGTCTGGGTACCTGGGTTGGCATCTACAAATGTATCTTAAGTCAGAGTGCCATGGACAGATTTTGTAATGCAGCACATTTGCTAATGAAATATTAGTATATGCAAGCTTTTTTTTTAGTTTCAGTCTGGTACCAGTACACAGAAACTTGTCATCATTGGTAAGAGGATCTTGCTCTATAAAATGCAGAATTTTTTTCAGTCGCAACTGTTCAAAATGTTCCTGGATCTGAAGGATTCTTCAGGAAGAGGGGCTGTTGTTTGTTTTGCTTTTTTTCTGTCTTTGCTTAATTAGATTCTTCTTTTGCACTCGGACTTGCAAACGTTATCTATAAGGTTCCTGTCTTCAAACTTACCATGGCAAACGTGAGGACTTTCTTTTGTCTTTTTATGTTAGAAATTCTTTATAACCTGTCTTGTAACAGAAGTGCCTATAAATACTACAAAATATAAAATGCAGATTGGAAATGCAAATCGGATATTAGCAGGACTTTCCTGTTAATGCCCTTCTTTCCTCTAGCAGCACATGCATCATTTTCAGGTTTGAGACTGCTTATGATAAAGGACATCCTTCTAGATGTTGCTCTTCGGTCTCAACTTCTTGGCTTTCAAAATAGTATTGATCCTGATTTGAGTCTGAGATGTGCTTTTTAATACCAGTGGTTTTAAAGAATAAACACTTGAAACACATCACTCAGTGGGAGTGATGCTCACTAAACCTTGCACAATCGTGTTCTTGAATGGCTTGGCTTCACTGCATGTCTGTGGCTATGTATATGCATATGGAAAATTACTGCTGTATACCACTTCATGTGTTTGTTGTTGAGAAGGCCATTCCTGTGCCTACCACGGAACTTTATTAAAAGAAAAAGTTGTCTTTAAGACTTGAAGATACTGTAAACAGTAGGAAATTGCTGCTCTCTTTCCCACTTTCCTTTAAAAGACCACAGGCAGACTTGCTTCTGCAGGGACCTTAATTCATACCTTGTTTTCTCTGGGGCTGGGAAGCATCTTTCCTCTTTCTGCCTCAGTGCTGGGCTGACACATAGCTCTCTATAGACATAACTGCTGCTGAGCATGCTAAAACAGACAAGGGAAAAAAAAAGGTATGACGTAAGATATTTCCTTTCAATAAAATCGCTTTTGTACTATTAGACCTTCCTTTGTCCCCTCAGCCTGGTGCATAATAAGACATTTGGCCCTCTTGGGTTGACTGACTGATGCTTTAACAAGAGCCCTCTGTTTATATTGCTCTACATATTGTTACAGAAATAAATTAACTTAAGCTTCCCAAATGAGCCAGCAATGAGAAAACAAAACACATTGGTTTACCCTTGCAGCAGCAACACTAGAAGGTCATAATGAGAAAAATGCCGTCTGAGGCTGGAAAAACTGAGTATTTCACAGGACAGTTTCTCAAGGGCAGCACAATGTTACCTCAAAAAGCAAATGCAGCCCCACTGCATGGCATCCGTCACATGATATTAAATACGTGGAGTCTTGCCCTAGGGATTTCTGAAATCGGCTTATGTTGTAATGAATGACAACTTGGAATATTCACATACAGGTTTTTCCTCTTGATCTGATTAAATTTATAATGGACTTCATATACAAGTACGGTGTTTTTTTTTGTGTGTGTGTGTTGTTTTTTTTCCTGTCTGGTGACTTATTCTACAGTAGGTAGCGATTTTTTTTTTTCCTTTGAATGAAGTAGAGTAGGAAAAAGAAAGCAATTAGGATTTTCTCCCCAATGAAGAAATATATGGCTCTAATACACCTGGAGAACATCTGGCAAGAATATAGCAATGCTTAAGATTTACACCTTCCTGGGCCAATGCAGGAGGTACGTCATCAATTTTGTAAGCAATATCGTTCTTTCTGTCCTCTAAGGTAGTTAGCAAAACTTTCCGGGTGACCGTCGTCTAATCTTATGGCAATAGTATCAGTGGACCACTATAATGAAAGAGTAAAGTATTCCTGCTGGAAACAAGTCTAAAAAAAGCGCATGTGAGACGATTATTTCAGGAAGCCTTAAGTAGGCTATGCTGTTGCATAGCAACAGAAGCAGGCAGTCCTTAGACTCCAAAGCAGTCAGCGGACACATGGGAGCAGAATGCAGAAATGATGGAAACCTTGAAATATGTAAGGCTGAGACTAAGGGAGACTGAAGTGAAGTGATATGCAATATAGAATGTGAATGTATCGTGGGAGAAATAATAAATTGAACTGCTTTTAAGTCAAACTGAAATGCTGTCAGCTAAACTGGGCTTTTTTTTTTTTTTTTTTTTTTTTGTAGCTTCTAGATAGTCATTAAAAAACAGCAGAATGTCTGCTGGCTGGGAAAGCTAATTCAAATGTAAAGTAGATGTTAAATGCCTACCACAAGAAAAAAAAATGCATGGAGATGTTGGATTTTTTTTTATTGACAAGCCAGAAGTCGATGAAATAAGCTTTGAATGAAATATTGATTAGGGTATTGTGGCACAAATTGGTTATTATTAAAAAGCTATTTGTCTGATGTTCACAGGTCTCCAAGTTGGCCTATGGTATTTATCTCAGCAGATACTGAGAAGTACGGTGTCATTGAGTGTATTCTTGGCAAATTCCAAGCCTGCATGTGAAATGTGAGATCTCAGCAGAAGCACATTGTAGTTTAGCAACTTTGCAAGAGGTAATCTGTTTTTTATTAAAAGCAAATAAAGGAGCCAGTATTTAATATTTGGTAGCATACAGTTGCGGATGATCGTGCCAACAAAGAGACAAATTTCCTTCCTTCCAGCGCTGTTTTTATCACTGCCCTAGAAGATACAGTAATAAGCTGAAGCTCTTCTGTTCTGGATGCTGCAACACATACTTTGATGGTGAGTCATGACTGCATGATTTTAAAAGGTAGTCACATGCAGTTGAGCTATTGCACCAGAACCTGCTGAAAAGATTAGTGATATAACAAATCTCTCTAGTAGATTAATGTATTAAAGATTTGAGGAAAGTGTCTTGGAAGGGGACTGTTTTTTATAATGCTAAGAAAGAGTTTAAGGATTTATGAACTGGAGCATTTATGTATCTTGAATACTGTTAGCTAGACTAAACACTGCACTGAAACATTAAAGAATTAGAGTAAATAGGTCTGGAAGAAACCTCTTAAAAGCATCAATGCATCCTCCATTCCACACAGGACCATAATCTGTTTTAAATATTGTCATGATACTGATATTTAGACACTTTCTTTTTGTTGTTCTAACTGAATGCTTTCTTCTTATGTTATCTACAAGCTGATACTGTAAGATGCTGTAAACACATCAATCAAATTGTCAGAATGCAGAACATCACAAAATGCAAACTTTGATTCACTTGGGAACGGGAGCAATGTAACAAAGAAGGATGACTCTATTAAGTGAAATCTCTTGCAGTGAGATTAAAAAGCAGAAGGCTTTCTAAAATTATATTGAATGAGATTGTCTTAGAGGAAAACAGCATTGGAATGATACTGTATTTCCTGGAAATTAGTCTATTCCAGGGAAGGATAATCAAAGTATTTTTAAGACAGAGTCATACAGGAGCAGGAGAGCAATATCAGTTTTCATAACAAATAGGCTTCATGATATTAAAAACAGTCTTTTTCTTGAGTAGCAATAGAAGGATGCCATAAAAAGAATTATTTTTAAATACTGTAGGCACCGGACCACATTATCCTCCTATTGTAAAAGGTCTGAAGCTTCTTCCCCTGCTTCCCCTCTCCTAAAATACATACAGTCCCCTCATTCAAATCAGCAGCCCTGTGTGAAGTCCTTGACTCAAATTAGCCCAAGGTTCCTCTTGGAACCTTGGTAGCTGGAGGGATCTACCAAGGTGGAAGCTATCTTCCTGATTGTTCAGGTTTGACTGGTTTCTTTAACCAAACTCTCAGTTCTCTAAGGCAATTGCTGCTCCCTTCATCTCCACCTGCTTTTTGTCTTCCTGGCCTTGTCCTCCAGACAGAGTACCCTTTTGGATGATATCTCCCCACCTGAAGTCTGATTCTTCACACCCATATCATGAGTTTTGTAATTCCACCATATTTCCCCAACCCAGCAGATACATAGATAACCGTTGGCAGTGCTGGCTAATATCTTTTTGCTAACCATTACCTTTACTGACATTTTAAAACAACAAAGAGCAAGGTTCACATTAGTTCTTACCATTGCATAGCAAAGCTAGGTATTTGGTCAGTTTGAGTATATGTTAGTATGGCAGAGGCGGTCTGTTATTTGGCTTGTAGCTAAAGATCATGAATCTTCGTACTAGTTTCATTGTTGACTTTTAGGATTTGCAGCAACTATAGTGGATGGATATTACTTTGGAATCTTCAGCCATTCAAATCTATAATTCAGCTGCATGTTTCAACCCTCATAAATGAATTGACATTTTCTTGCACCATGGAACTATTTCTTAAAAAGCACAGCCAGGTCCCATTTAACTGGAGAAGTACACAACAGTGTGCTGCATATTGGCTGTGTACCACTTGTTGTTTGATTATTTTTTTTTAATGAGAATCAAATAGTCTATTTATTTATTCTCATGTGAACTTTCAAAGCATACTAATAAAACAATAACTAGCAAGGTATATAACTGCAGAGGAAAATGATATCAAGGGGGATAGGTCATTTGTGGATAAGCATTTAAATGTGCAAAATTTAGAAACTCAACAGACCAGAAGAATTCTTTTAGATCATCTCGAGTAGGATGAATGTAATTTAACCTGCATAGATAGTAAAGATCTTGGCTTACCTATTGGACTTTTTTTCTACTCAGTAGGAAGAGATAAGCACATTGAAGATACTAAGTTGCATTCATTCTAAAACAAATGCTTATTATGGATTGAATGAATCACCTCATATAAGTACCTGCCTACATATGTATGCACAGGCATTTAAAATTTGTCAGTAAATTTCATTTTGTCCCTTCCAAAGTACTACGCTTCTGTCAAAAATTGGAAATTTAACTTTGATAGCAAATCATTTATCTGAGTGGCTTCCACATTATCGCCAATAAACTGGTTGTTTAAAAATTCATAATAGTCTGCAGGTAATTCACAGTGTTATTTTGTTATTAGACTTTCAGTTAAAAGTTGGCTAAATTAAAAAAAAAATAAAAATCAGTGAAAGTTGCCTGTAAGGATTACAGTGGTTCACAGCAGTCTAGTCCAAAAAAAATTGCAGACTACTGATCAAGACAGTTCAGGTTTTTTGTTCTTTTTTCCTCAAAAAGCCATATAGATGCTGGTGTATGTAGCAGTGAATAGAGAAGATGTGGCTGTTTCAAAAAAAACTCATTACAGTGTTTATAACAAGTTCTTGAAAAGAATAGATATCAGAGATTCAGCTATGTTTTCTAATGAGAATTGTGTTGGTCAATACCTTTAATGTACTGTCTGTGCAGGTAAGCACTTGTGTGTTCAAGAGAAAGAACTTGCTTGCAGCATTAAAGGCAAGGTTAGGAAGATACAGAGACGCTTCATGAGCAAAACCCATGTGACTTTCTTACCTTCAGTGAAAGTCCTGCTGCATCTACTCTTGTTTCTGCAGAAAGGAAGATCGAATTGAAATTAAGTGGTAGATGAGAGACCACGTCTCTCATGGGCATCATGGATTTTGTTCAAGCATACACAGAGTATTGAAATATCTGGCGTATAGTTCTGTAGATTTCTTTAGTCAGGCTATACTAAAACATTACTTTCCCAGAAGGGAACCTCATGGAAACTCAAGGGAAAATGGAAATTCAAGGGAAACTTCAAGAGAGTTGAGGTGGCATGGAAATTCATATTTCCTTTACGTGATACCCCTCTGACTAAAAGTTTTTTTAGCTTTCAAGAGTTAACACTGATCGCTCAACTGTGTGTCTGTGCAAAAGCAGCGCTCTTCTATAGCAAGATATATAAACTCTCATGGAAAAAGTGCACTTCTATTTAATTGTTGCTCTGTTTCATTTGCTTTCAACATAGCAGGCCATGAATTAGATGGGAATCTTAAAGTGTGCAAGGTGCTGGGGATTAGAGCTATCTCCTCACTGGAAAGAGCCCTGTCTCTAAGCTAAGGCTAGATTTGGAACCAAAATTTATTTTAAAAGCATAATTATACACCTTCTCTAAAACAGACATGCTATTAAATGACAAGTTCTCTTGGCTTTTTTTGTTCTCTTATGAAAGCTGAATATAGATAATTACATTTAAATAATGTGCTGATCGTGATACAACATTTAGCAGCCAAAGCCTGAGAGAGTTTTATTTGAAAATCCCTTATTCAACCCCATCATTAAGCACGTATGGAGAAAGAGGAGGAGTAAACGTTGAAGGATTGTACCTCTTAGTCTTACACTGCAGCTTCACCAAGAAAATGGCAGCTCCCCTATGCTAGCGGGCAATATATGACAATCCTCTAGACAAGCCATGTGTCAAATGCTCATTCTTACTGTCATTCTTTTTAAAATAAAATATCCTTGCTAATTTATATTTTTCTATTAAATGCATTTGTAGTTCTTCTAGGTAGTTAGTCCTTTAAAAGTATTAAAATTCAACCACACTAGGTACCTATAACCCACAAACTATAGAGGCTCTATTTTAATTTATGTTGGTATCTCACATAATTCTTTCACTTCAAAACTCTTGATAACAATGTCACCATGTAAAACCTTGTTTCATTGAGTTACTATGGGATCTAGTCAAACTGGGATTTAATTTGTGAAAGCTATCACTAAATTTTAGATTTGACTGTTCTTTCAACAGAGCTGAAGTACATAGAAGAAGGAAAACAGCTGCAGAAATTTGACAGTTACCTTAAGAAACTTGGTGGATGTGTTATATATAGCATGGAAATGGAAAACTTAACACAGGAGTTGGATTGTGGAGTGTTCAGGGAGCTTTCTGAAAACACAAATTCTGATTCTTTCTGTGTGTATTAAATTACACTGGTTTTGTCATCCTTCCTTACTCCTCCCAAGTTCTCCAGTTACTAATTCCACTCCTCATGATACTTACCAGTAAAAGCTATACATTCATAGGATATAGAAGTATGTCCTTTGCAGGTTTACTTGTTATTTTTAAAAATAACAGATATCTTATTACACGGGCTAAAATCCAAGACAGCAAGTCTCCTGTGATCATGCTATGCCTGTTAATGTTCTTCCCCTTCCTCATCCTCTATAATTGTTTAAGAGCCTGCAAGAAATTTTCAACACAACTTCCTTTTGACAGAAGTCAAAGATACACATATTTCTAAAGTTTTGTGAAACTAGGAAGCTGAGGAAAAGAAGGATACTATATGAAAATCTCCAGTGCTGCAGTTCAAATTCTAAAATTTTGTCATGCAGAACACTGGGGGAAAGGGAAAGCACAGCTGTGGCAGACTTCAGATGGTATCTTACCGCTCACCACGTTTTCCAACCCTGTGGTAGCAGGTTTCATTAATTTTTATGCTCACACAACTGCTTTCTTGTTCTAGTTCCTGCTTTCTTTAGCTTGCTGGTTCAGTTGGCAGAAGCGGTAAAGTTTGCAGCCTTCTTGTTTCAGTTCAATGCCATGCAGGAAAATACTGTTTTTACAACTTCAAATAAATAAATACTAGAAATAACAGGACCAGGACCACAATCTTTTACACAGGAGTATCTGTCAATACAATTAGGAAATTCAAATTACGTTTCACAGAATTATTAGCAAACTCTGTTTCTTCCACAGAGAATAAACAAAAAAGGTTTTTTGGAGTGAATGGTAATTCCTTAATGACTGGTTCAGTGAATGTATTAGAGACTGCTGGGCATTGCGCCATTCACTGGAAGGGGAGCTCTCGGCTGATGTCAGTGGAGTTCCATATTTATGCAGTAATGTCTCAAGATAATGCCAATACATAACAGAATGGTGTTTGACATTTAAGAGAAGATGCAGACAGGAAAACTTGGAAGTGTTAATAAATGTGTGTTTGGTAACATTATTTTTTTGATCTGAATGTTGTTAGTAATGCCATATTGAGCCTATAGAAAACAAGCCTTTAAAATAAAGGTTCTTTGCAAGCACATTTTTGCATAGCTTTAAAGCTTGTTTCATAGCTAAAATTAAATTAGCAAGCCTGAGAATTCCCCAGGTGCTCTCTTTGTTTTATGGAGTGTTTCATGAAGAATATAATCTCTCTGAAGAGTATTCTGTGCAGTGCAAAGTTTGTGCAGTCCAGGGAATTGCTCACAAAGTACAGAATTCCTTATTTTGCTGCCCTTACAGCTGTATAGCCTATTTCATCTCAGCCATAGACTTCTCTGCTCATTCTGTTCCTGATGTGCTGATACGCGGCTGCCAAAGTTATGAAAGAATATTCTTCTGTGGTGGGTTTGTTTGGTTAGTTTGGTTTGGGTTTCGTCTTGTTTCTTTCTTTCTATTTTTTTTTGTTTGTTTATTTTTCGCCCTCACTAAATGAAATCAGTAACTTGGCAGGAGTGGTAGCAGTGATGACTTTGGACTCATGCTATTACTACTGACAAAATCCAAGCTGCACACTGCTGACTTGTAGGTCTTGTACCGCCTTTTCTGCAAGCCCACTGCAATAGCAGGAATGAGCAAAGATAACTCCAGTAAGTTTCACTTCAGACCTTTTGCATTCTGATCTTGCTGGATGATATTTTTCAGGGAACAGGTCCTCACTGTTACTCTTCACTTTTGGATGTTATGTGCTTCATTACCCCATCGTTGATATATTTGGTGTCTGCTGCGCCTCGGGGGAAGAACAAATGGTAGATGTCTCATTTCCTTCAGTATTCTTGCAGTGTTTCAAAAAGGGAGCACTGCACAGGAAGAAATGTGCATACTCTCATGCTCATGAAGGCATTTGTTAATTGAGAGGCGCCACACCGTTTTATGTTTGTCAGGCATGCTTTCAGTCAATGCTGACCTCTTTCACTTCCCTGGATGCTTGTTGTTAGGTTTTAGCTTTTTATTTTTTTAAAGTAGTTTCCTGTTTCATACTGATTGTTCATAGGAGAAAAATTATCCCATTGACCATCCAGTGTTTGACATGGGACACCAAAGCGTGATAGCCCCAAACTTCTTTTTAAATACATCATTCTTGCAATGATATATGATATAGTTATATTTAGTCTAAATAAAATACGGTTTAGAATCCTTTTTTGACTTCTCAGACAACTCCTTTGTACACCCTCAGACAGCTGACTGAAGTTGGGGAGGTAAGGAATAGCATGAGGATGAAGAATGGACAGAATTTGTGAATATTGTTCAGAACTAAGTATGGGAATGAGTTGGCTGTTGTCATGTATCTATTTAAACAAGAGTGTAAAAAAAAAAAAAGTTGTCTTTTTATTTAAAGAAAGTCAAATCTTTTGCTGCTGCTAGTGTTTGATGACTTAGGGGCTTCTTCAGTGTCCAGTGAGTGCATATAGTAGGATCTGGATAAAAACATTTGTACACTCTATGCAAATGTAAATATTAAGCTTCTCTGGAACTAACAGCTAAGCCTTCTCACTGCATGCAGTTGCATGCAGTGTTTCCCTTATGGCCATTTTCTCTCTCTGCAGTACAAAAAAAAACAGAGAAGTACTGCTTAGAAATGAAGGCAGCATATAGCTGTGGGGGTGCTGCTTCTGTTCCATGGTTCCCTAGTGCTGCTTTTCTTCAGAGTACTGCGCTACCAGAAAGCTTCCCTGATCTCCCTCCTACATCCAAACATAAAATGTGAGGGATGTTGCATTTGAAGCATGGTAATCTATTTTTTTGCAGAAAGCCTTAGATGAATGCAAATGGAGCTAACAGTAAAAGTGGGATCAGCAAAAGAGAGTGTTCCCCCTGCAAGGTTTATAGTTATGCTTCTATAATTTGGGGGTAAAAATAAAATAAATAAATAAATGAATAAATAAATAAATAAATAAATGTAGCAGGTTAGAGCTATAGCAGATGTTCCGGCAGGGATAGATATCCTTCTCTTACTGAGGGTGAAACACAAGCTTCCTTGTATCTTTGGCAGAGCTCACATGAAGGCATATCATCACATTATTCTGTAATGACATGAGAAATATTTATTTTCCAATGGAAAAAGGGTTCTGAGCTATAGCTAGGTTACAGAGCCTAGCTTTTTAATCCTGCATTAGTTTAGCTCTTCTTGCACTTGATAAGCCTGTCTGTACTCATTTCAGTGACCTTACGGTAATACCTGCACCTTGCTGCAGCAACCACACAAAAATAAATTCGTTGAGTCTGAAGGGGTGTATGTACAATGCTGAAATTAACTATACTACAGGAAAGGAAAATGCACAAAACATCTGTGTGCCTGTGCACTAGCATGCAGGTCTATGTGCAAAGTGTTACTGATTTGTACTTTCTTAATCCTCATGCTTTGCTTTTGTGCAGAAAAGAACTTTGTTCCACCCCCTACCTACCTCCTAGTTCCCAGCTAATATTAAAAGCAGAGACAGCTCTATAGAGAAATTATGTTGCTGAGGTCATTGCTTTTATAAAGTACTCACCAGTGTTTTATGAAGTATGATAAATGAAGTTGTTTAAAGTACTGCTGAATACAGACTGTATAAAATCCACAGATGTTTTTTTCTTTTCATTCTGTTTCTGCTGTAGTTTCTCCAAATGTTTAGATTGAGGCATCTCCTTTTTCTGATTACTGCATATGCCCAGTCTATTCCACAATGAGACCCCTCTAGTTCTTCTATTCTCCTTTCATACCATCTGTTTTTCTGGTGTTCTGAGTGTTGGTGTTTCCTTTTCTCTCATCCAGGTACTGCTATGTGGATATTTGTTAGCAATGACTGATGTGGAATCTACATATGCAGACTTTATTGCTTCAGGAAGAACAGGTAGAAGAAATGCACTACATGACATACTTGTGTCCTCTCCAGGTGGGAACTCTAGTGAACTAGCCTTAAAGTTATCAGAGCTTGATATAAACAAAGCAGGTAAGTACATTTTGCTCTTCTAATGTATTTATTTAAAACTTAAAATGAAAAAAGTAGTACACAAAAAATGGCTTACGTGCACGAGTTATTCACTTGTCCCTCAACAACATTTTTTTTTTTTCTGAAACTAATATGAGCAGGGGTTTCCTGCAATAAGAAGCCCAGTTTTCGTAAAACCTATCTGCAAACACAACATACTAGTAAAACAAGAAAACATTTTGTGCAGTGAGTGCCTAGCGCATGTCCATGTTAGGATAAATTTCAAAGAAAATTAAGTACAACAAAGAAAATAATGAAATCTTAATTAATACCCAACTTTTCATAGTATCCTTTAAAGGAAGTGCCTTGGTTTGAAGCCAGTAGAAGATGCCATGTGTCTGCTTAAATGCTTGCAGAGATTAGTTTTGTTCTCATCTGCCAGAAGACAGCTCAATAGCAATGCATCGATGTTTCTTTCATTTGTATCTTTGTTTCCAGATTATGTTGATGCTCTGTCCTTCTTTTAAGGCAATTAGCACTAATGCAATCCTAAATCTTACTCAACCTCTGATGTTAACAAAATTTTTAGCTGGTTGTGCACCTTCAGCTGAGAGAAAAGAGGGACAGTGTATGGTGAAGGGCCTTACATTAAATAAAAATAGTAATATGGATATGTATTTAATATAATGTTATTTGGGTGGAGGTTAATGAACAGATCTCATAAATTCTTGAAAGGCCTTTTCAGATTTTGGGAAAGGAGTCTTACACTTAACAACAGCAGAAGAATGTAGACACAGCAAAAAAACAGTGTTGATAAGCAGCCGTCCTCTCTTGTACACATATTTGAGAGAAAAGGGCAAGAGTTCTGAGAGGTGATCTCATCACTGGAAAATCAGATGCGGCAGTAAGATGTTCAGGTGGTTGTGGTGCTATTTGGGTGGTGGTTCTCTTTTGGCTTTACCAGACATACATCCTAGGTCATTCCTTCTGGTGTTGCCAGCTTTGGGCCTGTAGCTTCTAGATGCATGCGCTTCTAGTTGTGCAGGGCATTTGTTTTTCTTTCTGTTTAAAAAGAGAAGTGTTATTAATACATGAGCATGCATGTAGGTGTGTCTATTTGTTCTAATGTGGGGATATGTCTAAAATGTTGGACAAATACACAAAGTAGGTGGTATTTAACTTGCATAGTGCCAACCTTCCCCCTTGCTTCATTTCTTCAGTCTCAAATTTACACTTATCAAAATTATTTTCTAAATGGACAAGATCAAACATATACACAATTCCTACTTTTCAGTTAGCTTTTGGGATTGATTATTAGCCAGAACTGTGTTCTTTTGTGGGCTATAAAAAGAATGTGAGTTTGTACTTGTAATATATGTCAGTATGCATTTTGCACATGCAGCTAGCTCTGTAGCATTGAGAATGGTTTAAATAACTGTTATCCTAAATGTTAATACATAATTCAGGAGTCTTTTCAGGAGACCTCTTTTGCAGCTTGGGTAACTGTTAATCATTGCAGAAACATATACAGAGTTGCTCGTAAAGATACATTAGGTGATAGATGCACAAAAATGCCAGCATAGTTCTTTGGCAGTGCAGTTGTAATTAGACACAATGAAAATATACTTAACGTTTGTATTGTTAGTACACCTTGATGCCAGAGAAAAGCCTCCAAACCACAAATACTGGAAAATGCATTGCATTATCATTCCTGTGAGTATTACTGTATTATCCTGTCATGTCCTTCCAAACTGAAGAGAGGATGAAAAACATTTTGCATCCCCAATTCCAGTTCAGATCATGTTAGGGCTTGCAGGATGTAGATTTGCATCACACCTGATAGGATTAAGAGAAAAACAAATGTTTAGGGGTTACATCTTATTTCTTTCAAGGTGTATGTCAATCAAACACCTTATGCTAAGTGGTACCTCATTATACAAATACATATACCAAGTTTTGATTCTTTTTTCTTTTTATCCTATTTTTATTACAGCTATATACATCTTCTTGCAAAAATGCAAGCACAATTGCACAATTTTCAACTGCACAGATTAATGACAGAATAGGATAATGCAGATAAATAATAATAAAAAAAACAGGTATTATAAAATATATGTAAATTAAGCTACCCAAGCATATTTAGTGTATCCACTTTGAAAAGCATGCAGGTACATTTCCTGGTAAGACCAGAAACAGCTTTGAAAAACAATAGGCAGTGAGGCCTTGTTCCAAGACAATGAATTTTCTGTCATGCACTATTTGATACCTGAAGTGAGTGGTGGTTATCCTCTCAGTGATAAGCCAACTACAGATAAACAAGAGTTGACTGCATATAATGTCTGTATAATATTCTCACTTCAGAACAACAATTCCAGTGTTCTTTGTCCATAATAAGTTAACAACCTTCTAATATGCATATTCATGGCATGAACATATCTTCTAAAGTGTGCACTTCAGAATACAGGTTTCAGATTCTCTTTGGCAATGCATTTTATCTGAACTTAGTAGAAGCCTGGTGTACATCTCAGAAAGTGCAATAAATAAAAATCATGGGATGTCTTTATCCTTAATCTTGACTAAGAAGAGAAAGATTTCAGTATGGAAATCACCAGGTAACCCAGATACCTGGTTATCTCTCTCTCTTGGTATACAGCACAATTCCAAGGAACTTTATGTTCAGACAATCTTAGAGGTGATCATAGCTAAAAAATGTAGTAAGGCGAAAATATAACGAAGAATGAAGACCAGTCTTTGCAAGTCTAATCTCTAAAACAAGCTGCTAGTTTTCCTGGTGTCTGCAGATATGCCAGAGAACACATTCAGTGCAGAAGTGGGAAGGAGGCTTCCTTGTAAGAGCTGTGATGGTCCAGCCATCTACATAAAATGGGGATAGTGGAGGTGTTACAGTACCACACTGGAATGAAGGACTGATTGTAGAAGTTTGTCACTACAAGTGATTTTAGATCATGGTAGAAATGTTTGAAGTATATATAACCTGAGAGAAGAAAAAAAAAAAAAAGCTGGACATTAACAGAACTAATAACTGTTGCTAGCTAACCAACTCTCACAACTGTATTATGGCTTAAAAATATTTTATTATTTGGCATGATTTTGTTTTATTTTAATAATACCTGTTGCAATCAAAATGCTGCATTAAAATCACAACTCTTACTTCTAAGAGCTTACAGCAATCATGTTTTGAAGGAAGAATAGTTCCAGAATGTGCTTTGTCAGTTTCTGGATTTTCCAAGCCTATTTTAAGTTTTTTAGCAAGGGAACTCTGTCAGCAGAAAACCAACTTTGTAGTACCAAGAAAGTGTATTGTAGATTAAATAGATGTAGACTTGTGAGTTTTTCAGTGATTTTGTAAGAGCTCACTTGTGAGAGGTAAATTTGAAGAATTGGCAGATTAAAATCCTAGTGCTTTCTTTAAATTTTGGTGCACTACATTTAATGTTTAGGTAGTGAAATATCTAGACTTTGTGTCCAGGATGATTTTTCTTTTAAACACAAACACATGCAAGTATTTTTCTCTTGAGTTGTTGTTGTTTGTATTTTTGTTTTGCTTTTAAATAAAAATCCTTTCAGGAAAGCTTGAGTTGCCTGGATAGTATGAAGGGTGTTCAAAACTCCGTAGTTGTCAGTATCAATAGAGGATAGAGCAGGCAAACAGGAATCAAAAAATGAAATTCCACTCATCTGTTCTTTTATAGTATCAGAACAAGTATAAGAGGCTTTGTAGAAAGTACTTGGACAACTTGGGCAAAAGGGGTTTCTATCCAATAGGAAATCACAGTGTGTAGATCAATCCTATTGGAAACCTCTGTAATGTGGGAGACAAGGAGAAATAAGGAGAGGTTTCTGAGAACGTGGATTGCGAAGCAAATTGTTATTTATAACTTAACCCTCAGCAAACAGAACAAATATCACTGTTTTAGTGGGTTAATCAACCTTCAATACAACTTCTCATCAGATTGAATTCAGTAATTACCAATAACTTCAGAGGCAGTTTGCAGCATAAGTATTCAGTCCATGCTCAAAACAGAGTTACCAAGTCTGAGTGTTTTGCAGTGTTCTCTTTTCCATTACCAATATCCTATTTCTTCTGTGTAAAAAGGAGAAGGTATTTAGAGAGTTTGTTTCTATACACAGAAATAAGGCTGTAGAGGCACAGTTTAATTTAAAATGAGGAATTGATAAATATCTGTGTTGAGAATCCTGCCCTTATTCTAAAGACCTGGGTTCGAATAGTGGAGGAACCTATGAAAAAAGGTAGAGAATTAAAAATTAAGAGGAATACTGCCTCTTCTTTGACCTCTTTACAACTTTGTCCTTGGAACTGTCTTCTCTTAACTATTGTGCTAAGCCAGATCAATGCAAATGATTCAGAATTCCTCCAAGATACAGGGTACATCTAAATCTTAAAATTATTTCTTTACTGTTATGTATTGATACCTAATTATCATAGCATTCAGAGATCTGTGGCATATTAGTACATAGCTTTCAGCCATCTGGACCTGCTAGGTCTTTAATCATTAGGCAGAAGATAGAGTACAATACAGTACTTTGCATGTAGGTATTTACAGACAAGGCACCGATTAGCTTTCTGTAGACAGGCTTGAGTTGTCTGCTTACTGTGTCATTGTGAGATGTTTTCTATTCCTCAGATCGTTCTGTGGTTTGCAGTGAGACAGCTGGGCTGAAAGCATTTGGGCATGGCACTGTAAACAAAGGCAAAGGATGAACAGAGCTTTAGCAAACTACTTCGCCTATTGAAGCTGTACCTCTTTTTAGTAAACTCTGTTCAAACTTGGTGTCAGGAGGCTTTTCTATTGTCATAGTGCCACAGTAAATAAATCGTCAAAAATATACAAATATTTTAACTTCTTTTGTTTATAACCACTTTAGGTGTAGGATAGCGGCTGATGGAGCTAGGGATTTGTATTTGAAGTCATAGTATGAGTATTGTAGCAGTAAAAGGTTTTATATTCAATGCAAGATTTTTGTTTTGTTTCAGTCGATTTACTTTGTTTTGAGACTGGTGGAAGAACAGTTGGGGTTCTGGAAGCAAGATCTCTCTGTTCTAGGGTGGATCACTCATCCTTTTGTTGTATCTTTTAGAAGGAGAAGGAGATGCACAACGAAATCCAAGTGAGCAAACGGGGGAGGCCCAAGGGGAGGCAGCAAAGCAAGAAAGCTGACATCCGACTTTGACCGACTGGAGCAACTGCTGGATGTTTTCAGGCTACAAGAGCATGCTGGAACAAATTTGTTTCCATGAGCAAGCTGGTGGAAAAGCAAGTGCATGTGTCTTCACTGCTGGAACCCAGTCAACACAATGCTAAAAATGGGGGTACAAGCTGTGGCAGAAGACAGAATTTTCTCTACCTCTGTCATTAGCAATGGTTGAACATGTATTGATTTTTGGGATAGTGTCATCAGATGGATCCCTTCATAATGACTACTTGATGGGAACACTTTTAGAAAGTAGAACAAACAGGTAAATCTTGTAGCAAATGGCCTTTGAAACGTCAGAGGATCTAATTGTGTATCTTAAGCAAAGGCTTGTGTGATCCTCAGAGTTTAAAATTCTCTGGCCAAAGTGTTCACCCATTAAAAGAACTGTAAAGAAAGCACTGTTTTTAGAACTTTGCGTCTGTTTTACAGCTCTGTTATTTACAATGGTTTTTGTATTGTACGACTTAGATGCTCCACACTGCCCCTTCTCAACTGCTTATGAAGAATATTTCTGTTACTGTGAATTTTTCTACCACGCGTTTTGAAAGGGCTGTTTTTTTTGCATAATGTGGTGATGTGCACATGATAGATTTAAAACGTCAACCGCTAAATTGATTATGCCTAAACCTAAATGACTCAGCAACACTCTAATTTGTTACTAGATGAGCCTTCAAAACGATTCATTAATGTGAATACTTCGGTGTGTTTTGTGTCCTTGGTACATTTTTGCCACTTGCCTGTAGTTAGTTGCATATCAGAGACTCAAACTGAATCTTTGATGTTATTCTTCCCCGTTTTCTAATTTTACTCCCAATTTCTTAATCTTTCTCCAAGCTATTTTTTTAAAATGTTAGTCCAAGTATTTTATTGTAATGGTAGTTTTAAGAATACATTTATAACCTTACATGGGTTAAAATTCAAACAAATTCCATGGTGCTAGAGATTTTTCTGGTTCACATTGTTAAAGATGGTCCTTGTATGCACATGGGAAAATAAGTGGCATAGGTTATGGCCAATTATCTGTTTTGGAATGAGTTTTAGATTGCAGGATAGTCCAAGTAGTGGATCCTCAACCAGATCCAGCTAGGGGAACTACCTATTTCTACTCCTTGGCTATGCCTCAGTTGATCAGACTGTTGAGCTTGCACATCCACTAGCCTGTTACTGATGTACCAGGCACAGCCAAGAGCTAGAAGCTGCCCCAGCAGCCTTTTGGTCAGGTTGTGGAAAAGGACGTAGAAAGAGTTGGAAGCTAGCACCCAAAATACTAGATTTTTCCTATTTCAGCTATTCCAAAATGGCAGTCTGAACTGGACGTTTATTGAAATACCAGGTTAGCTTGTCCATCCAGGGGACTACTTAAAACCTATAAATTAATAACCTATAAATTAATAACGTATTCTGCCATAGCTATGCTGATTGGTTTCCTTCCTACCCCTGCCCCAGCAGACAAGGCCATACATGAGGCTGAACTCTGCAAAATGGGGAAGTTATACTTGTGTGTGACTGAGGTGAGAAAAGAGAGTGACTGACTAGTAAACCATGGCAATCACATAAGCACCAATCGCAAAGTCAGAAGAATTTTTTTCTTTTTATTAACGGGAGGTGATGTCACTTTCTTTATATATAATTATATATATATTATATATATTTTTGTGTTGTTGTTGGTTTCAAATGTTATGCACTTTTTAATGTTTGTAAACTTTTACTAATGAATAGTGTGATTGCTTCCTGAATATATTAATCATCAGTTAACAAAACATATTTGTGGCCACAGTTATTTGTTTCTACCATATGTATCATAGTATTTGTCACATGAAATTCTTTTGTGAGATGTGTGGAGAAAAAAAAAAACAAAACACTTCTGATCAGTATTATGAGCTCATTTATTAATGTTAATAAAAAAACAACCAAGCAGTATGCTTGTGGTTCATTAGTGTAATATTAATTCTCACCTCTTAAAGTTTGGAAGCTGAATGCCTTGCTGTCTTATTAGCTGTCAAGTGCCCTATATTCTTGGTAACAGAAGTTGTCCATTTGCTTTGAAAATATTGTTACCCTTGAACTATTTATTCATTTGTTTTTCCTGGTGTTCCTTTCAAAGTTAACACATTATTACTGATTCCTCCCAACTCTACCTTGCTCCTGAATCAGGTCTTCAACCTGATCAGAGAAAAGAACTGGTCGTCCTTTTGTCCTGGATTGCTGGTTAGCATCAATCTAACACTAACACCAGAAGGAAATAAGATCCTGGGGTTTTATATACATGAAACACCGTCAATAAATTTTCATGGAAAAAGTTAATAATGGAATAAGTAATACAGTAAGTTAAAGTGTTGTTTTTTCCTCATTTTCCTTACATGCTTTTCTTTCTTTTCTTCCTAAGTCTTTTCTGTTGTGAAATAAAATACATTTCAGGTTTTCCTCTCTGCTTTCCACCTACTTATTCCTTCTGTTTCTCTTCTTGTTTTCCTTTGTGTTTAAAGCAAATATGGAGGCCTTCACTATTTTTTGATGCATCTCTTTATGATGGAAAATAACACTGTTAATTTTAGTAGAGCAAAAGGCCACTTATGTTCCTCATTCCCTGAAAAGTATATGAGTGCTTCCTTTATCAGTTGAATTCTGCTCATTCTCTTTGTTTTTTCTGCAGCATCTAACAGTAGGCTAACTTCATGTGAACCGGTTCAAATACAGAGCTCTGTAAAGTTTTTAAGGAATGTTCTTAGCCACTGGAATTTGATTGTTTATGCCCCTGCATTATTAAAGTGCTCACTAGCATGTATTTGACCCATGCCAGCTAAAATTTCAGGGCTTGGGACTGTTCATAAACTGTAGAAGGTTCTCGATACGTAGTTAGCATGTGACTGTTCTGCTTTGGAGGTCCTCTTTGTTAGTGTAGGTAAAGATCGTTCTTTGGTGTCTATTCTCAGTGCTGGAGAACAGATCCTAGGAATGTTTATTTTACCAGCACAGTAACATCCTTCAGAGCCCCCTGAATGTTTATATATGGAGTTTGTCCATTCCAAATCATGCTACTGTATCTTGAGTACTGTTACTACTCAAGCAATTACAATAGCACTGGTTCAAGTATAGTCACACCTCTATTGCAGTGTAATTGCACCACATAACAGGGATGTTAATGGTAGAATCAGACTTTGATTGTGTTATTTTCCCTTTGTTAGTTATTTTTTCAGTAAACCTTCCAATCTGACTTGTGCGTATTTTACTGCTCTCATGATAGGTAAAATGTTGAAATGCTTCTTTAATCCAGAATTATGCTAGAAAAATCTGTCCAAGAGCTAAATAAACTCAGCCGAGTTAGGTCTGGACTATCAGTTTAATGGAATACACCTTACAGGTTTTTTTGTTTGTTTGAGTGGTTCTTTAATTATTGTTGTTGGTTTTTGTTTATTTACTTCACTGTCTCTGTAGGTGTATATTTTCAGTGTTTCCTTCCCCTTGACAGAATCATCACTCCAAAAAAATAGTTGCCCGTGGTAAATTTTATGGCTATGTTTGCAACCATACTTGGAGGTTTTATCTTCTAAATCTGCTTTAAACATAGTGGACATAAAACTAGAATTGGGCAGAGATACTGTCATTTTTTTCTATTTACTGCCTTTAATGTGTTTGTGGGCTTTAAACTTTTATTAACAGATACAATGGTTTCATCAAATTATAATTTTAAGCCAAAAATTCATTGTGATCTTCTATACAACAATTATTAAATAAATATCAGCCAGTATATCTGCTACTTGTCCCTGGTATTTCCCTTGTCACTTTTTTCTTTCATAGTTTTAAAGTTTCAAGTGGAAAAAATGTGCCCTGGTATGAGTGGCAGTTTCTGAGGAGTTAAATTTCATGCAAATGGGTAATGAAATTATCTGGTGTCCAGGAGGGAGTGAGTACCAGAATGGTTAACCTGTGACTTCATTGCATGTATCTTTTCCTCCTAAACACTGAAGAAATCCAGGTGGTCTTAATGTTTATATTTAACGTTTTAGAAACATCAATGATGTTTTCACAGAGGAATAGAAGTTGCGGTCGAATCTGAGCACAGGAATATAAGCTGAACTTTGATAGTTTGCTCTTACCTCAGCAGTAGACTCCTGTTAAACTGCTGTATTTTTGCCCTGACTTGTTCATTTGTTTTTCTCTGCTTCTCATTGTACCCTGTTAATTTTCTGTTCTTTGATTCCCTTAAGTAAAATAATACCTGAGAAATAGATGGATATGGAATACTGTGTTGGATTTTCTGTATAGTTAACTGACTAAAGTCTTGTAGTGGAAAGGATGCTTCTCTTTATTATTTTGATCAATGCACTAAGTTCTTAACGCAAAAGAAGCAAAAGATCCAGGAAGGAAGCATGAAGTCAGGAAGACAGGCCAGCAATATTAGGAGGACAACATCTCATAATAGTAAGACAGGTGGAAACCAATGCAGAAAAGAGCTTCCTTTATCACACGGTGGAAAGTCATGCTGTTCTGGTTTCTAGCTCAAACAGGGAAAGTGTTCAATTTTAGGTGGCATTTTGACATCAGAACCAACTCCAGATTTTCAGCCGTACACTAGAAAAGAATCAGACATAATTCTGAGGCTCTTGCCATGGAGACAAATGAGTATCAACAGGTTCTGATGAAAGAGAATGAGAGATTTCTGGACAATTTAGAATGCGGGGTAGTCTCTGAAAGGCAGAAACTTTTAACACTTAGGAAGATGATAGAAATTAAAGTAGCAGGAACCTTCTCACTGTTCTCCGCAGGCTCACAGGCTGACTTTTCTGACCTTTTATCATGATAAAGAATACTATGCTGAATGCTAAGGACAGAGATGACCCATATGGATGTTTAGTACCTATCATTTATGTTATGTACTGCTAACATCTTGCTGAGAGTAAATAATGGTCAAACACAATATTCTGGTCAAAGAGGATAGCAGGGTACTGAATCGATTCCTAAGTATGTGACTAACCCTAATTCTGATTTAACAAATTGTGAACGAATCTTAAAAGCAGAGAGTAAAGCTTCTTGCTGGCACAAGTCAAGAAGCATCCCAGTCTTCTGAAAGTAGCAGAACTTCATGCTCTACCCTGTTATATTGATGTTTGCATTATGGATTGGAGCTGCTGAGTTCTTAGGATGGATGCAGGAAAGCCTTGTCAACTCATTATGTGTGCATGTGCAAACAATCTCTTGGTATTTTCAGGCATTATGCTTCAGTGTCATATAAAAAGACCAATGCTGGTGATGTCCAGTTTGCAGGTTCTTAAGTAAGTTTTTTGTTTTTGTTTGTTCAAATTAGCATCAGTATACATATTAAATCCTATTTGCCGTTAAGAAATTCTCTGGTGTTAGTCCATGAGTATAGTGTAACAGCTATAACAGCTGACATCCCAATACAGACTTGACCAAGTCAGATCATCTTGAGTGCTTCCAGAATGTCTGAGACAAAAATGTTTGCAAAAATCCTTCTCTCACTAGCAGGCAGAAAGTAAGTGTTTTGTATCTTTTAAATAATAAACCTATTGTATAGGTCACTAACCAGTAAATGATTAAATCTGCTTTCATTTATATATATATATCCTGACAAATCAATCACTATTTTTAAAATGGAATAAAAAGAAAAAAAAAAAAAAAAAAAGATGAGAGGGGAAATAAAAGTCAAGTAATTTATAGCAAATAGTGACATTATCATCTGAGAGACAGAAGTGAGATATTTGTAGGGACATCTGATTTTGAACAGCTCTGCAAACCAGTATCAGGGGAGTAAAGCTACATGCCATTCAATCAGTACTAATGTTGCCTGAACACTGTATATTTGCAGGTGAGTTGATTTATTCTACATCTTTGGTGTTGCAGTAGAAAGTAAATTAACTCTCATTGTTTTCATTAAACATGGATATTGCAAACATGCACAGAGCCAATTTTTAAGTATGAACAGGTTGTGGCTTCCAAGGCAGCAAAGGAGAAAGCAATCATCATGTAGCATGCTGACAGGTCTGTTTCATTACTTTCATTTTATTCATTTGTTTATTTATTTATTTATAAGAGGATACAAATAATTGGGCAAAGAAATTCAGTATCACACTGTGTGCATCAGCAGAACCATACATTTGTCTTAACAGAGTTCTGCTATCACATGGGACCACAAATGGCAAGTATCTCAAGGTATTGACCAAGTCTGCTTTATCATTCATTTTCATTAGAGTTTCACCACATTTTCTACTAGTTCAGTCAACTCATTTGCCTGCAAAATGATTTCTGCTGTCTGCATTCTTCTCAGTTCAGTTATTTAACTGGCTATTGATATAGGAACACACACTGTGAAATCTCGTACAGTAATGATACCTATCTTCTGCTTTAATATTTCTCTTTATCGAACAGGACATCTATGACTCATTGGTGTCAGGACCTACTCGGAAAATTTCTGGGTCTGCCTTTTCTAATGGGCATCCAATAACAACTTCTTTATGAGCCATGATACATTTTTGGTGGAAGGGTGTTACAGTTACAAATAGAAAGGACCAAGAATATAGGGAAATTCAGGAAGGAAAGGGTTTGTGGGGTGGCAGAGTTGCAGATTTATTCAGGTACCCTGAAAGCCAAATTTTCAGTGAAATGTTAACTTTTTCGTTAAATTAAATTTGACAAATAATTAGATAAAACAAGAAGTTTGGCCACGACCCATACAACAAACCATTGTATTTGGAAACTGTTCTTAGACTAGTTGATTTCTCCTCAGCAAAGACAGAATGCACTTTATCAAACCAAGTTAATTCCAAGATGCAAGAGAAAGCAGAAATAGCCAATCTGACTGTGCAGGCATTAAAAAAGTGTCAGTCCTGCATGTCCCCATCACGCACATCTGCAGGTGGTGCTTGCAACTGTAGTAACGCACTGAATGATAACTTCTGGCTCGAACAGGGAGACTGTCAACTAGATCTGAAGCTATGGAAGCTATGGCGACATTATACACAGGGCTGATCATATTTTATCAACTTTTTTTTTTCCTATCTGATGTTCAAATGAAATCAGATTTACTCTAAGGTATGTTTGTAAATGTTCATGTGGTGATAAATATTGGCTCTACTTTAGGTAGGTGTAATTTATAATGTCCTAAAGGTAACTCTACACCTCTCTACATATTTTATTTCCATTTTTACACCAAAAATACGTTATAAAATATTTTCCAGTTACATATCACAGAAAAAATGGGGATCTGCAACATAACAATGCTGTGATATTTAGCTTTATATTGTACACATTCATCTCTTTTTACTAACCATAGAAGTTGCACACAAATGCAGATATGACATAAGTTACATGTTTCCTTGAGATATCTTCATTTCCACAGCATCATCTTTGATCCTGCAATGCAGTCAAAATGTAGACTGTGTAACATCTCATTATAGTCATCATTTCCCTAGCAACAGAATGATATCCTCAATACATTATACAATATATTTCAGAGAACAGTGTATGCTGTAAGGAAGAAAAAAAAAAAAAGATGACTTAACAGGTATTTTTCATCTATAATTTTCCTCTGCCGGGGAAAGAACTAAGTACTCTCTCCAAGCACAAACATGATATCCTTATTTGTTTGGAAGTACAAACACCAATGCTGTATAATAATAAACATTCCACAGAAGCTCCCACCACTGTGGTGTTGTTATGGAGCCCCCTTCAACAAAGTAACTAAAAAAAACGCAAGCACCATGGAAAGTAAGGGATAAATAGCACACGGACACCTCCTGGTGGCACTGGATAGTATTTTAAATAGAAGGATTAGAAATTAAACCGACCTATATAGATCAGAGGTCTGAACAGCCGTGGTGGAGCTGGGAAGATGAAGGCATTGAGGAGAGAGAAAAGAAAAACAAAAAAAAAAGGAGGGGGGGGGGGAATGAATGATGACGACACTTGACTTTTGTCCTTAGCCTCTTAAAACACATATTATTTTTCAGAATTTTCCCAGGAAACCATCCATACCCCTCAAAACTAATCTCCATAACTGCTGGAAATAAACCTCGGGTTGTAAAGCAGGCGTTGCCGCTGATTCCAGCTGATGATCAGAAATCAGGAGTGCTGTATTCCCTTGTCTTCATGCAGCCTTTGATTGCTAGAAGGACAGCCCACAGAATCCCAGCCTGGGCTCACCAATCTGACAGCACAGTCAAAATTGTACATTCCTGGTGACCTGTACTATCAACAAAAATATGAATCTTAGTATATATCAAATAAGTTTTAAATTAAATGAAGTCAGTACAGCAGAGAATGCTCTTCTGACATTTGTGGGAAGTTTGTGCTTACTGGAATTCCTGAAAAACAAATTAATAATAACACAGAAACATCATCAAGGCAAGTTCAGAACAAGAAGGGAGATTCCAAAGCATGACATGGTACTTCTGATAGACCTTTCTTTCCTGGTACTAATCCCATGAACAGGGCCAAGCAACTAGATGTTAAAGAGGCCAATAATGAAGGGATTTGGTAGCTATTACCATAAGTAGCCCAGGATGCTTCAAGGAGAAAAGGAACACAAGAGCTTTTTATTGGAGAAAAATAGAAAAAAATCATATGCAAAGATGGATAAGGAGCCACTTCATTTTAGTAATCTTTAAACAAGCCTGCCATTTCCTCACAAAGAGGCTTAGTGTTGGAAGATAGGAAAGGACACAATGTGCTAGTAAATTATATCACTAATTCCAGGCATGATACCAGAAAAGACTTCTAATACACACTTGCTTGTTACTCTGATATACAAGAACAGAAGTCTCAGAAAGCTTGAAAGCTTATTTTCTCCAGATTAACAATATAATGCAGCAATTGAGAGTCCTACCACCTTTTCTACCATACCTGCCAAATTGTGTCCTGCTGGTGACACAGTCTCACATCTGAATTTTATTTTTTTCTTTCTTCAAAAGAGGAAATAGAACATTTTAAAATGCTTTTACAAAGGACTTCACTGTCCTGAGATGGTCTGTCACATTCAAAAAAAAAAATAAATGGAACAGACGGTTAAAAAAATTCAGATTTATACAGATACAGCTAAGAAGAAGAAGAAAGTCTCCTACTGCCTCCAGTCCAAAGTAGTTCTCTAGCAGATCACCCTTAAACCACGGTATTCTCTTACAGCTTCTAGCTTCATTTCAGAGTTAATGCCACCACATTTCAAGAAGGTTTGGCAGGTATTAGAATCTCTGGAGAAGCCTAAAATCTAAACTACTTTCTAAAGGCAACACATGCCAAACTAAAAATTTTCAGTGACAGGATTGTCCATTCATCTCAACCACAAAATATTTGCTTATGATAACATGCCATCAGTATTGCCACAACTCTGGTGAGTAAAACTATTTGCTACCTTTTCTTCTGATGTCTGAAAAATGACCTGGTGCTACAGCGGCCCCCAATTTAGGCAACATTCTCATCAGAAATCCCATTTCGTATTAACAAATTTCTCATTACCCTGACTATAACATGTTCCCTCTTCAAAAGTAAGTTTTTAGGCCAATAACTTTTAGGATTATGAAACAGTCTGAATGAGACAAAGGCACATAGAAAATTACATTTTCTTCAATATGTATTCTTCCACTAACTCAGGATGCCCAGAACATCATAATATTATCATTTATGCCAGTGATTGTATTTTCTTATACAATAGTACTTGCAAACATAGCAAAACATTACATTTCTATCACCCGAAAAATAGAAATTGCTGTTTAACTATTCCAAACACAGTTCTGCCCCACACACAGCCTTCTGCAATGGAGTTATTGGCATACCTAAATGTACGTAGCAACCTGTTACCTTATCAATTGTGGATACTCATTGTTTGGGAACACATGCTTCCCTAAAAATTTGTTCCCTTTCCCTTTCCCTTTCCCTTTCCCTTTCCCTTTCCCTTTCCCTTTCCCTTTCCCTTTCCCTTTCCCTTTCCCTTTCCCTTTCCCTTTCCTTTTCCTTTTCCCTTTCCCTTTCTCTTTCCCTTTTTTCCTTTCTTTTTCTTTTTCTTTTTCTTTTTCTTTTTCTTTTTCTTTTTCTTTTTCTTTTTCTTTTTCTTTTTCTTTTTCTTTTTCTTTTCCTTTTCCTTTTCCTTTTCCTTTTCCTTTTCCTTTTTCTTTTTCTTTTTCTTTTTCTTTTTCTTTTTCTTTTTCTTTTTCTTTTCTTTTTCTTTTCTTTTTCTTTTTCTTTTTCTTTTTCTTTTTCTTTTTCTTTTTCTTTTTCTTTTTCTTTTTCTTTTTCTTTTTCTTTTTCTTTTTCTTTTTCTTTTATTCCATTTTTTTTGAAAGTTAAAAACAATAAATCTCCCAGACGAAAGCTATGTGCAATCCTAATGTTTATATAAAAATATTCAAGGACTGGAAAAAATAGACGCACATACCTTTTTTTTAATGTGTTTTGTACTGGTTACTGGCCTAACAAAGTCAAAGCAAAGCAAGTTCCCATTTCTAACAGTGCAGCAGAATCCACAGCCTTTACTAAACAGTATTCTTTTACCAAATTTTGGGTATAAAATACCTGATGTAATTGCCAGTTGTTTTTATTATCTGTAAATGTATTTCTCTGAAGACATTGTCATTGTTGAATTTATTATTTAGTAGTGGTCTAAGTATCATTTATATTGATGCAAGGACCGGACACAGATGCATCCCAACATAATATTTCTCTAAGTGTTTGACTGGCAGGAGATCTGCTTTCATGTCAGCTACCCACGAGGCCAGTCATCATTTTCCCAAGAGCTCACAAGCTCTTGTTTGTCCCTCCCTGCTGTCTTCCATGAAATATTCAGGCTCTGTTCTCTGAAGCATTATTCTGTTTCTTTGAAATACTTCTGTGATTTTTACTCATGTGTTGTGAAGTGAAGAAGACATTTAAAACTTGATTTATATGTCCCATATTAAAACTGGATGTTGTTTTTTCTCCATTTCTTTTATTTCTTTAGGGCAACTGAGACTATCCAGTAGATATTCCAGTTTGCTAAACATTTTCACAGGAATGCTGAATGTGAGTGAATGAGAAGAACTGAGCAGCTAAATTCAAGCTAGAAAAGAAGCAAATAACTACTTAGAGGTTTACACTACACCACAAATACAAAAATAATAGGTAGATTGTGCTCAGTACATTCTGCAAAAATAACACATTTTTTAAAAAAGGGGGGATCTGGTTTGTACAGATTATAAAGCAATCTCAGAAAAACTCTTGTCATCAAAGCCAATAGACTTATTATAATAGACTAGTATAAAGCTCATGTGGAGTAATACTGACTACCAGCAGCAGATCCAGCAAGTCCATCTTTGGTGAGGGTTTCAATCACAAGGAAAATTAATGAAGTATATTTTGCCCTGAGCTTTCACAAAATAAACTGCCCCAATTCAAAAACAATTAATTCCTACCTCCAGCATGGGTGCCCAGTCAAAAGAGAGACAGAGGTTTCTCCAGGGAATAATTAAAAAAAAAAAAAAAAAAAAAAATCTAGATTAGTTTCTCTGAATTGTCTTCTGCAAAAAGACTCTGGGGAGACGATCTGGCCCAGCCAGTTACCTTCCATTCTGGCATTAATATGCCACTATACTTATAATCAGAATAGAGAATCAGAAAATTCACAAAATTTGTCTTTTCATCTTAATTTTTTATTCATTTTATCCTTTTGCATGAAGTGAGATAGCAAGGGCTCATATCAAAAGTGGATCAGCTATTTCAAAAATACACACCAGTTTCACTATAGCCACATGGTGAATATAGCACTTGAACTTGTGAAATATATATAGGGGAGCTACTGCATTTTCTTCCTGGGTGAATGAGGCTTTGCATAGATTGAAAGACGATGATTTACAATGCTGTTGCAGTTGATAAGCACACAGGAACTACTACTCAACACATAGGAATCTACTGGGCTGGAAAAAAAAAAATCTTGGAAGATGTAATCAGAGCAGTACCCCAAAAAGACACTCATTTGAGCAGGCAGGCAAGGTGTCAAAAAAAGAATATTAATATCTCTGGTAACAGGCATCTGGAGTCTGCTCATTTTAGCATCCATATTGCACATAAAAGTATGCAATTGAGCTTCCAGTTAAGTGTTTTCAGTAGTAGCAGACAAGTCTCTACTTTTAAACCTTCAATGATATTGCACATGAACATGAAAATTGTTCTTATATGAAAACTGGAAAATCATTTTCATGTATGATAAAACTGTTGACTGGGTTGTGCCACTTACTTGATGTATAGGGTCATGATGAGAATATTGTATTTCATATTACATTTCTCTGCACTTCCACAGTAGAAGGAGGAGGGAGATGTATGTCATACTGAAACATATTTCCTTTCCATTCACCACCATGTTCCTTACTATTTTAAGACCTGAATAGTTCTGCGCAGTGAATATAACATAACAACTATCATAACTAAATAGATCACTGGCAATGTCTGGAATTGAATACAGTATTTAGCATGGGGGTTCAGTATAATTGTGTATAATCTATTACTTTTCTACCAATCCATTTTTTTATGTATGAGTAAAGTGATCTTTTTCTCTGGCTATTTACCAGATATGGACATTTCTCTCTGCTTTTTCCAAGACCTTCATATAGACACTTTCCTCTCTTCTTGGTATGGTTTACAGAACCCTGTAACAACAGGAGACATCAGAATGGTTTGTTGTGCTGTAAATTGATCTGTATTGTCAATAACTTCTTTTGTCATTACTTCTATTTTTGTCATTGTGCCACCTATATATCTGTCCCCGATATGATCCCCACAAAAAATGAGTAAATATTTTTTTCCTCAATCACATTGATTTTCTGTGTTTTGTTCTGCTCTTCTTTTCTCTACCAAATCATGCATTAGCGAGTTGAACACCAATAGCCCCACTGCAGACAGCAATTGTTTTATTTTTAACATATTATGTTCAATACTCACCATGTGAGTTTGTACTTGTCATGGTGGATAACTTGGCCACAGCCATTTCTATGGGCAGAGAAAACTGAAAGAGTATTTCTAACAAGAATGATTTTACCACAAGCTAGGATTCAGTCTTTAGTTTGTTCTATTCTGCATTCTTAGTTTCAAGACTCTTTGAAACCTCTGCTTATACGGTATTCTTTGTTTGCTAGATCATGATGTTCCTGTTCCTGTTGATATTCCCAGAGCAATCTAGCACATTGTGATAAAGTATTTTCCTTTTTTTCTTTTTTCTTTTTCTTTTTTTAAACCAGTGTACCTGAAAACTTTACCTGAAAACTGCAGATCTTTTGCGAACATCTTCTTTGATGAAGAGATGAAGAATTACAAAAGAAACTGTATGATTTCTCTATAAATCCTTTAATTTTTCCTTAAATCCTAGAACTCAATGAACTATTGAAATACTTCTATTTTCTATTCTTCCATCTTCAATTACAATTCAAATTGCATTGGAATATATACTCATTCATGCATTTCATTTTACCATATACGGAAAAATACAAAAATATATTTCATTTAAAAGACTTCTGCTAGTCTCAAAGATCTACTGTACAGCTCACTTGAGACTCTAAATGAGAGGAGCACAGTTTGTAGTTTCCTTTCTTGAATACATTGTAGGGAAATTTCAGCCTCTTTACTTTATTTTCCACTTTCTGAAGACTTTGAATACATTGACTTTGAGTCTGAGGTGTCTACTTTTAATACTTTAAAGATTAGCCCACTAGGGCCTCTTTTAGTTTAAAATAAAAATAAATCCTTTTTGAACTTTATCTTCACACAAGTAACACACTCTTTCAGGGAAGTGTCTGCACTGTATCTAACAGATTCAAGGTGAAAATTCAGATTTTGTTATTCTTCTGTTTTGTCTACAGCACAGAGAACACTTAGGAAGAGTTTCAGAAATATCTCAGTGAGGTTTTTTACATTATATGGAGGCTTGCCAACTAAGAACATCAATCTATTCTACTACTCAGCCAGTAGTAACAGGTTTTGCCCACTTAAGAGCTGAATGAGTTCAGAAGAGTGAAAGGCTCCCTTTCCTATTACTTGTTTCTTGAATCTTGTGGTCCATCAACAGCCATCCATCTGTAGCTATCTATATCTATATCTATATCTATATCTATATCTATATCTATATCTATATCTATATCTATATCTCTATCTCTATCTCTATCTCTATCTCTATCTCTATCTATATCATCTATATCCATATCCATATCCATATCCATATCCATATCCATATCCATATCCATATCCATATCCATATCTATCTATATCTATATCTATATCTATATCTATATCTATATCTATATCTATCTATATCATCTCTATCTCTATCTCTATCTCTATCTATCTAATCTATTATCTATATAATTAGATATAGATATTAGATGCAAGAAAGATTATTAGATATACCTAGAGATATACTAGCTACATTTATATACATCTTTATCATATATATGTAACTTTATATATAGAGGGATTACAGATATACATTATGTATTGCATATCTTTGTCATCTTTAATGAGTTGAACAGCACAACTTCTCCAACTGGAAAAGTCACTTGACTCACCAGCTAAAATCACATTGTAATTCAGTCATTATTTTTTCAATTTCAGCAAAAGGAAAAGCAGAACACGTTTTTTCACAAGCATTACAATGCTTTACTACTCCAGGCAGGCTGAGATTTCTTTTGTCTTTGTTTAAAAAGATAAACTATTTAATTCAAAGGTGTATGTATGATCACATGTGTACTATGGAGACGTAACATCATGTTACCAAGTATATTGCAGTAAAGATAGTACACCTATTTCAGATACATCACAGGAAAGTAAGCAATTTTGTCTTAAAAGCTTTTATGCTGTAGTTTGACAGCTTAGGCTTTGAAATCTGTGATTTCTATGAACTAGACTGTCAGGCTGCACCATTAGGAAGTACAAATGTGCTATACATGAAGTAAAGGTGTAGTATATACCCTTGAAGCTTCACACATAAAAAATAACTAAACTAAACTAAACTAAAATAGTCAACCCTTTCTTTCAGTAGTTATCTTTTAGCCATAAGCTGACATAATCATTTTTCCTTACCAGAAATCTGAAATAAATGTTGGGGGGTGGGAAGGGAGGGAAGAGTTCTCCGCAGAGATTGCTTTTGACTAAGCTCTAAATGCGAGTTCTGAGTATGAGCCTACTGAGATAAGAACTGCCTCCTAAAATCTTCGTTCTTCCAGAAAGTTGGGTTCTTCTCTTTTAGACAACTATTCATAATAAAATCATTCTTCCCAGCTGACCTTTTAAGGCCAAAACTCAAAACCTTAAATGAGGCATCTGAATAAAGCTGCAGGTCTGGATACTGTGTTTCTTTGTGGTCGAAGGTGAGATCTCTTCCCCTTTCCTGCTGAAAGCCACAGAAGCCTTGCAGCATTTTACTTTTTGAAGAAAGTATGTCAAGCATACTTGAAACAAAATAAGGACCAGATAATCATGACAGTACACCATGTGTTACTCTAACATTCAGTAATACTGGTCTTCCTAGGAAACCATTTTATCAAAGGTTGCAACAATAATGCCTCTTTCCCCAGTCCTTTTTCCCAACAGTTTGAAGATTAAAGTTTTGACCCCCGTGACATCAAAGGTTTAGAATAAATCCTATCCTTTGCCTGAGGCTTTGAATCTCCACCATCTACCTTCTAGGCAAGAGACTATTCTAGTGCAGAGACTTCCGAGCCCTCATTTTAAAGGTTTTCCCCACTACATAAAAAGAAATGAAAGGCTTCACCTTCTCCCAGGTGAGTACCCTAATCACAAGACTACCTGACAATTGCTCCAAAACTACACTGGTTGTTTTCTTTAAGGAAAAAGAGTAAAAAGAGCAGGATCGATAAGCTGATCTTCAAAGGAAAGTACTGAAAGAGATTTACATGCTTAATATGAGCAGTCAAGCCAAAGAAGAGAAAGGCACCCCCAAGCCCAGAGGGAGAGATTTACATCCCTTGCAAGCAGGTCTGAAGCACCCCCTGTGTATTTTCTTCACAAGCTTATGTAGCTCAGTTGTCAGCACATGACTTCTGTAGACCCCACTGTAATGGGTTCATGTGGCAAGGTTTTGGTAGTGGGGGGGCTGTAGGGGTGGCTTCTGTGCGAAGAATCTAGAAGCTGCCCCATGTTAGGTATGGCCAGCCCACTGCTGGCCAGACCCAAGCCAATTTGCGCCTCTGTGAGAGCAGATTTAAGAAACAAACAAACAAAAAAAAAAAAAAAAAAAAAAAAAAAAACTGCTGGACAACAACAGCTGGGAGAGTGAGGAGTGAGAAGCAGCCCTGCAGACCCCAAGGTCAGTGCAGCAGGAGGGCAGGAGGTGCTCCAGGCACACAGCAGCAGTTCCCCTGTGGCCTGTGGAGAGACCCCTGGTGGAGCAGGCTGTCCCCCTGCAGCCCATGGGTCCCACATGGAGCAGATCTCCATGCTGCAGCCCATGGAGGAGCCCCCGGTGGAGCAGGTGGATGTGGCCTGGAGGAGGCTGCGGCCCATGGAGAGCCCCCGCAGGAACAGGCCCCGGGCCAGAGCTGCAGCCCGTGGAGAGGAGCCCATGCAGGAGCAGGGGGTCTGGGGGGAGCTGCCGCCCACCTGTGAGGGACCCATGCTGGAGCAGTTTGCTCGTGAGGGATGGACCCCACGGTACAGAGCCGTGTGGGAGAAGTGCTTGAAGAGCTGCTGCCAGTGGGCAGCCCCAGCAGGCTCAGCTGGGGAAGGACGGCATCCTGTGGAAGGGACCCCACGTGGAGCAGGGGCAAAGAGTGACCATGAACGAGCGGTGGAGACAGAATCACGCAATCATATAGGTTGGAAGAGACCTCCAAGATCACCGAGTCCAACTTCTGACCTAGTGTGGGACTGACTGCAGCCCCCATTCGCTGTTCACCTCTGCCACTCAGGGGGAGGAGGCAGAAGAGAGTGGATGAGGGGAAAGAAAAGTGTTTTTAATTTGATTGTAGTTTCTCACTGCTCTAGTCTGCTAGTGATACACAATACATGACATTAATCTCCCTACACTGAGACTACTTTGCCTGTGACGGTAGGTGGTGATCTCAACCCTTGAGCCCTTTCCATTTTATTTTCTCACCCTCTTCCTTTTTAGGAGGGGGAATGAGAGAGTGGCTATAATGGAGTTTAGTTGCCCAGCAGGGTAAAACCACCACATATGCAAAATGTTTTTATCCTGAAAAATTATCCTCAGCAGAACCCTTCAAATATATTTCAGAGCTCAGTTCTTTCCTGAAGCATATGAACACAGTATCATTATTGCTTACAGTGTCACAGCCAGATAGCACCATCTGAGAATAGCATATTGTTCTTAGAGTTCAGAAGACCAAGGAATAAATTGGAAACAAAAACAAGCTGACATAAAATCTCCAGACAAAACTTTGATTATTTTATTCCCTTTGTATTTATTTGCCATTAGGCTTTCAGACACTATTCGAGGAGTTATGAGGGGGGAATACAATTATTATTATGGTATTGTTATACCTCAGTATATTAGATGATAATTGATTGTTAATTCTAACAATAATAATAATGAACATTTAATATACTAAAGTATAATAAATAATACAATACTGAGTTCCTTTTTTTTTTATCATAAGTCTGCTAGACTTCCTCACAAAATATTTACCTAAATAGAAACATTGTGTCATCTCCATAAGAGAAAAAATAAAATCACTGTATGCATGTTTTTATTATATGGCATGTAATTAGTTTAATATAATTGTATTTATCAGTAACAGACATCTTCTTCATGCCTCCGAGTTTTACCCTTAGGACATATTCACATGGTGACTGACAAATCCGTGAAACTGGGTGATGCTACCTCTCTCCTTTACCCTCATCTTTTCTTTACTGCAGAACACCTGACTTTCTTATCACCCAGAACAGAGGCTTTTTAGGCCAGAAAATGCAGTTTCCTTCTAATGGAAGTCATCTGCACAGTGCAGCAAGGTAGAGGGAACATTGAGCTGGTAAACACAAAATTTTTGCCTCTACGTGGGGCTGAGGGGCATAAGGACATAAGTCTGGGTCCTCCAACTTAGACATTCAGTGCTGTATTCTAGGTGAGTTCATCCCACACTTGCTAGACCCTTAAAGATCCTTTCTTAGATATGATATCTGGTACACTGTGAGACATTTTCTTCTTAACTCTGCGTATGTAAAGTGGAAGGTAACTTTGTCAACACTTCCCAGCTGAACACAGTCATAGTAGTTAGTTGAGATCTCTTGGAGGAATACTTCATAATTTGAATGCTTTCAGAATGATGACAGAGGAGGCTTGGAAATTCACAAGGTCAGAGAACACAGTTAGAAAGTGTGTGCAGAGATCTGGAAAACCTGACATACAACATGCTTCTGGTTTGATTTCTGGCTTACAGTATTATTAAAAATATAGTAGAACAATTAGATTATTATGTATTTATTTATTTATTTTAGCATTTCTGCAAATACCTTACCTCAGACTTCCCTGCCTGGTTTTTCTTTTTGAAGTGTCTCTTGTTAGCAACTCCTGCTCTAGAAGTGCTGAATTTTATCTCTGACCCTGCTGGGTGCAGAATGTGTCCTCTCCGCTTATGCTGCATCTGGACCTCAACAGCAGCACACAGGCTTTTGGCTTTCTGTTGCAGCACCTTGGTAGGTGTGAAGCAGCCAGACATCCCTGACTGAAGCATCTGCCAAGAATTATACAGTTAATTTGGAATTTTGTTTTCCTGAATAACCATAAATGAGTTTTCCCCCATGTACATTTCACTTTGTCACAGCTTATGTTTTAAGTCCTGCAAGGCTGAGTTACAGAGCAAGGTACTGTAAGAGTTTTAAAAAGCCATTTGCAGTCATCATTTATATAGTCACATAGCAGACGGTAGCATGCTATGTATCTATACGCATAGAAATGTTGCATAGTGTGCTTTATTGTTACTTAGTGGATGGATAACTAATAAGACAGTCATGGGTCATGACACTGACTCTTCTTTTTATTCTCTTTTAAGATAAACACTTATTTTTAAGATATCTAATACAGTCTAATACGTAGCATTTTGCTTGACTGTATTGCACCAAGGAAAGAATACTTACAAAGCTGCTCCTGTGTGCCACTGCTCTGTACCTTCTTTGAAAATGCCCAAAACAACTGCAACTTCAGTTTCTAGGAACCAGAGTAGAAAGCAGAAGCAGCACTGCCAGACATGTCCTTGTAAGGTGTAGGCTTGCAGACACCAGACTTCACAGCCCCTCTGGTGGCACAGGTTTTGTCATTGACACTTTTGCAAGTATTAATTTGTAAAAAGCTGCTCTATTACCTTCACATTTCCTGACTCACAGGCTAATGAATTTGGAAGGACCAACTAATTAATATATATATATATATATATTACAATTATAATAATTGTACTTGGTGATATATGCTTCTCAGCACATTTTAGTGAGATTTTCAAACAGAATAATTAACTTCACTAAGTAATTATGTCTTACTGGTTAACTAAACAGTGTAGAAACAGGACAAGACTGTGTAGCAATCCCTTCCTGCACTTTTAAAAAGCTCTGGAAAAGAATGTCTTTGTTGTTTAAAATAATATTATAATAGCTTGCATAATAAGCAAAAGAAATACTCTATCAAGACCAGTCGAGAATTTTGGAAGGGTTATTAGGTAAAGAGCAGTACTGGCATTTGTCCACATCATTATGTTTCACTCTCAGCTCCTACTTATGAGTTTCCTAACCTTCAATTTAGCCTTTAGGAATTCATCTTTGATTAAAGCATATGGGCATTTATGTACAATTTCTTCAGGCAATATCTTTGAAATGAAGGTGGGGTTTGCATTCCAGCTGGAAGAAGAAAGAACAGCGTAAGAAACTGTAAGAATGTGAGGTCAGATCTCTGAGGGTTTTGGAAGCATGTCCTGAACACAGAAAAGGATAAAAGAGAGTGTTAGCATCTACCAATAACAAAGGGTCACATTTTTCTATACCAATTACATGGGTGTAACCTTCCTTAGCCAGAAAGTCAAGCACTGAGGTCAACATCTTTTAAATACAAATAATATTTGTTCAATTATTAAACAAGAAAAAAAAAAAGGCCCTCTTACAGAATTAAAAGCAGATTCAAATAATAGATTAATATTCTAATATTTTAGGGAAAAATTCTTCACTGAACGGATTGTGAAGTACTGGAACAAGCTGCCCAGAGAAGTGGCTGAGCCCTGAAGGTCTTCAAAAAAAGTGTAGTTGTAGAGCTCAGTGACATGGTTTAATGGTGGACATGGCAGTGCTAAGTTAAAGGTTGATCTTAGAGGTCTTTCCCAACCTAAGTGATTCTGTGATTCTATGATTTTTTTCTGTTATTCACAGAATTTTTTTTCTGTTCTTCAGGAAGTAAAATAAAATAAAATTCTAACAAATATATTAACCAAATGTCATAGCATTTCTGTATTTTTTGACTATATGTATATATATATATATGTATGTATTAAATTCTTTTACACAGAGGTAACATGTTAAAAAAAAAAAAAAGGCAAACCTAATCTCTGTCTTTGTTGTTCTGCCTTGTGGCAAATAGATGAATAGCCAGAAACAGGGAGATCAAGACTTATAAAACCGGTACTTCTCACCTACTCTGAAGTATGGAATAACATCTTAGTATTAATATTACTGGAATTAGGGAGTTGCTGTAAGAAAGCAGCAGAATAAACTTGTTTTACTGTGCTGATGACAGTGCATGCCCATATTGAGTCACCAAGGGTTGCTTCATGGTTGGACAGTACTTTACAGGTTTTATTATTTAGCATTCAACTGGACCACAAAGTTAATTATACCTTAAGACGTGTGCTTCCATTCACAAAAAGATTCTTCTGTTTTCTGCTGTTTATTTAAAAGAACTGCAGCTAAAAATGAGTACTGGAAAAGGAAGTACCTGTCTTTCTGAAAATGAAGACAAAATAATTTCCTTGCCAAATCCTACAATCAGATTGTGGTTTCCTACACCTGTAGAAAGCTTTGTTACTGTCAGTATCACTCTCCAAAGAAATACTGATACCAGGATTAGGACATTAGTCATCTGTACCACATCAGCATACAAATTCAGCCCCTCTGCTGTTTTCATAGTGCTTTAATGATTCGTAGGAATATTGTGGATGTTTCATAACTAAACAGTATTTTATATTAATATTGTGTTTTCTCAGACTGGGAGTAGCTGGAGTTCAAAAACTGCAAACACAAGGCTTCTGATGGGACCTGGAAAAGAATATACTATTTTAAGCAAACAAAAAAGGAGAGTTTGCGTTGAAGGGTGTACATATGTCTTTTCAATAGTTATATGCAGGTGCCCAAATTCACAGTGCAAGTAAGAAAAATGCAGAGCTCCTGCAAATTAATATATCAAGTGATATAGTAATTTGTATTACTGTAAGGATATGGAGTGCATGCCAATCAGTGTCCAGTATCCATATCCCCATTGATGCCTGTATCTATATAGGATCCACATAGATATGAGACAGGGAATTCAACCCTTCTGCTAGAGCTGATATTTTTGTATATATACATTATTTTGTATATTTTGTACTATACAAAAATATCACACAGTAATTACTGTGTTATCTACACAGTAATTGTACGTCGAATGGCGACAACAACAACAACAACAACAACAACAACAACAACAAAAACAATTACCTCAAAGAATGTTAGTGACAGCACTAACAGTGGTTCTAATTTTTGTTTCTGTTTACAGAAAAAAAAATAATCATTCTGTTAGCAATTACCAGATGTTTACGCAGCAGGCATATTAACTGAACTGGCATACACCCAACTATAGAATACACAAAAAAATGACTGATTAAGATAATGGATGATTAAACACGGCTGATGGAAACGTCATTTGAAGTTTCTATGGAGGACTTATATAGAAACACATAATTGGGAAGAGCTAAAAGTGGTAGTTCAAATCCAAGGTCCAAGTTACCCAAAGATGTTTGTCTGGACTATAACTACAATACATTTTGGGTCTGAATGTAGGAAAACTGGATGACCTAAAAGAAATATATCCACCGCAAATTCACTGTAGCTCTAGCATGGAAATGATAATGTAAGGGTATGTCCAGACTCTACCACACTCTTTATTGGACTTGTTTGGTATGAGGCACCAAGCCTTGATGTGCCTTGATGTTGTAGGACTGGTCAGTAGGTAGGATGTATCTACATTTAAGTATAGGCTAAAGGCTAAATTCAGTAGGTGTACAGACTGCTGACTTGTAAGAACACCAATGGAACTTGCTTGACAGTGACTCAGCCAAAGCAAAACTCAGCATATATGTGCATTTACTGCATGCATTTTAAAACCTATATAGTCATACATTTATCTGAAGTGCAAATAGCCCTAGCTCCCAAAGCCTTGTTGAACAGACTCCATGTATCACAAGTGCACATGATGCTTTTATATTTGACAGAGGACTGATGTGAGAAGTTGGGGTACTTTGACATGCCCCAGAATCTCCTTTCACAAGGTCACGTCACACTTGTATGCAGTTTTAACTTCATTTAATTAGCAGGAAATAAAGTTGATAAATGTAGTCAAGTCTTTGCTGACTATGCTCTCCCCAAATTTTCCAAATCTCTCACAATGCAATGCTTGCAGCCCAGAAAGCCAACTGCATCCTGGGCTGCATCAATAAAAGCATGGCCATCAGGTCAAGGGAGGTGATTCTCCCTCTCTGCTTTGCTCAGGTGAGACCCCACCTGGAGTGCTGTGCTCAGCTTTGGGGTCCCCAGCACAAGAAGGACACGGACCTATTAGAACAAGGAGGGTCATGAAGATGATCAGAGGGCTGGAGCACATCTCTTGTGAAGACAGGCTGAGTGGGGGTTGTTCAGCCTGGAGAAGAGAAGACCCTAGGGAGACCTTACAGCAGCCTTCCAGTACCTAAAAGGGGCCTGAAAGATTCAGAGAAAGTCAAGTCAGGAAAGAAACACAAGAGAATATTTTCAAGCTTTTTAAAGAGTAATAGAATTCAGTGGGGTTTCTACCTGAATTGTTGGTTGAGAGGCACTGTTAAACAATGTATTTCTGTTCTATCAGTAATGAACTTGGGTAATTAATTAAGGTAATAAATAAAGCAAGAATTTCAACCCAGCAGAAAACAGATGAATTGGTCCCAAGAAAAAAAGAAAGGCAGCTGGAGCTGCAGGAAAGAGAATACTGTATTGTGATTTTTTTCAAGAGCTGTAACAAGTCAGTATCCTAGAGCTGTAAACATTTTGTGCTGTCTTAGGAGCAGTTACATGCACACAAAAGTCATATCCAAAAATGCACATTTGGGATTTGTAATTATTAAAAGCATTACAACCAATGTGTAGGGTTGTATTCTCAAAATCTCCTTTGGTATTTAGTATTAAATAAATGACAAATTCACATAGTTAATTTTTTATTTTACAACAAAAATTCATCTTTCTTATGCAAAAAACAAGATGATTGTGATGCCAGGACACAGAGTGGGAGTCAGGGAATATAATTTCAACTCTTAACACTGCATGTGTTGTTTTTTTTGTGTGTGTGATTTCACTTCCCCTTTCCGAGTCTTACACTGCCAGCTTCAGTAATATTTTGAGATCAAAAAAATCTCCTTAACTGCTGGCCATTATTTTTGTCACTAATAGCTTCTATATCCAAATACTTATTTTTTTTAGACTAAATATTTTAGACCAAAGGTCAGTTTAATTCAGGCTCTGAGTCCAATGTCTTACAGTACAGAATAAAAATAGAAATCCTCAGTTGATTTCAGTTTCAAGACCAATATATGTAAATCTTTTAAATCAATATGAAATTTCACAGTTAACTGGACAGACTGAGACATTAAGCTACATATAATCAAATACTCTTCAGTGAAACAAATAATCAAAGATTTTTGTACTTCTAAATTCTAAAATTTGATCAAATGACACAAAATATCTATGAATGCATTCTGAAAATTATTTTTCACTAACGTGAGTCCCTCCTGTTACTGATATCTATGATGAAAAATGAATACAAATTGTTGAATTGGTCCAGTATGATGCCGTCACTATGGTGGACCCATTACCAAAAATGAAAGCATTGACTAATATTTCTGTGTTTCTTCCTGTAGCCCATGTATATTTGGTGACTTCTTATAAAGATGTGGAAAACAAAACTCCACACCATAACGTAAATCTAAATTTAAAAATAAAGTGTAACATTGCATGTGTTCTTTATATTAGAACATACAGGAATTACTCAAGTCACTCATGAGCAACATGAATACTGTTGCAAAATCTAGTCTGTGCCAAATGTGTCAAGACTTTTCAGTAAATATTCATATGAATCTGGAAGCATCAGTAGTATTGTATCATATAGTGATTTGTTTATTTTTTTTATCCAAGTGTCTAACTACATGGCAAAGTTGACTTGTACAGAAAAAGCCATCTCAACCTAGTTCAGACCAAAAGTCACCATACTGACTGTCAGTTTCTTGATAGCTTTCAGTATATTGATCTATGCCTAAAAGGCAGTTTATCGCAATGCCTTGAGTTGCTGTTAGGAAGGCTGAAGAACCAGCTTTCACCCTGCACCATAAGTAGATGTATTCAATGGTACTTCTTAGTACTGAAAAACATCATGGTGAATGTGGATATCTGGAAATTGGATAAACAAGACAAATCACAAATCGTTATAAAATGGAAGGAATGTTCATCATGGCCATGTATCAAATGTTTCTTAAAAGAGGAGACAGAAGGACAGAAGGACAGAGGATAGAAAGACATATATGGAGTGAGATTGTAGCCTTGAAAGGAAAAATACCATGAGAGACAATCACCAGGAGGTCATCTACAACTAGAGAGGGCCTGGAGAATCCATCGGTTTGGCTCTTCCTGTTCAATATAAGGAAAGCACATCCAACGTAATGACAAAACTAAATGTGCTTTTAGATGTTTGCTTTATTTTTTTCCCTTCTTTGCCAAAGCACTATGTAAAAATGCTTTGTTTTAAGAGGGAATTTTACCACCAAATCTGTGACTACATTCTTAAAGAGAAGAACTGTGAACGTGTAAATTTAGTCACATAGCACAAGGTGATGAGGGATGATATGCACAGTATAATTTCTCTAGTTTTTTTTGTCTAAGAATAGAAGAATGATGAGATCAAATTCTGGAACAGAAAACTGCAAGAAGCTGAGTATCTTAAATGGTAAATAAATAAATAAATATAGCAAAATATGTGTTTTGAAAGAAATCCAAGTCCAGTTCTGAATGATTTTATCATTGGTTACTGTGATTTAACACAACATTTTCCTTTGAATATAGAAAAAAAGAACACTACAAAAAACACAATTAAAAACAAAGATTAAAGTGCCCAGTTTAACTTATCAACTAAAAAATATCTCATAAAAGGGTGAAACTACCTCATTCTATCCACAGGGCCACAATGCATATATATAATTTTAATTTTAATTGCCTTGTATGACATTTGGAGAATTCCAGAAGACTAGAATATTTCACCATCTGTGTGGGCAATTGCTTTGTAAAATACATAAATGCAACCAATTTTTACATGCTTTCCCAGAAAAGTCAGTTTTCTAAGCAAACACTTAAGGAACAGAAACACATAAAGTGCTTTTCACAGAAACTCATATAAAATGGCTTTGTTAAATCAGCTTTATAGCATTGCTTTTCTTCTCAGTAATCTCAGTTCTGGCTCGTGCCATGCCTTAGAAAACAAGATCATATCCTAAGGCAACAAGCTCAGCAGTGGAAGTGTGTTGGAAATAAAACACAAATGGTGCAGGGATTTTACCAAAAGTCAATCTGTTTGGCTTACATATTCTGCACTCTGATTTTCCCACTCATTTTTTTAAGAACTACCCTGCTAGTAGAACTGTGAAAACTAACAAACACCCCAACATTTGAAGACTGTTACATAGATTGCAGATGCTGATACATAGAAAAAAGAAAATGGCAGAGCTACTATAGGCTATGAAAATTTAACCATGTCTCTAAACAGAATTTAAACGCAGAGATTATATAGAAAATTGTGTATATTGTGTTATTTGAAAGTTGAACGTAAAAATGCAGAGTTGTAAAATAAATAAATAAATAAATAAATAAATAAATAAATAAATATGCTTCCTGCCTAAATAAAGCTCTTTCAAATAGAAAGGTACATCTGAGGGAGTGAGAGGGCAATCCTGTTTTAGAAGAGAAAATATAAGAAAATATGTCAAATATAAGCAATCTGCAAACAAAGAACTTAAGAATCCTCCTGTTTCTTCAATTCTGAAACTTTGGCTTTACACTACCAGCTTTATAGACACCACAAGCACATCTTGCATAGGAGAAGAAAACTATTACTGTAGCTAGGGAAGAATGGCACCATACCCTGAACTGCATCTCTCATCACCAAATATTTGGTCTTGCTGTCTTCTGGAGCTCTGGTTTCTCCACTCTGCTCTGGGTGGTACTATGAGGAGTGCAGAAAGACTGATAAGAGAACATGTCTGGCAGAAGCACTGTCTGGGAAAATTACTTCTCTAAAACTTGCTACTGCTCTAACTGTTTAGGATTTTCCACTGCTGCTGTTTTGGTCCAGCCTCTAAACATTCATCTGTCGGGTAACATCCAACAGTTTGTATTTTAGCCAGACTGAGAAGCAAGAAATGGAAATGCTTGCTTGTCATTTTGTCCCTTCAACTATTAAAGTAGCTGCTACAAAACCATGAAAAAAAAATAATTGGAAAAAAAAAAAAAAAAACTCATTGAAAAAAATAAAAATAAAAACCAGTCCTATGAGATTGATTGTATAATGGGCCTGTTAAAGTTTCATATAGCATTTTAGATACAGCATAGCCCTACCCTACAAACAGGGTTGTATTTCAATTACTTTGTTTTTTTGTGCTTCTGGATCAGGAAAAAAAAAAAAAAGCATTTTAATGGGGAAGGGCCATTTTTGTTTTTGAAAAACAAAAAAAGAGATCAGGAAGAATATGTAACATCTGAGGTAGGAGATGAGAAACTTGCAGGCTTATTGCCTGAGAAAACCTCTATGCTATCTTCATTTTAAACCACCACAAACTACCAATGGAAGTGTCAGTTTTGTCTTCCCCTAAGTCTCTGGCTAGCCCTTCTGATTTGACGCAGACACCCTTCCCTGTGCTGGCACAGCAGTTCACTTAGCCATGCAGGTAATCAGAGAAATGCGCAGAACAGATGATGATTGAGTGTCACTTACCCAGTCCTAACTGGATAAATCCCCAAACCACCTGAGTACATCAACACTTGGGCCAGCACTAGGGTCAGAATGAAGAGCTGAGAAATTATGGTCATCAGAGGACAACTGTTTTTGGTGGTGGTATTGTTTTACTGATCGTGAACATATGGCATTTCTCCAGCAGTAGACAGCCTGATGGAAGAAAATAGTTTTTCTTTTGTTGTTTGCTATCCAACTGAAGAATTACATCCCCAGATAAAGTCACGGTCCTTGGCCTCCTCTTATTACTGGCTACTTGGTTCAACAAAATATATCTAACAGCATGGCATTCCAGAATTTAAACTGTTATTTTATTGGTGTTTTGGGCATTACTACATCTCATTTGCTCTAATGCTTCCAGTTTAGGTGCAGCTTTATACATTGAGCAATTCATGTTTGAGGAATTCATGAGCAAAATATGTTCACTCCAGCAATGCTCACCAATTTTCATTGTGGCCTCTGGTCTTGTTCTGCCTAATGTGGGAGTCCCAGAGCAAACAAAACTATAAAGAGTACTGAAAAAAAAGGCTGGGTTTCTAAAAAGATTGATAGCAAAATCACAATACTCCAGTTCTGAATATAAATCAGGACTATAATCCACAAAAGAAGAACAAAAGGCACTCTTGTAGTAATTCAATTGAGGAATTATTTTAGTAGGAGAGTAATCATTCTTGTCTGCAGTCCTCAATTAATGTTAATTGTAAGAAAAAGCTTATTAGGAATATTTAAATTTTAAAGTCCCCCTGTGCAAGCATATCTGAATTCCCAGAAGCTAGTTTTAGTGCAAAGTGTATTAATTAAAATGCCACTTTGGGAAATCCTTCTTTATCCAATGTTCATTATTAACATGAAAGACAGTGAACGGGTTTTGATTTTCTATGAAGATCTTAGTCATCATGACAAGGATTCGAATGGTGAAGAAAGGCATTTGAAATGTTAATGAAATTCTGATCATTTTACAGGACTTAGTCCTTTTATAAAACTTCTGACCAAAATGAAGGATTTGCAAAGCTTTGCAAAGATCTAGGACAATGTATTGCCAAACTCTGGATCCCAGGATTTGTACTTTCTGAAGTGACTGACGATTTTTGAGTACTTCACTTTAGATGATCTTCCATATTAAAATATACTGGAAACCATATTTATTCTACAGCTCCTATTGGCCTGCCCAAACTATTTGTAAGACTCATAGTTCATTTCCTGCAGCTTTCTTTACCTGGGGTGACTGTTGCCCATATGAATTGTTCAAAGGCCCAGAATCCTATTCCCATTGCATTCTACTAAATACATTCTGTGATCAATATGTGCCTTTTAGATGATCATAATCTGATTATCACATGAGGATCTCCATGACAAATGGGGCCAGCACAAAAGAAAGGACTAGAGTTCCTTGTGTGATCAGTCACAAGTATCACACACAAGCAGCAAAGAGACATCCTCACGTACTAGTAATGTACCTGGGACCTGTGCATACAGTCCTCAGGTTCTTCCTCAAGAGGCCTTGACAGATTCTGGTAGAAAGATTTGGTATCACAGCTTCCCTGTGAATTTTGAAATTCAGGACCCTTTCAAACCTCAGACTGAAATTCCCAGTCTCTTGTCACTTTTGAAAATGTTGCCTTATGCAACCAAAAATACAGACTAAGCTGTGATTTGCATTTATGCCCCCAGTTGGTAGGGAAATTGGGCCTTCACAAATTTGTCACAAACTCAGGACTTCTTCCTGTTAGCAGCCCTCTCTTTTATATCAAATAAAGCTGAGAAATTTTCATGACTGACCTACTGAAAGAGACCTGAGCCTTTTTGGAAACTGAATCTGAAGCTAAGGTGGTACCTCTACACTCCTGTCTGAGCTTAGCGCAGTGTAACTCTTATCTCTCTTCTTTGGAATTCCTCCTGGCATTTGTCCGTGCCTAGTTGTGTCTATGCTAGTGTTTATATTTCCACTCTTCTAATAAAGTATGATTGAGAAAGATGTGGCTGCTGCACTTTGGGCCATGTTTACTTGGTCCTCCTCAGAGATACCAAAGATTCTGAACAGGCACTGTTCAGACTGTATGACTGTCTAGAAGCAAAAATTCCTACCCTTGCTGCCCCTGCAAAACAATTGATAGGGAAAAGGAACTAAATACAGATGTGGTGCCAGAAGCTTACAGTACCATAGCAAATGTAACATGAGACGCATTAGTACAAATACTCCCAGAAGAGGTGAAAAACTCTAAATGATACAGTAAGATCACCTCTGAGGGATGGTTTAACGTGTTGATCGCATATGAATTATGAACTAATGAGAAATAGGTGAGAAAAAAAAAGGTACCATGATGAGTGTGGAAATGGGAAACACAGTTTATGAAGACACCTTAGAAGAGCTCTACTTTGTGTTTAGCTGAACAAGGCAAATACTGAAACAGAATGTATGCTAATTGCCTATAAATACATGAAAAAGATAAATGATGAGGAAAATATTTAAGCCAGAAACCAATATTGGCACAAGAATGCATACTGCAAAATAGCAATTAATAAAGTTATCATAGAATTTAGATAAGAAATCCTGAATATTATAGGAATGTCTTTGTAGAACAGACTTGCGTTTGGAGTAGTAGGTTTACAGCAAAATAGTAAAGGCTTGTGTTGTGTTTTGTTTTTTGTTTTTTTTTTCAATACGGAACTAAGGTAAATTTATGAAGACATTCATGTGGCACAGTAGCAATGATAATAGAGAACCAGTTCCCATATGTTCACAACCAGTTCCCATATGTTCACAACAACTGAAAGACCCATCACCAGGAGTCTTTTAAGATATGCTGTCCATTATACAATGGATGTTCATACACCAGCCACAGAAGCTTGGAGAATCTCTTAGCTTCGCAGTAGCACCGTCACTTGCCCACTAGCTTTATAAGCCAGATCTTATTTCCTTCACTTCTCAGATGAGTAATGAGATAATGAGATAGATCAATGGCACCTTGGCAAAGCAAAACTAAACAGTACATCTGTTTCCAGTACAGGATTCAGTCTGAAGACATCTAGGTTAGGATTTCACTACTCTAACACGGGTGTTTACTTGTCTACTGAGCTACTCACGTGACACCAACAATTGTTCACTTTATAGTTGGTGCTGAATTAGTCAGTAAGGCTAATTTTCCTCTTGGCTGGAGCTTAGGCTGTGATTCATCACCTCCAGAAACAGGCGTTATGTTTGGCTAGACAGATCTCACCCTCCATCCTCCCATAGACTGCATAAACTACAGAGACAAATCTTTATTGGGTATAGTGGGAAATCCAGCAATTAACTTAGCTCACCATGTTGAAGACACTTAAAGATGGGTGAGCTGAAGTTACCTCCTGCCCTAATTTCTAATAAAAATAACCACAAATTTCAAAGAGAAACAAGGAATCGAAGTAAACCAAACACTTCTCTCATACAAAACCCTTCACTAAATTGCAAACACAAGATAAAAGTTATGCTTATGGTTTCATTACAAAGGATTTTCCTGCTGAAAGATGAAATTATCCTAGGCCTCTTCTTTTGAACTTGCAGTCCAAATATGAAAATATCATGAAAGCACTACCACCATGGTTAGGTAAGCAGGCAGCTATGGCAAATTTTGGCTCATTTAAGTTTTATGTCAAAGCTTTAATAGATAATTTGCAAAAGTTAGGACTCTGCAACATGGTGGCAAACTAGTTCCTTCTAGCAGGGCCTGTAATTTTACAAGCATGATAGATCAAAGGCAAATTTGAAATGTATTTTCAGCATGGTTCTCAGGTACCAAGAAAAATTGTAGCATTACTGTACATCTTCAAGCTTTTTGTCTCAAAGGGCGATTTAAACCCTATGTTTATCATGGCTTACATGCTGGCTGTTTGGCATGCAGCACGTGGATGTGTGTCCTGTGCTAAGGCAATGCAGGGAAGACAGCGTGGCCAAAATCTCAGGTGGAATTTAAGTTTTTATGTATTTGTTTGGCTTTGAGTTACATTCCCAGGTGTGATTGTGACAGTGGCCAGGGTTTTATGGACAAGGAGATCTGCGTGGAGTGACTCGTCTGGAACAACCAGAGAAATGGCTGTTAAGTGTATAAAGACAATGGTAATTTTGTTAAGGTTTAAGTATAAATAACGCTTAAAAAAAAAAAATAAATAAAGAATTGTCTGTCAGCCCTGAGGGCCGGGCCCGCCCGCGCCGCCTTGCCCAATGGCAGCGGCGGATGTTGGCGGGCCGGGCGCTGGCGGCGTTGCCACGGCAGCGGCGGCGGGGCTGGGCCGGGCCGAGCCGGGCTGGGCCGGGCGGGGCTGGGCGCTGGTGGCCGCGGTCGGGGCTGCGCCATGGAGGGGCTGGAAGGTGAGGGGCTGAGGCGGGCGGCGAGCGGTGGCTGTGGGGTGGCGAGGAGGGGAAGGGGCGGCGGCCCCGCGCGGAGCCCGGCGGGCAGGGCCCCGCTTTGTCTCCGGCCCTGCCTCGCCGCCGCAGCCCGGCCGCGGGTGGGGAGGGAGCCCCCGGGCCGCTGGGGTCCGGGGGTGCTTCGTGGAGCCGCTGCCTTGTTATCTCTGCAGGGGGAGGGTTGAGCTGGGTGTCAGGGAGCGCTAATAGCGCTGGGGAAGCGGTCAGTGAGCAGTCTGTGATTGTCCATGCTGTGAGCAACTTTATGCTGTGCCAGGTGAATTCAGGGCTCGTTGCGCTGCGGAGTATCCGCGGTATCGGTTTGGGGTTCCAGAAGTTGCAGCTCGCCTTCAGGATGTGTCAGTAGGTCTGTCAGTACGGTGCTTTACGAGCTGCTTTGGCCATATTTAAAAAAAAAAAAAATGCAGGCCTGTTCTGAGTAGCTGTCGCAAAATTGTTATTAAGGCTTCCACCCTCTGCCTCACTAAAGGTAATTGAGTGTTTAAATAGGAGGCAGCACCAGCTGGCCTTTGTTCTGTGTCCCTTCTAGCGCAGTTGGAGAACAGAGGTAATTCTCAATGAATACCTGTCTCCTTTCCTTAATAGAGCTCACAGCCAGACTGTTCATGTGCCTAGTGACTTCAGCAAGGCAATAAATCTGGACGTGATTTGGCATTCAAATCCAAAAAGGTTCTCTCTAATTTAATTTGCTCTTACGCCTTGCTTACTATTAATGCCTATTAATTAAATCTGAAAGGCAGTGTCCAGTGCTGTATCAAATAATTCCTTTTTTGTCTCTGACTGATGACAATCCCGTGCTGCCTGTCCAGAAAGGGAAAGCCTGCTTTAATTTTGAGTCAGCAATGTGTTTGACTGCAGCTGGGGCTGCATATCATCTGCAGCTCATCAATCAATTGGTTTGGCTGTGAGCTAGCTTAGCAAGGCCAGCTATGCCAGCTGTGTTTTATAAGCTCTGGTACCTTCATAACAGACAGTGGGAAGAAAAATGATCTACAGGTTACAGCAGAAGCCTGAGAATTGTTGTTCTTGGGGTAGAATTTCTCTCTGTTCTGACTTCTGGAGCTGGTTTACCTTCTCTTTGTATTTCAGTAGGCACAGGGAGTGGTAGGAGGAAGAATGTTAAATTGTAGAGCTAACTCATGTTTGCTCTCTGATGCTTTTCTTCAAAGTACTTTCAGAAGCTGGGCTTATCAAAGTAATGTTGTTTTCCGGGATGTGGAATGTTCTTTCTGAACACTCAAGATTAATTTAAGAATAGCTCAGGTAATAATATGTTTCTAAAACTCGAGATGACCTTTGGTTGCGAAGACTCACATCCCACCCTGTTATTCAGTGTCCTTAAGTATTAAAGGTCTTGAAACTGAGCAATATAATTCTCTGTATCTTTGTGGGTCAGTTTGTACTTTTTTTCTTACTTTAAACATTGCCAAAACACAAAATACTTTTTTTTCCCCATCAAAACATGATTTATCAGTGTTGCTTGAGCTGCAGTGTACATAAGTAAACAGGGCTTTTGCACAGTTTTTCACTTTAAGCTGTCTCTGCACATAGATTGGGCTTGAATGTGGTTTGTGTAGGGAGGCAGCCTCAAGAAAGGAAAATGAAGGCAAAGCCAATAGCAATAATGAATTATTTCACTTGGACATCATGCTTTTGTTGTTATTGCTTTATTGGCATCAGCAGAACGTTGCTGGTTGCCATTTTAGATTAAGTCTGTACTTAGGAGCACACTTCCACAGTCATATTTATTGCATGTTGAAGCATGGGCTGCTCCTGAAATCTGTCTCTGCCCATTCCCTGTCTTGGGTTGGGGCTTAGCAAAATGAATTCCCAGAGCTGATCTGTACAGCTGGTGCTGGCAGTTCTGAGTGTGAGGGATGTAATTACGGTGGGGGGCAGGACTTGGGCTTTTGACTGCAGCCTGCTGGCATGTTTTTATGACTGTGGAAGGCCCCCTCAGGCTGGGGATGTTTGGCCTGGGCTTTCAGCCTTCCAAAACTGGTGCGTTAATTTTCTGAAGCTCAGCAATATAGATGTGGGATCTATTTCTGATTGTGCAAGCATGCTTCTAATAAGAAATAACTTTACCCAGTTAATAACAATTTTTTCCATGATGTGGAGAGTTGACTGTGTGTTAATTGGTTTGTGGATGTGCACTGGTGACATTTAAAAGCTGATTAATATTTCTGATGTTGTGATTGCATTTTTCTGGCAGTGTGCAAGTTTAAATGTTCAGTGAAATAGCAAAATAAGTTTCTGTGTGGCTTAAATGTATCTTTACAAATTCACCTTTTTTTTTTTTTAAGTGTGCTTTATTATTTTCTCTGTATACCAGCATTGCTGTATTACTACACTGATAGTGAAAGTGAAATTTAGGATTGTGAGCTTTGTAAAAAGGAATTAGTGCGCATACGTCATTACAAGTGACAATGCTGGTGTACACTTCAAAACTTAAATATCACGTTCCTAGTGTGACATTTGTTACTCTGTCACCTTCTCAGTGTTTGGCTGTTATCTCAATTTTAATTTAATTTACTGGTGAGAATGCTTAGAGTGGTAGACTCTGTGCCTGCAAAATACAGTAAGGTGAGATGAAAAGCCCTGTCCTGGGCAGTCCAGCACGTGCTGAATGGCAGGACCGATTTTGACGGGCCAGCATGTGCTTGTGGCTGTCACTGCTGGCTGGCAGGGAAGAAGCTGTCACTGTCACATCGGCATGTTTGCTCTCCAGTCTGTTGTTTTTTTTCTGGGAGGATGCCGACAACAGCTGTTTGAGCTGACGAAATGCCTCTTCTCACACTTGTTCGCAGCCCGTCTCAGCGGGTCAGCACTGCTGCTGCCTGAGGAATAAAGGGCATGGGGCAGCTGTGTCCGAGGGAGAAAGTCCAGCTCCCTGTGGTAGGTAGTGGCTGTGCTTGCCCAGCCCCAGTGGCCACCTCCAGCCCCCGCTGCAGCAGCTGGGGCAGGCTGGTTGTGGCTGGAAAGGGACGGGTGGCTGCTTGCTCAGGAAATAGCCTGCAGTCTCCAGCCCAGAGCTTTCCCTTGCGGGTGCCAAGCAGGGACTGCTGTGATTAAGCATTTAGTCTCTGAGCAATCTGGGTGTGCCCTGGAGGTCTGTTAAGAATAAGGCTTGCTGTGCAGCACCGTCTCTCAGGAGCTGGGACCTGTGCTGAAATAGCATTTGCCTCTGGACACTTTGCTTACCCTGATTGTGGCTGACGTGCCCCACCCCAGATGGTTCAGGCATTCTGCTGTGGGGTTTTATGTGCTTGCATCCAATGGTTTTACTCATACATGCTTGCTTTCACAGAATTTCTGAAAGAGCCAGTGCCCACTCCCCTTTCCTTTTTTCTTTTTTTCTTTTTTTTTTTTTTTGTCATACTGCAGGAAATTATTTCTGTTTGAAAACAAAATATTAACACGAGTTTGCTTTCCCTTTAGTGTACATCTTTGTCTTGCCTCTCTGGATGTGTCCTTACTTTGGCAGCCATTTTCTTAAGCTGCATTTAAGAGAGCTTTCTGCCTTTTTGTTACATTTTTTTTTTCCTGAAAGTGTGTAATCTGTCCAAAGGCAGAATTAATTTTATGGTACTGTTCTGAAATAAGCAAGCTGGAAACTACTAAAGACATTTTGAAATGTAAAACTATTATTAAGGTATATATATTTTTAAAAGGTGTATGTATTTTTAAGAATCTGTTACTCTGGTAGCTATTAAAGCACAATTATAACTATGACTTTGCATCAAACTGCTCTTTTACACATAATTGCACCTCTGCTGAGTGATCTAATTCTTACATTTAATATGCTGAATAACTGTGGATGTTTTTACTTTTTCCAAGGCAATTATATTTTTGGTTAATATTTGTTTTGGAGTAGAAACTGAAATAAAGTGTTTTAGTTTTCAGAATTGTTCTTTAAGTAATTGTAGGCTTCTGTGATAGGGGAAGTGACGGGGGAAGTGTGTTATAGGAATATATTTCATTTTTAAAAGAAGGGAAGTAAAATGCATATACAAGACTTCAGCTGTTTCACATTATTGTTTCTTTAGCATCTTAGAGCTAGTGGATCATATCCCTGTGCAATTTTAACTTAAATTGCAGAAACTGGCTTGATCTCGCCATTGAACTCAATGGGTTAAATGAAGTGGGAGGAAGAGTGTATTTTACCTGCACACTATGGTGTGGTTATTATCAAAAGCTACTGTTTCATTTCATTAAAATCTGGTTCCAGGACTGTGTTCAACAGGTGATGGAGGAGAGCTTACTTCTTAAAGAAATTCCTTAAAAATAATATACTGAGTACTATTATTATTATTATAGATGGAGCTCATTATCAACACTATTTTTACCACACTGTTGTAGTCTGTTAACCAGGCAATACTGTGACAAACAGGCAGACTTAGATAGGGACTGTTCTGTCCAAGTGCTTTTGAGTAGTAGTAATGCGTGCAGTTAGTAGGAGCTGCTCTGAGTTGCCTTGGTGTAAGGTCAGAGCCAGAAGGCCGGTAGGTCTTTGCTGCCTGCCTGCTGTCATGGTGCATGCAGCTGAATGCAGGAGGGCAGTGAGCTCATGATGCCAAAACAGAATTCTTTAACCATACATTGATTTTTGCAGGTCACGTGCTTGCTAGTGGTTGATGTTAAAGCTCATTAACAGAAGACCAAATAACGTATTCAGAAGTCAAATCGATCAAATAGTGCTATTTAGTCGCCGTGGGCTTTGCTGTGTTTCCGTATGCATTACAGGGGAAGCTCTTAGAGATTTTTTCTGGTTAGGTGACATGATTGAGTGCCTCTCCCAAGTGCCTGTATGTGAGCACTCAGCGTGGGGAGTGGTATGGAAGGGAGGATGATAGAAGATGGGAGAAATCAGAGATCTGCACACAGTTACAGGGCTACGGTCTCTCTGGGATCACACGCAGGTGGTTGCGACTGCAGCACTGTGGTGGCTGGATACGGGCTCTTCAGGAAGAACCAGCTGGATGGCAAGTGGGGAGGCTGCCTTTTATGTGGGAGAGCAGCGGGAGTACGTGGAGATTTACTGTGGGACAGGTGAGGAGCCAGCTGGGAGCTCATGGATCAGGGTTAGCAGGCAGACCAACGTGGGACATGTCGTGTGTGTCTGCTACAAGCCACCTGGGCAGGAAGAAGGTGAGGTCTCCTTCAGGTACCTGGAAGGAGTCTCAGATTCACAGGACTTGATCCCCATGGGGGACTTCACCCACCCTGTTACCTGCTGGAGGGGTGGCACAGCAGGGCACAAACGGTCCAGAATGCTTCTGGTGTGTGTTGCTGACAACTTCCTGACCCAGGTGATTAAGGAGCTGACAAAAGGAGGCACTCCTGAGGGACTTCAGAGCCACAGCCAAGGAAGTGTTTGCTCAAAATGTGAGAGTTGGGGCAGCCTTGCCTGCAGGGACCATGAGGTGGTTGAATGAAAGATTCTGAAAAGAGTGAGTGGGGCAAAAAGCAGGATCACAAACCTGGACTTCAGGAGATTCTGACCTGTTTAGGGATCAGCTTTGAAGAATCCCATGAGATACAATCCTAGACAGAAGAGGATCCAGGAGAGCTGGTTATTTTTAAGGATACTTAGTATGACATCAGCATGTTTTCACATCAGAAGTTACACTTCATACAAGGAAGGGAAGAAGGCAGGGTAGACAGAGAAGAGGGAAACACACTGTGATGTGAGTTGTGCATGTGCTGCTATCACAACCATTCTTGACTGTGTGCAATTCATTTCTCAGTCACAAAAATAACTTCTTCATAGAATCCTCCTCCAGGTTGTCACTTTGAGGCAGTGGGGCTCTCCTTGATATTATTTTCAAGGCAGTAATACAGAACGTACCATCATCAGACTCGTGTTCGGTGCAATAACAGCAATTTTGACAAATATAGTACGCTTGCATTGTCAGGCTGGAGAGCTGACATAAAAACATACGAGGTACTATGAAAGCTTTACTGAAGCTTTTCAGCTTGAAGAAATTGAAGTTTTGTTGCTTTTTGTTATCTTTTGGAAGCAGAAGTGACAGGTTTACACAAGATTAGACTCCATTGTCAATACAGAATTAGATGAAGGGTTCGTCAGTCTTTCCTCTAAAATTAAGTGCAGATAGAATTAGACAGACAGAAGTAGATTGGTTTGCTGTTTATTGTGAACAACCCGATTGCATAAAAACTTCAAAGTATACAAAAAGCTTGAATAGGAAGAGAGCTTACTATGATTTCTTCTTCCTTTCTCTGACTCTTCTTACAAACTAGTGAATGGCATGGACTACGAAGGATTGGCTTGGTGGGGTAAATCATTCCCATCAAACAGTCTTCAGCAATGTATTGCAAGTACTGCCCATTGTTAAGCAGTTTGATGTCCTTTTCTTTCATTTTTTTACCTCAGAAATAACTTTATCAAAATATCAAAAACTTACAGAACATCCTGTTTTCAGTCACTGTTGGTGTACTTTTTTATACTTTTGTACACGAATCTTTTTGTTATTCGGTGCTCATTAAAATTTGTGTACTAAGCTGTTTGGACAAGCGTTTCACTACCTGTGTCACTGCATCAGTATTTTTTGGGGATGAGTCTTGTTGATGCTATTTGTCACTGTTTTTTTCTGTGATGAATGCTGTTAGTTATTGTGTTGATTTAAAAAAATACAACCCGGTCAGTGCTGATTAGAGGACATAAACTGGAGAACGACAGCGTAGATGCTGTGGCTTGATGATGCAGTTCTGCAGTTACTGAGGGCGCTCAGTGTGCACTGAAACTTTTTTGTACCTGAAGTGTACAGAACTAAGCGGAAAAAATGATTTGCTTTTGGAGATGGGATGGGAGTTGTGCTAAAAGTAATAAATGAAAATTTGCAGAAAAATTTGGCAAGCACTCTTTGACTACTGACTTTCAACAGTTATAAACCACTGGGGCTTGAGTAGGTGATCTGAAAGCTGGAAATTGGGCTGGAGTGTTCCTGCAAGTTTGACCGCAGTGAGGCTTGGTGGTTCTGAACATCACAGTTGTCTGACCAAAGACATTTAGTACTGTCATTGCTGCAGATAAATTAAAGGTTTTGAAGGATAGTCAAACAGTTTTCACGACATGACAAAATGCTGTTATTAAGGCTAAGTGCTGCTTTAATCTTTGCAGCCTTGCTTCTTTGGAGCATTCTGCATTTAGTATCTAAGCACAGACATAACATGGGAACACGGAGCTTTCCAAAAGAGAAAACTGTGATGAAACTTCAGTCAGTAGCTGTTCAGCAGTACTGAAGGCTTCTGCTCCCTCCAGGTGTGGAGTCTGTTTACACTTCTTTAATCTAAAACCTGATAGATAGTAGGAGCTAGCATTGTGCTAGCTTTGACTATATCAGATCAACCTCATATGTTGCCCCACAGCCCTATATGGGTGACCATATTCAAAAGGAAAGCGTTCAGTAACTTCCCCATAAGCAGGTAGGAAAAAAATGAAAGATCATTGTACTCAGCAATTAGCTCATGGAGGCAGAGCTCTGACAAGGAGTTCAGAAATACAGGTGGTAAGAGTCTGAGAATTAAGTAAAGAGTGTTGGTAATAAAACTCCCAGTCAATTTGTTTAATTTGGACAGCCAACACCTTAGTAAGTTGAACTCTCTTTTTAAGAGCTGGTTTCAGGCAGGCAGTAGGAGAGTAGGGTATAAAGCTGTGTATCATAGTGCTGGCATCACTTCAACAAAAATAATTCTTGAGTTGGTATAGACATAACCATCTGAACCTAATTCTCTTCTCCTGAAGTGTGTTTATCTAAACGGTAATAATTGTGTCCTTCTCTAAGTTACCTAAATTTATTCATGTTTAACACCAGCATGTAAACTGCTCATGATAAGTGATATTACAAATGGGGAAAGGAAAGGGAAATGTAGCTGCTGGGTCTTGGGTCTTCTGTGGTTGTGTAGCCAAAATAAGGGCAATCTCTGCATTGGAAAGTAGCCATGGCAGGAGGGATTTCCAATGCACAGCCATGAAGCTGGCTAGTGAATTCCTGATTCATCTTCAGGGTTGTATTCCTCATACAACCTGGAGGAAGTATGAAGTACTAGAAGAGTAGTGCTCCTTAGCAAATTTGTTGCTTGTATGATTTATCCTTATTTACTATAATTTGGGAGGCTTATATGTACTGAGGAGTGGCATATCAGGAAAAGAGTTCTCTAAGACTCAACCATCCACTGCTAAATTTTCAGTTGCCACTTCAGAGAATGCTTTCCTGAAGTTATTTGTGATCTCAATGCAACCTGTTTCTTCTAACTGTTGATTAGAGAGATAAAAGAAATAAATCAGTTCATTTTTTTCTCCTAGAAATCCCAAAGTTTTCAGCTATACATTTTTTGCTTTTGTTTACTCCTTTTTCATTTTATCAGGCTAAAAACACTCAGGATAAGATTTTTATGTTCTTACTGCTTTTTTTTATCATAGTTGTGCTGGAAAGCTATGGCCAAAAATAATTAATTTCAATGAAAAAGATCATAGAATCAATGTTGGAAAAGACCTTCAAGATCATCTGGTCCTACCACCACTGTCACCCACTAAGCCATGTCCCCAAGCACCACGTCCAACCTCTCCTTGAACACCCCCAGGGACAGTGATGCCACCACCTCCCTGGGCAACCCGTCCCAGTGCCTGACTGCTCTTTTTGAGAAGAAATGTCTCCTCATTTCCAATCTGAACCTCCCCTGGTGCAACTTGAGGCCATGCCCTCTAGTCCTATTCCTAGTTACCTGTGCAAAGAGGCTGACCCCCAGCTCCCCACACCTTCCTGTCAGGTAGTTGTGGAGAGAGCAATAAGGTCTCCCCTGAGACTCCAGACTAAAAAACCCCAGCTCTCTTAGTGGCCCCTCATAGGACTTGTGTTCCAGGCCCTTCACCAGCTTTGTAGCTAGCCCTTCTCTGGACACACTCCAGGGCCTCGATGTCTTTCTTGCAGTGAGGGTCCCAAAACTGAACACAGCACTCGAGGTGTGGTCTCACCAGAGCTGACTACAGGGGGAAAGAGAAAGGCTGCCCCTCGACGACAGGGACTGCCCTCCACCTCCCATCTTGTTTTCTGGGTTTGTTTTTAACACTGGCTTTGAGGTAATTTCATTCTATTCTTTACGGAAAAGAACAGAAGCAAGATGCATCTTCAGACCTAATTCCCATGTGCTTTCTGGTGTAAGCAGGTAGGTGCACACAGAAGTTACCATGTACCAAAATGGCTGTTTTGCAGTTAAAATAATAATGAATAGGGTGGTACCTACCACACAATGCTACTTATAATAACAGAAAATTACTCGGATACAGAAACTCAGTCCTAGTATAAGAAATTGGCCATCCATAATTGCTTACACACTACTATTTTGAATCATCGTAGAATCATTAAGGTTGGAAGAGACCTTCAAGATTATCTGGTCTAACCATTGCCATACTACCAATATCACCCACTAAACCATGTCCCGAAGTGCCAGGTTATCCTCTTTATTGCTAGTGTATGAAATAGTAACTTTTAACATTACTGAAAAAATGTGTAAGCATTTTTCTCTCCTTTATTTTGTTCATTTGTGTCACTTGTTACTTACATAGCTTCTGCGTAACGAGTATACAGACTGACTGCATTAGGTATCTAACATGAATGTCTTCAGGAAAAAAAAAAAAAGCTTTCCACCAACTCTTATCCAACTTTAACAATTTCAATCCCATGTTTTGTTTTAAAATTACCATGTTTCTTGTTGTAGCTCACCTCTTTGTAAGGGAAGACTTGGAGCCCAGGAGAGAAATGTTAAGATTTTATGGATTTTTTTTTTTTTTTTTTTTTACTTTAAATAAGACGAAAATGAGAAAGGAATGAAGGGATGAGTGTGCAGATCTAAACAACTGTGGGCTTCCCATTTTCAGTACAGCTTCAACTTTTTTTAAACTAACTTCCTTTTGGTTTTGGGTCAGTGATCTGTATTATGGGGCGGAAAGGGGTGGCAGTAGCAACAGCTCCTGGAAAACATAGCTTTGCCTGGCAGCATGGAATGCTTCAGGGAAGTACAGCTCTGTAACTGTAGCTGCAGGGAGTGCTAACTTGCTTTCCTTACTACGTGTTGGTATGTCGTGTGTAAATACTGCTAGAGCACTGAGCGTCTATCAAGTCACAGAATGGCCGAGGTTGGAAGGGACCTCTGAAGATCATCTTGTCCAACTCCCCTGCCAAGCAGGATCACCTAGAGCACTACTTTTTTTTTTTTTTACTTTTTTTTTTTTTACCTTTTTTTTTTTTTCCCCATGGGGAATTTAAATGCAAACTTGAATTCCAGAGTTGAGTGAATGCAAGAATGGGGTGAAAATCCATTCTTCATTTACTAAGGCAGATTTTTGAAATAATTCTTTCAAATTGTCCATCTTCTATTATGGACCTGATTTTAAGATCACTATTTGTGATTTAATTTTTATTAAAGTCACAAGTGGCATCACTTTGTATTTCCCTGAAATACATCTCTTACTTGTTTGTAATTTCTGCAAAGCTGAGAATTAAATTAGAGTAATATGATAATAGAAAGTTGTTGTGTTTTTTCTTCTTTTTAACAAGACTTTGCAGTGATGTCTGCTAGCATTATTAAGAGTACATACCTTGTATTTTTTTGATTGGGAGAATTGAGGAAAGCCTATGCCATTCCAACTTCACTCTTGAAAAAAAAAAAAAAAATGAGGGCAGGTTCCAGCCATCTGAACTATGTATGAGCAGCTTGCATGTTGCTACTTGTGACTAATGTGCTCGTGTTTGAGATTTTTAAAGAAAGAGGCCTTTGGAAAAAAAATCAGACATGATTATTTAAAATAGAGAGGGGAAAAAAGAAGTTCCCATTAAGTGTTGCTAACATGAAAATATAAGTCAGATGCAAGAACAGAAGGAAATCAAAATTTATCTGCAATTTCTCTTTCCTAGTTTCCCCTTACTTGTGTGCATGTAAATATGCTTGCATTTAGATGACAGAAAATGAAGTTTAATTATGACTTCAGCTTTAGGACTCTAAATTGCTGTCAGTGCAGTCCTGCTACGGTGTGATAGGAGCCTATTCATGTCTACATGGAGAAGGTATATAAATAATGAAAATATGGTATGAACAGAAATGTGTTAAACTGCAGAACACATTTTGTATGATTTGTAGTTCTTAAAACTTGTTGTACTATATTGATACAATTGATACATCATGCATGTTTACATACTGATAATGTATTTCATTTGAGTAATTGAAAAAGACAGGAATAGATTTAATAGTTATGTATTGGTACCAGAAATCTTATTCAATTTTAACCTTCAAATTTGGGGAAAAAAAAATGTGTTTCTGGGGAACCATGGCTGCCTGAATCTGCGTTTGCTTGCCTTGAAACATTTTGTTAGTTTTTTTTTGTTTGTTTGTTTTTTTTAGGATTGGTTCTACAGTTAATTGACAAGTATGTATGTTTAGCTGGAAAATGGTTTTCCACTGAGGAATTGGTAACGAAAAATGATCAAACCTTTGAACTTCCCTATGTTCTTAACTTTTATAGTTTCAACCATTAGTTTGCCTGAAGTACAAGTCAATAGAAAGTGCTTCTATTTTAATTGAAAGTGCTTCTATTTTTCCAGGATAAATAGAGGGAGCTGTATCATCTGCAAATGTCAGTTTCTTCCTCTGTACTCAGTCTAACCAGTCTTAAACTTGATCCAAATTTACTGCCTCTTGATAGATGTATACACATGGTATAAAAATATTTCTACAGCTCTTGTACAGTACTAAATATAGTAGATACCTGTCATTTGGAAACTATGCAGTTTTCATCTCTTACACAATTCCATTGCTTAATGCATACTATATGAATATACCTGCTTGCCTAGACTCGGATACTTTGGCTTGTTAGTCTTTTATCTATTTCTATAAACCAGTTGTATGTCAAGTATAATGTTTACATTTTTGTACCAGTGCTTGAATTGCCACTTCTGAAATGCTTATGTAAACCATCAGTAATAACCCGTATAAAGTGGATTGTAAAAAGAGCCTTCAAGAATTTTTCTTTTGAAGAGCAAGTGGAATAGTTTAATTTAATAGAAATAAGTGATGGGATGTGGCTTCCATTTGATGCTGTAACAGGTGATTCTCTTTCAAAGACCCAGAAATATCCAGTATCATTGCTCTCCATGTCTGTTTGAGCTGTCGATATGACATACAGTGAATCAGTCATATGCATGCTGATATGCAGGCATCTCTTTAAAAGTGCAGAGTGTCATGTTGTAAATCATCAGAATTCATGCCAACTTCTTACTGGGCCTGACTGCTTTGAAAAGTATGTAAGGACTTGCATATTAGCTTTCCCTTTCTGATCTGCACAGCCTTTGCATGGTTCAAAGAATGCGTACTTTTACAGTGACAGCTGAGGTTAGCAATCTAAGATTTTTTTTTTTTTTACTGCAAATTTAAACATTCTTGTAGAAGTATGCTTTTTACATTTTTTTTCTCCTTTTTTTTTTTTTAAAGGTGAGGTTACAGTGCAGACTGGAGATCTGTTGCCATGTAGGATTTGTGGAAGGACTTTCTTTCCAGCAGCACTGGTAAGTAGCATGAGTACTGTTGGCTTCCAGGTCTGATAAGTTAACAAGAGTTAAGCAATGGTTAGTATAGCTAAATAAAGTAAATCTAGATGTTTGTTTTTTCAAATACTTAAGAATTCCAGCTGTCTCGGTTTTTAAGTTCCTTAAAAGAAGGTGAATTTTATTTCAGCATCTCATCATATTCTGAAAATTAGGGTCCTTATAAAAGCGTCTGCTCTGGCCCCACAGAATTATTCCTTGTCTCTGCAAATGTAAGCCTGAGCATCATGCTATCTTATCTAGTTATTGAAGTGTTCTGCTAGTTATCTTCAGAATGCCCTCCTCTTCAGTCTCAATAGAAGATGGATTGTCCTTAATGTTAATATGAATTTCAGACACTCTGATCTGTTTTGCCCCTAAAATGCAAATGCTGCCTACCTACCATCAGTTTTTTATTTTCAAGGAACATTTACAGGTGCCTCCCTTTTTTTCTTCCTCGGTTCCTGAGTTTTTGTGATCATGTATATGCATTTGTGAATTCCTGTAGTTCTGTTCAAAAAGTAATGGTTGGCATAAGTATTTGAGTGAAAGCAGTCTGATTGTACTCATCAGGAGAAAATTCTGCATTTTCCTTTATTTCTTCTGCTTATAGAAAAAGCATGGACCAATTTGCCAAAAAACTTCTGCAAAGAAAAGGAAGACATTTGATTCCAGCCGACAGAGAGCAGAAGGAACTGACATTCCCACAGTAAAACCTCTTAAGCCACGGGTATGTTACACTCTATATGTAAACTACTCTGGTGGTTTACTCTGCATGTGAACATTTTAGGCAAAATATGTATGCTTTATAACAAGGTTTGTTTCTGCTGGCAATTTACGATAAATCAAGTAGGATCTGGAAGAAATTTAATCATAATATTGTGTATTAAAATAAAGGATGTATACAGTAAGAACTTCAAACATATAAAGTTCTTTCTTTTTTGACTTCTTAGCCAGAACCTCCCAAAAAACCATCCAATTGGAGACGAAAGCATGAGGAGTTCATAGCAACTATACGAGCAGCCAAAGGACTTAACCTTAAAGATGGTGGAAAACTCCCTCCACCACCTCCGCCATCGTATGACCCTGGTATGTAAAACAATTGAGTTTCTTAAATACTTTTTTGTAATTTAAACAATTTGTAAAAATTTGAATTGAAATGGATTTTTTTTTTGGAACACAGTATTAGTGAGTTCATAAAGATTATTGTATTTCATTGCAGTGTACTGAAAACTACAAAGGATGCTAGCCAGTCACAAGACAGCATCTGCTTAGGGATAATCATACAATAATTCAGTTGGTCTTCCCATGTTGACTGATGCAGTCACTCCATCAGAGAAGGCAACCGGATTGGATTTTCTTTAGAAATAGTGCAGAATAGCCTGAAGATGTTGAGAAGGTTCAGCCCTATTTACATTGAACTTGGCTGTATATATATACTGCCTGGTTTTAATTTGATTAGTTTGTATAATGCTTATATTGAATCTTAACAGTTCTTCTGTACTGACTGTATTGTCTGGCTCCAGGCAAACTGCTCCAGGTGTCCATGCTTGAACAGGGGTGTTGGACCAGATATCTCCAGATATCACTTCCATTCTCAACCATACTGCAACTGTAATAGCCAGGCAGCTGTCTGGTGCTAAGCATTTTACAGAGGATGAACATAAAATCCCTCATACTTAAGAGTACATGTTAATCCTTTATTGTCTGATCTATTTACTTTAGTGGGCTTTGGAGGTCTTCTGTGGGAATTCAGCCCTGCCCTAGTTACAAATGGCCTTTTTTATGATCTAGGGGCTTCCATAGTTGCTTGCTTCATGGATTTCTTCTTATTAATATTACTATTATTTTTTTATTTTCTGTCTGGGCCTGTCATAGTTTGATGATGGTTATTAGTTCTTTTACTTCTGACTTTCCATCTATTAAGGTACAGTTTATGTTTGAGTGTTCTGACAGTAGTGGAGTTTATGTAAAAATAAACAATTGCTGTTATCGTATGAGGTTCCCATGCCATCGCTTCTGTGAAGGCTGTGTTCTTCCCGTGGCCTTCTTGAGTCACGATTCATAGTTTGCCAGCCATTAAACATTTGACCTATTTGAAATTTTGTTTATTGTAAGGGCTAACTATTTAAACTAGATCAGCTGTATTTGGAGTAGTAACATGTAATCTCAATCTTATTTTGGATTGTATAATGTCTAATTCATTCTGGAGGCAATGACTGTTGAATCTTTGTTTTCTTTAATAAATTTCTAAAATCAGATGGGAACATATTAATTTAAACTGCTGTGTTTGTGTTCAGCTCTTTCAAAGTTGATGTTTATGATTCAGAATACCATGTTCTGAGGAATTAATTCAAAATTCATATCTCTAAGCAGTAAAACATCTATCTGAAACTGCAGCCCAAATACTTTACTGTTGATGGGCAGTATGTTTTAAGGGGTATATTTCCATTTTTTTTTCCCCCCCAATGTCCAATGTTAATATTTTCTGCAAGCATTATTCTTCATGGTATGACTAAATTTATCTCGGGGAAAAAATAATGCAGACACCAATTATCCTGTCTCCTAATTTTGGCTGTGTTTTCTTTGATTCAGGTTATCTTGTTATATTTCTGGTTCTATTAATTTCCAGTATTCCAGTTGGTATTACTCAATTCTTTAAAAATTGCCAGAGGAAAGATAATTTGTTATCTTTAGATTATCTGTATGGGAAAGGTTTTAACGTACTTTCATATCTTGAACAAACTGAACTGTATTTGTGTTCTTTATTAGACCTCTTCTCTTGTCTACTTCCTGACAGCTGAATTCCCAGCCATGTCCATCTACCTCTTTGGTCACCTTCCCTGCTCAGTAGCATCTCTCAATGCGTTTCTGATTTCACATAAATTGCTTCTGATTCTCAACCACTCTTCTCCTCCTTATCCATCAGCCTCGTGTGTTACATGAAGACAATAATCTTTTCCCTAGTAATCTGTGTTTCATTTTCAGATTTAAGCGACGCTGATTTTTCTCTGGGGCTGGTGTTGGTCTTCAAAAGTCTTTAAAATACTTTGTTTTTTGTTTGTTTGTTTGTTTTTAAATAACACTTGTTAAAACTCATTATTAATGTTAGGCTTTTATGTTTTTAAGATTACATTCAGTGTCCCTATTGTCAAAGGAGGTTTAATGAAAATGCAGCCGACAGACACATCAATTTCTGTAAGGAACAAGCAGCACGTATTACTAATAAGGGGAAACTGGCAGCTGATACCAAAGGGAAGCTTCCTACTAGAACTCAGGTGAACAAAAACATTTTTCTTAAATTGTAATTTGCATTGGATATAAAATCAAACTTCTTTAATAGTTTGTTGCCTGTAAATTAACTGTTTTATTCTATAATGTTATTGTTTTAGATACTAAAATATTCTTTTATTAGAACCTAAGCATGGAAGAGGTTTTTTGTTTCATATGAGAGTTGCAACTGGAGATTTGTAAATCAGATGGCAGCAGTTGAAAAGCTTAAAACAGTCATAGATGTTATTTGGAGATTTGTGAAAATGACAGATAAGGGTAACAGCAGGAAGTGTAATTGTGAAAATGACAGAAAAGGGTAGCAGCAGGAAGTGTAAAAGTAGTTTTTGTTGACAGAGCTTAATTTATGTTGTGCAAGTCTTCTGAATCCAGTTCAACACTGTTCCTGAAGTGGACAAATAAAAATCATAGAATCATTAAGGTCGGAAAAGGTGTCCAGGATCATGTGGTCCAACAGTCTACCTACCACCAATATTACCCACTAAACCATGTCCCTAAGTACGACATCCAACCTTTCTTAAGTAACCCATCCCAGTGTCTGACTACTCTTTCTGAGAAGAAATGTCTCCTCGTTTCCAACCTGAACCTCCCCTGGCACAACTTGAGACCATGAGACCATTCCCTCTAGTCCTATCCCTAGTTACCTGTGCAAAGAGGCCAACCCCCAGCTCCCCACACTTTCCTTTCAGGTAGTTTGTAGAGAGCAATAAGGTCTCTCCTGAGCATTCTCTTCTCCAAACTAAACAAATAAAGGTACAGAATTATATTTTTGTCTAAATAGAGGTTTAGAGAATTCAAGCAAATCAGGGTAAGAATTGCAGTGGTTAAGTTGTGATTATAACAAATGAAGGATTAAAGTATGTGTCGACAATCTTTCCTACTAGTATAATTTCTTTATAATAAACCAGACCAGCAGAAACTGTGTGACCCCTGCACCAGAAACAAGTTAGTTACTAAGTAATCATAGTTTGTTTTCTCAGCATGCCTGAGATAACTACCTATCATGTTACATAGATAGTTTGATTTAATTGCTTAAATTTCTAGGCTGTATTTTGTTACAGTACAAGCCTGCTGCAGTTAAGAAGGCGCCTTCTGCAGGATCAACACCATCATCATCACGCTTACCACAGCCAAGTGGTGTTAGCAAAACAGTTGTAGGTAAGAAATTAATGTTAGCAATTTTGCATTTATTTTCTGAATACTAGTTATCAAACTACGTTGTGAAAATTGTATTATAGCTGGAAGGATTTCTACAGTGTGGCCCAGTGATTTAAAATGAAGGAGTAAAAATTTCACAGGAGAAGCTTAGTGTCTCATTACAGGATAAGATGACTTCTGTCTTTCAAGATACCATTTTTATATCAATGTTTTTCATAACCTGTTTTTTTTAACTACGTATATGATATCTATCACAGAATGCTTTGGGTTGGAAGGGACCTTAAACATCATCCAGTTCCAACTCCCCTGTCATGGGCAGGGACACTTCCCACTAGACCAGGTTGGCCAAAGCCCCATCCAAATTTATTGTTGAACTGCAAGCATTTGTTTGCAAAATAAGTAAACAAATGGAATGGCCACAGATTAGCCCCTATCCAACAAGACTCTTAAGCATGTAGGGCTCACCTGCAAAATCATTCTGTGAAGTAATGCATGATTGTATCTACTTCTGATCTTTTTACATCAGATTTTTCTATTGCTGTATTCTCTACTAATTTGTACGCTGAATGTAATCATAAATTTATAAAAATATTTTGCAGATTTATTCTTTTTTCTGATAACAGTAAGGTTCAGTATGTACATTTACTTATTCTAGACTTCTTTCCTTTTTCTTTCTGAAGAAACATTCAATTATTAGAATATTTTTTCTCAATTGCATATTTGCTATACACTTTTGGAAACATACTTGTTTTGTGCTAGTATTTTGTTATTTTTTAATACAAGAAGTATGTATTATATGTGTGTAATGTATAATATTTCTAAAACTCTTGTTTTGAATTTTACAATAAATATATATTTTAAATGTATCATTCCAATAACAGAATCTTATGCTTTCTTATATTTCCCTTATTACTTTAAACTGTAAGGTGCCTCTTCAGGTAAAGCACTGTCTTCGTCTGGGTCCAGTGGGAGCAAAATTCAGACATTATCACCAGCGCATAAAAACTCACTGGGAATGGTGAACCCACAAGCAGGGTAAGTTCCTACTTAACGTTATCTTTTATAGCTTATTTTATACTTACGTTGTGCTGGTTTTAGAAGTGTCTGTGGGTTATGTATTCTTTCTGTTTTCTCCAAGCTTCAAAAGTGCAGTGGTTTGAATTCATCCTTTATTTATAAATGCAATTAATAATTAAGGAATATTGGAGAAGGCAAAGATGCATTTTGTAATGTTAAAATAACAGGAAAGGAGGTAAAGTGATAAAACTAGATATGAAAAATAGCAAGTTATAGAACAGACAAAAATGGTTGGAGTCTTGTTTGTTTTTTTTTTTTCTTTGTAAAAGTGGAAGGACTTAAAGAGAAAAAGAGAAAACTACCAGGCATACTACCAAGTTACTACTTCTCTCATTTCATGAAAATAAAATAAGAGGTCTCTGCCATGGACCACAAGCCAATTGTGACAGGATCTTTCCTCTTAACACAAAAGGATGCACACCTTCACTCCTACCTGCTCCTTAAAATACATGAGGCAACCAATGAATGAACAGAAGTAAGGCAATAGAATCCTGTGCTCTATGACAGCAACACGAAATGGTAGATGTGCATTACTAGAATTCCCTAAAATTACGGATTTAAGACTGGTAACTATGGGTAATGTGTTTAAGGCCTCTGGAGACTTTCTGGTCCAATTCCTATGCCCAAGCAGGGGCACCCAGAGCAGGCTACCCAGGACGATGACCAGGCAGCTGTTGAAGATCTGCAAGGAAGGAGACTCCACAACCTCTCTGGGCAGCCTATGCCAGGGCTCTATCACTTGCATGGTAAAGACATGCTTCCCGATAATGTGACGGAACCTCCCGTGTTCCAGTTTATGCCTATTTCTTCTTGTCCTGGCTCTAGACACTACTGAAAAGAGACTGGTTCTGTCTTCTTTGCACTTCTGTTCAGGTATTTATAGGCATTGAGAATCCCCCCTGAGCCTCCTCTGCAGGCTGAACACTCCCAGTTCTCAGCCTCTCCTCAAAGGAAAGTGCTCAAGTCCCTTGATGATCTTGGTAGCCCTCTGCTGGACTCATTGCATTATGTATAGGTCTCTCTTGTACTGGGTGGGAACAGTACTACAGGTATGGCCTCACTGATGCAGAGCAGAGTGGAAGCATCACCTCTCTTCACTTGCTGGTGATACTGGAAACCCTGCGAGGATATTCTGTAAAGTTTTCTTGGCTTCAGGAAGCTTGAAGAGCATTGAGGGTCCCCAAGAAGCAGTGAGAGAAAACATAAAAATAAACAAGAAACTGATTGCAGTTATATCATTGGTGATTGAAGATGATTTCTTCCTATAAACTATGAGTATCAATTTGGATGAACTCTGTATAAGATGGAGAAAAACAGCAGCTTAAGTTTGTGAAGAAGAAAAGACATTCTGAAATAACTCATGGGGATGAACAGCTTTATTTATTGCATAAATTTGTGATTTTTCATTTATCACTCTCAAGTCTTAAGAGTTAATGCACAAGTGCAAATTACAGCTCTTATCCTTCAATTCTAACACCATGTAGCATGAGGATGCAGTTCTGTGCTTCCTTGCTCTGCCCACTCAAACTGTGTAGTTGAGGTGCAGGCCTGAGGGAGTGAGTGTCTGTGAGGTTTTTTCTCCAGTGTCACAATAAGCTAGAGTAAAGTGTCCTAACCATGAGATATGGTTTTACTAAAAGGCAAACGTTAAGTGAGGTAAAGAGCAAAGGCAGCGGCTGCCTCCTCCAGCTGCTCTGGCCCAGGACTGCTTCTCCTGTCACCTGCAGCCCAGCCTGTCACCTGTGGGCCTGAGATCTCTGCCCTGCTGGGTTGGAGTATAGCTGCAGCTTTCCATGTTTCAGGTTCAACCTGCAGTAAAGCTGAGCTTGTATCTGAGGCACACACAGAGATGGGACGTTGACAAGCTGAGGGTTGCCTTCAGTGAGACTCACGTAAAACAGATGTAGGCAGCCAAGATCCCTTCCTCCTCTCTGCCTGGTAGTGAAGGGAGTTTACTAGTACAGGCACACATGCAGCACTGTCAAGGTTCTCAAACACACACGTTCATTGATCCTTTGGGTACCAGCTTGGCCCCTCTGTACACCCAATATCCCAGGCCTGCCTTGCAGCACACACACAGGAAAAATAGTGTGAATACAGAGAGTTAAGAAAAGATTTAATGATGAGGAAATAGGACAGACTGCTCTATTCAGTTGCAGGGCTTGGCCAGACAAGTGTGACTGGCCCTGTTTCACATGCAGCCAGCCAGCCCTTTTATTCTCTTTCCTATGTATTCCCCTTTTGTTCTACCTGTTTGCCCTTCTCCTTCTACGTCCCTTATGCCTTTGCAGAGCTCTGCAGTTTCCTGCATCATTCCAGTCTGGGGCCCTGTGGTTCTTACCAGCTACAATGTTCATCCTTCCTGCAAGTGGTGCCTGTAGCTTGTTAGCCCGCCAAATAGACTGAGAAGTTTGTTTCTTGTGATTGTCTACCAGCTTAGAAGTCCTCAATCAGATAACCCTGCTGGAATAAATTCTCACTAATAAATTCTCTACATTCTCACCTGCTCTAAGTTAATGTGACTCACCAGACTTGATTCCTATCACTGCCTCCCTTTCTTACTATCCCTTGTTGCATTGGAAAAGCTCCTTGACTAGATACAAACACTCCTTGTTCATATCCTTACAGCAAGCTTATGCAAGGTGGCCTTCCTGATTGTAGAAAGAGTTCGGAACAGCAGCCTTGGCAGAGGGGACAGGGCATGGTGAAGATTAAATTGACGTTTCATGAACATCAGAACTGTAGAAAATGAAGGGGAGACACTGAGAGGTCAGGATGAAAGCCTTGGAAATCAAAGAGGAATGTTATTCTTAGTGTTAGATGAAGAAACACATTGGAGCTGGAACTGGGAAAGGAAAAGGGTTTTTATTTTGTCCTGTGTTGTGAGACCTTTGGTTTTCTTTGCCTTGCATCAAACTTTTGCTTTTCTCTTCTTGCTGCTGTCTTTTCCTGTATCTTCCCTTCAGAACAGTAAAATTGGGTAGAAGTGATTCAGATCGTTGTGAGGGAGTGTGGTGGTTTTACTCAGCTGGGTAGCTGAGCTCCACCATAACCACTCTCTCATTCCCCCTCCTCACAGGGAAGGGGGAGAAAAGACACAAAAAGGGCTTGACAGTTGAGACAAGGATGGGGAGATCACACAACAAGTATTGTAACAGACTCAACATAGGGAGATTAAAGACATTTATTACCCATTACTAGCAAGATAGAGCAGTGAGAAACAAGAACAAACAAAAAGCATTTTCCTCTCATCCACCCTCTTCCAACTCCTCCCTCCAAGCAGTGCAGGGGAACGGGGGCTGTGGTCAGTCCCTACTGCTTTGTCTCCACTGCTCCTTCATGGTCACTTTCTGCCCCTGCTCCACGTGGGGTCCCTCCCATGGATGCCATCCTTCCCAAACAGCCTGCGGGGACTGCCCACAGGCAGCAGCTCTTCAAGCACTGCTCCCACACGGCTCCATACCACAGGGTCCATCCCCCAGGAGCAAACTGCTCCAGCACGGGTCCCCCGCGGGCAGCAGCTCCCCCCAGACTCCCTGCTCTTGCGTGGGTTTCTCTCCACGGGCTGCAGTTCTTCCTAGGGCCTGCTCCTGCGGGGGCTCTCCATGGGCCGCAGCCTCCTCCAGGCCACATCCACCTGCTCCACCGGGGGCTCCTCCATGGGCTGCAGCGTGGAGATCTGCTCCATGTGGGACCCGTGGGCTGCAGGGGGACAGCCTGCTCCACCAGGGGCCTCTCCACAGGCCACAGGGGAACTGCTGCTATGTGCCTGGAGCACCTCCTGCCCTCCTGCTGCACTGACCTTGGGGTCTGCAGGGCTGGTTCTCTGTTGTGCTGCTGTTGTGCAGCAGTTTTTTTTTTTCCCTGTTTCTTAAATCTGCTCTCATAGAGGCACAACCAGCATTGCCTATTGGCTTGGCTCTGGCCAGCAGTGGGTCCCTTTAGAGCCAGCTGAAACTGGCCGTTATCTAATATAGGGCAACTTCACAGAGGCCACCCCTGCAGCCACCCCACTACCAAAACCTTGCCACGTAAACCCACAGCTCACCTCTGTGAGAAGTGTATTTAAGAATAATCATAATCATCATAGTCTTCACAAAGTTCATTTGCATCAAAAAGAAAAAATTCCCCACACCATGAGACATATTACCATCACAAATTTGACAATTTACACTAACTCTACCCCTTGTCCATTCACCACATGACTACAACACATTCTTCACAAGTATTACTTTCTGAAATTCTTCACAACTATTACATTCAACAACAACATCCAGTCCATGTGTTGCCCATTAGTTCTCTGAACTATCATCCTTATCTCAAATTCTTCAAGCCCCACATTGGGTGCCAAAAAAGACTGTGGTGGAAGACTGTGGTGGTTTTACCTTGCTGGGCAGCTGAGCTCCACCACAACCACCCTTATCCTACCTCCTCAGAAGAGGCGGAGATGAAAGTATGCTGGAAAGAAAAAAAAAAGCTCGTATGCTGATATAAGGATAATTTAATTAAAGGAAGAGGGGAAAAACAAACAAACAAAAAAGAACACAAGCAAAGGCTGCACAGAAGTACAGAGAGAGAAATTATTCTCTACTTCCCATCAACGAGTGATGTTCGGCCATGTCCTAGGAAGCAGGGCCTCAATACGTGTAGCAGTTGTCTGGGAGGACAGATGTCTTCATAACGAGAGCCCCCTCTCTCCTTCCCTTTTCCCACTTTTTATTGCTGAGTGTGTGACACCATATGGCATGGAATATCCCTTTGGTTGGTTTAGGTCAGCTGCCCCCTCCCCACCTCTTGCCCACTCCCAGCCTGCTGGCTCCTGGGGCCTTGGAGGGAGCCCTGATGCTGTGCCAGTATTGTTCAGCAGCAGACACAAGACTGGCGTGATACCAGCGCTGCTCTAGCTACACGTGCAGAGCACCGCACTGTATGGGCTGCTGCAGGGAAAGTTATCTCCACATCTCAGTCAGACCCAGTGCAAGTATAAATGTGATTAGTATGTTCTGCCTGCAGTCCTTCTCACTTCCCTGTTCTTAAAAACAAAACAAAACAACAACAACAACAACAAAAACTTCCCGTCTTTTTGTCTTTGCTAAGCAGTCCATATGATTTCTTGGTCATTATACTAACTGGCCTTCTCATCGATAGAAGGCAATTTAATGTGTCCCTTTCCTAAGCATTCTGAGACCTTATGATTCTTTCCCTTTCTTTTGGCTATGCTGTATTCACTTCTGAGAATAAATTTGTCATGAGTTCTGTTGAAGCAAAGAGGTGTAGGAGTACCAACAGCATGGAAAAGTTAGGTGTCTCAGTTTGGTTGCTAGTGACAATTTTGGCCTTAATCCTCTCACCCTCAGTATTGGGAGAGAAAGGGGGGTTTGAAATGTTTAGGGTTCTACTGAAATACCTCCAGCGTTTATACTTACCTCTGATAAAATTCCATCAGAGTAGGGACTGAGAGACTAACAGTCAGTATCCTAAAGTCAGAATGAAAATGGCTCTTCCTTATGAGCTGCTAATGATCTGAGTGACTGAGCGTGGTGTTTCAAATATCCTGTTGTAAGTGCACATTTTCAAATGTTCAGAATGTTGAGAGACAATGCTTTTTTGTTCGTTTTGTTTTACTTCTTGTTTTGTTTTGTTTGTTTGTTTTTAATATTCAGTATTCCTACGTACTTGTTTTGACTTGGTTGAATTCTAGTGTTTGGTACTAGATGAGCTCCTGCAGTATTATTCACTCCCTAATTTTGTGGGGTTTTACGTATGAAGTGAAATCTTCAATTTTTTTGCTTAGATTGTTGTAATTCCAAATTTTACACAGAGGTAGTAAAGCTTATAGAATTACAATTAGAATGTGCGATGTCAAGGATGAATTAGATCGGTATTAGTAAGGTGGGCAGTTTAATCAAACACTGCTCCTTTCTGTAGAATCGTGGCACCAATTCATTGTGATGAATATGTGAAGAGACAAGAAACAACTTTGCTGGCTAATGTAACAACCAACCACATGTGATTAAAATACACAGGCATGCAGTTTTCCTCTTGCTCTTTAGGTGGCACTCTTGAACTGCTGTCTGAAACTTGGTGACGGGCATCTGAAGCTATTGATGCACTTCTGTTAAAGGTGAAGGCTAAAACAAACTGGGTCTTTCAGGTGATTAGCTTTATAAAGGAAAAATTCTGTAGCTTGTTTTAATATGAAATTCAACTCCAATATTACACTACTAATTTTTATTTTATAGGAACAGAAATGCAACCAGATTATATAAACTTCCTTTTTTGAATACTATTTCTCTTCTTTTTCTCCCCAAGTAAAGGAAGGACTACACTACAACATCATCAGCATACGCTAGGTTAGCATTAGTGAGACTGAGTTGGTACATTTAGGTAGGGATGGGTCAGCTGAGCTCAGCTGTGAAGAGTTTTCTTTTTCTCCCTGAACAGGGTAACATGTCTGGTTAATAAATATGAATGGAAGTGTGGCATAAGGGTCACACTGTGTCATTTTTGAGTCCTGGAGAGGCAAGTGAGAGCACAAGAGTAATGGGTCTCTATTGCAATCAGTAGGAAAGCCAACATTCACTTGAGTGAATACAGGATTTCATCTTTTTCATGTTGAAAAATTGGGAAAAGAAAAGGTAATTCTATGTAAATTGCTGGGCTTATATTCTGACAGTGAGTGATGTTAAAATCCAAAGTTTGATGCATATTTTATAAGAGCACAGAATTTAGCAGTGTGTATTGCATTTTTTAAGGGCTAGGGCAGTTCTTGTGAACTGTCAGAAATAATCTGAACTTCAGGAGGATAGGACAAGCCTACCCAATTTTTCCTAAGGCTAAGCAAACAGACAGACTCCACCCCTCTGCCCATGTTTTCCATAGCAAAAACACACTCTTTGTGGCCAGCCAGAGATCTTTTGCACATACTGATTAATTTCTCATCTCTGTACATTTCATATGTGAACAGTAATATTTCTTTTATTGTGGCTTGGAAAATTGTTACTTTTTTCAGTATGGCAAGTGTACCCTTAGAAATGACTTATTTTATTTTTTCAGATGAATTTTACTATTTGATGTTAAGCCCACTCCCATGACTGGGAGTCATGTCTGTCAGTGGCATACCCAGTACAGCTGAAGTGCAATGTGAACTGCTCACCTAACCAGTGCCAATACATTTTAAATTCCACTTACGTTTGCATACAGCATGTACAGCCTTTAAAAGCAACGTATCTTTAGAGTAGTTCACTTCTTTCAATAAGACTATAACTTACACAGCTTTGTTCAGTGAAATAAAGGTAAATAAATGTTATAGTGGTATTTGCATTTCAGGAGATTCTCTTTTTTTTTCTTTTTTTTTTTTTTTTCTGTGTGTGTCTTTAAGCGTGGAAGGGATACTACAGTTCTTCCTTTTGGCAGTCATGACTGCTGCTAGGTTACTGTCTACAGTACTCTACACTGAGGGTGCCCAGAGTTTCCAGATAACGTTGATCATTTAAAGTTCAGAAAGAACTAAGAAAATCATGACAAGTAGGAGTAAGTGTCGTGCAGTGTCAAAAATCTTGGTTCTGCTTCTCAATCCTTGGGAAATATGTATTTGGTCAAACAGGAATTGATTAAACATTTCCGGAGTTAGTTGGTTTGAACAAGAACATCTGTTTGGGAGGAGCAGTGGGAAGAGGAACAGTAGGGGTACTTATCTGATGTCCCACATTGTCTGGGGGCTAAATTGTCAGACTGAAATCTCAGTATTCCCTTCTGGTTTCATAATGAAGGAATATCATTTAGTGTTGTTGAATTTTGTTCCTTATGACGAGGTTTCCTTTGATTCTTTACAGATGTAATATGAATTGCAAGGTTCCCAAGAAATTTCCAAAACCCAAATTACCTTGCAAAATTTATAGGTTCAGTGACTTTTAATATGATGTTATTGGAGAAGTAGCATGAGAAGCTGTATGATATAAATGTTGGAGGTACACAAGCTCCTTCTTTTTTTTTTTTTTTTTTTAGATATTAAAAGCTATATCAAAAATAGTGAGCTTCCTTGACAGTAATTAGCTGTTTAATTATTTTCCTGGCATTACAGTTTATTAAGGTTATATAACAAGAGTCAGAGAACCCCACAGTGAGTTTAGAAAGTTATTTCTCTTGGTATAAAAGTATAGCTTTTTCATTATTGTTTTTGTTCATTTGTTTTCCTTATAACTTCCCTTGAGTGGTAGAAAACTTGTAGAAAAGCTAATCTTCAGGTGCCCAGACATTTCCATCAACTTTGGTTTGTTTGTTTATAGTTCTCTGATATCAGAAAGATCAATAAAAATGCTCAGATTGTTTCATCATGTTTCACTTGGGGCTTATATACTATTTTTTGGCAATAAGAAGAAACATTTTATTACATTACCAAGATGGGAGTGAAGATGTGATTTAATTTTTGCAAGTTTACTATATTGACATAATAATGCAAAATTTCACATGAAGTCCTGATCTTCCTCATATAAGCTGTGATTTCTCAAGAGATACAGTTTTTCTTATGATCACATGTGGGAGGGAGAGATAATGTTGGTTTTTTTTGTTTGTTTGTTTGTTTGTTTGTCTATTGTGAGTGGGTGTTTTGATAATTAAAACAATTGTTTTTCTTTCAGGTTTTCTTTAGTCTTTTTTTTTTTAATCTCTATAAAAGAGAATGGAAGGCATATTAGTCTCCTTTGGCACAACATTAAGCCTTTACAAAAAAAATAAATATATATATATATATTTCTTCTTCTTGTTAACCCTAAAGTCCACAAGACTTGTACTTACATGTTTTACTTTCTGCCTGTGGTGCAATTACCTGAAGTAACTAGGAAAATAAAACTAACATTCACATTTTAAAGAAACTGTACAGCCTTGAAGAGGCTTTCAGGGTAGGGTGTAGCTGCATTACCTGAGTGTTCCCTAGGCTTCCAACCTTAGATGCTATCACGCTGGGGAAACCTGGTGTGCTGGCTCTAAGGAACAGTACGGAGCATCGAGTGGAGTGGAGACACCACGGCTAGGCTCTGTGACCAGGTGGGGACTCGGTTGTTCTTGTGCACACCGAAACTGATAAGCTGCACTTTTTGCTACTCTGAGCCAAGGGCCTGTCATGTTTTGACAAATGCTGTACCCTGGTGTACTTTTGCTCATTATAATATCATTATAATACCAAAACACACCTCCATCCCAAAAGCTACCCACCTCCAAGGTGCGACCACCCCTTGCTGAGCATGCGCTCTGAATTTCTTGGAGCCTATTACTTTAAAATGGAGACGGGAGAACTTTTTACCAATCATAACTAAAATATGCTTGACTAGAGTCACTCAAGCTCCACCTAAAAGATAGAAAATAATATAAATTGGCCTAAGAGAGAGGGGATGTTAGGGTTGATACCATGGTCAGGGGAGATACCATCCCGAGGGAATACAACATCCTGAGGACCTCCTGACTCCTGGGACCAGTCCCAGGCTGAGCCTCTCTTCCCCCCCATTGGGACACCTTTGGGTGAGATTTGAACACTTGGTTATCAGTCTTTCTAGAGTCTTTAATCCTCTTAACGCGTTAATTTCTGGGCTGCGCACCTGTGACACCCGTAACACCCGTAACACCTGTGTCACCTGTGTATTTCATGCATGCTAGCTTGCTTTTGCAGACAGTCACTATCGCCAGCAATCCAAAGAACCTGTGTACCTGTTGCTGTAATAAACCATACTTGATTGCACTGTTCCTGGCAGTGATAGTTCTCATTAAACGAGACTAGAGTAAGGGTGGTTATACGTTATTGGTGAATCCGTGACCGTGATAGCTCACTGCTCTGAATCCAACCAGCCCCCTAACAGTTAGTGTGTTATTGGTGAATTCTGTGATTGTGATAGTTCAGTACCCTGAATCCTAGCTGGCCCATAACAGTTAATCAGCTACACCCCTTAACGCAACACTGCCATCTTAATAAAGTTGCTGTATGTTGTAAATATGAGCCTCCTTTTCTCGGTGTGATGAATTTGACATTAGAAAAGGTATTCTTAAAACAAAAAAGCCTAAATGTGAGAGTGTTTTGAAGACTGTAAGGAAAACTAGCAAAATTTTTTTTATTTGCTTTTTAAGATATATTTTGGAGACCTAATACAATTATAAGTCTATGAAATATTCTTCTTTTTAATGTAAGAACACACACGCACCCCATTTGCTTGCTCGATTATTAAAGTCTGATTTGTACCGGGTAAATGTCTTTTTTAGTAAATAGGAATTCTCTGGAAATACAAATATGTAAGTACTTTTTTTTGTTTGTTTGTTTTGGTGATAAGGAGATTGCCAGACTGCTATTTAAGTTATGAGTACCCCTTCATTTATTTTAATAGTAAGATGGACAAGTTAGGCCAACCACTGCAAACTGGAAGAGATCACAGAATCACAGAACTGTAGGGGTTGGAAGGGACCTCGAAAGATCATTGGGTCCAACCCCCCTGCCAAAGCAGGTTCCTTAGAGCAGGCTGCCCAGGTAGGCTTACAGACGGGCCTTGAATATCTCCAGAGAAGGAGACTCCACAACCTCCCTGGGCAGCCTGTTCCAGTGCTCTGTCACCCTCACCATGAAGTTCTTTCGCCTGTTGGTGCAGAACTTCCTGGGCTCCATTTTGTGGCCATTGCCCATTGTCCTGTCCACACAAACCACTGAAAAGAGGTTGGCCAAATCCCTCTGTCTCCCACACCTCAGGTATTTATACACATTGATGAAATCCCCTCTCAGTATATAGATATGCAAAGGTTTTATGACATTGATGAAAAAGCAAACAGTACCATCAAAAGACCAAATGAGTTATTGCCTGGTATTACAAATCTGCTTGGTTTATGCTTTACAGAAACGTTCCTCAAAACCATTTGAATAGCAAAAGTATGACCTTGAAAGATACCTGCTGCCCAGTATGTCTTCAGTATAAATGTTGTGGGAATATAATTAGTATCTCTTAGGTAAACTGCTTCATTGTAGGAATGGAAAGGTGATGAAAACCCCTTTTTCAGATTTGATTTCTTCTGTCACTGAATCTAGACTAAGAGTAATATAGTCTGTAAACCTGAGATGAAAATGAAGTTATATGATGCAGAGCTGAAGTAAACATTTAAGCCTGTAGAACAACTGATAAATGTACAAATATTTGCCTTACAGGGAAGTGTTTTATGACAAAGGGAATTTATTGTGCTTTTAAAGTCAAATATTTACTTCCCCTCCTTTTGTAAGATAGCTATGATAGTCCAAGAATGTAAGCAACACAGGCTTTATGATGGAAGATTAAAATCAAAACTGCTTTGAAAGAAAAGGTGTTCCAGTCTTTTAAAAAGGTCATAGTTGCATTGTAGTTAACACTTCCATGTAATTTGGAAGGTGCCAAATTCAAATGGGCTGATTCTTCATAAATAATACCTCAAAATATACTGCAGAAGTGTAATTAGGAATAATTACTAGAATAAATCGTATAAATTCCAATTATATAGCCCATATTTGGAATACAGTGGTTTAAGAGACAGAAACATGTCTAAATCTTGTAATGCTGTGGTAGTGCTGTAACCAAAGCCGAGATACTTTGTAGACAAGGCGAGAATGTTTGAACTTGGATTCCTATTTTAAGCAAAAGGAATAAAGGAGAATGGGTAGCTTTTTAGAGAGAGTTTTTTTGTGTGTGTGTTCCTTGTCATAGTTGGTTAGTCATGAATCCTGTCTGTGTACCCTCAAAAATATGTCAATTTTTCATATTATAATTCATTACTAAGATGTTGAAAATTCTGGTTGGTGAGTTCCTAAACGTGCTTACAAGTATCCCTTGTCTGTAGAGCAGGGACTTGACTCTTCTTCTTGACAGAATTTCGTTAGGAGTATATGCTTTTAATCTGCTATTCACATCTTCACTGTTTATGTTGTACTTACTCAAAGGACCACTGGAATTTTGGATTGAACATGTCTTCCTTGAAGGAGGTTGTTCAGCATATTACGTGCCGACAGCACTGGACAAATGCGAATAGCTACTAGCCATTGTTAAATTCAGCATAGCCATGCAGATGGTGACAGTTTATAGTAGAGGTTCTTGGACTTTGGTATGCATGCCGTTAGTCATTGGAGACATACTTAGGATTTTGCACTGAAGTATCAGTAGTTGTGAGTGATGGTGATAGCTATCAAGAATATCTAAAAATGCGTTGTCTAAGAAGCAAACTTGATATGTCGATATTTCATTGCAAAATATAACCAAATTGCAAGTGTGTGAATGGCAAAGTTAAGCATCTCATACAAAATTGTTTAAGCTTTCAATTTTGCATGCAGTAGCAATTCAACTAGATGTATAACATAAGTTGCTTAGCAAGAGAGGTCACCTTCGGTCTTAATTCTTCTGAAATTGCGACAGGATAATAAATGTCTGTAAAGGTATGTCAGAACTTTAAGGATTAAAGATAGCATTGTGACAGCTTCACCTGCTGTCAGGCTCCATCACTATTTCTCATCATACAACTTTGAACAAGTGTGTATATATATATATATATATGTTATATATAATTACATATGTATACAATTATACACACGTATATATAATACATTATATAATATATAGAATACATAATTATGTATGTAGTTTTGTATTTATACCTACTGGACAAATGGATAGAAATAGCAGAAGTTGGACAGACTGGGAGACCAAGCTATAGTGGCAGAAATGGAGATAATCAAGAATGTCTGGCAATGTTGGAAGACATCTGTCTCCATAGATCAGATTGCAAATTATGGATCCAGTTTCAAGATTTATAATAAAATATACACTAAACCTGATTCTAATTCTAGTGTCCAGATCTGGGGTGCATAAAGTTGTAGACAGTGGCAGCTTTCTGCTATTGATTTACTTGTTGAAATAGCAAAAATCATTGCAGTTTACTATAATACTAATGTTAAGAGTCTATTGCAGTCTGAAAATAGGTCTTTTTTCTTTTTTTTCCTGCATTTTTAGAAAGAATAATATATCTGTGAATAAGCAAACCTATTCTTAAGTATTTAGGAGTTAGGATGCCCTGTTTAACCTTAGTAAAATTCAAAGTTTTCTTGTGACTACCTTGCTCAACAGACAGGATAGACAGTGCACTTTCAATGTGGTTTTTTTTTTTTTTTTTGGTTATTTTGTTTGTTTTTTTTACTTTTTCCTGGTTTCACTGGTAACCTATGTGTCATATTATACATTCAAATCATATTCTTAAGACATTGATTTTGGGGAAACTTCTCGAATATACATATATTATTAAAGTATCAGTTGACTTTTTTTAGAGACCCTAGTAGGGTAAGGGTATATTAATATACATATTTTAAAGAAGTGAACAGCTGAAATACAGGAAAGAGAAGTGGACTATTTTTCACGTCAATTTCTTTCAAATATCTAGGACTTTTTTTTTTTAAATATTCCTTGCATTATGTAGGAAATGATTGATTCAAGGTGTATCCTGAAGAGATTTCAATTTAAGATATTAATGCTCTCAGTTTCGAAAAAGTAGTGTGTTGGTTCCAAATTCGGAAATCTGGAGAAAACTGTGATTCATTAATAGGTTAGAAAAGTGTGGTTTAAATTATTTGGAATTGTCTAAGCAGGAATTGGGACATAATTCTGGTCCACATTGTTTGATCATCACTGATTCATGAGATCTACCATTTCTTTGCCTGCAGTTAAGTTTTTATACATTTTTATACATTTTTCTAGCTTCCATAACAAATAAAGTAAAAGTCCATTATATTTTTCTGCACTATTGAGCTTTAATGAATTTTACCAGTATTTAAAGCACGGTCTGCCTCCAATCTAAAATGAGATGGAGGAAATAATGCATGATAGTTTTTTTAGTGTCTGTAGTGTTGTGTGTCCGTGTAACATCATAATGTAAGTTACACTTAGAACTTTTATCATGTAATTCTGTAGCTTCTGAAAAACTGACATGACTTCTGATGTTATATCAGAATTAAAACCTATGTAGTGCTTTTCAGTCTACACAATGTTTTAAGTAAAATCATCTTTAGAATCTCTTTGCCAGGTAAGAGGACTCAAAAGAGAACTGAAGGAGAAAGTTGGTGTTCTGCCCAGTGAGACAGAATTTTTGGTAGTTCCACTTTACCCGTTGAAAGTAAAAGCCATTCTTGTTAAACTTGAATACGTTTTCTAAATACAATTTTCACTTGATTTACTCTTAAATTTAGTTCCCGGTTTCTGTTTTTATTCTTAATCATTTGATCACTTTTCCACTGAAGTGTTTAAGTGACTGGTTCTTAGTGGAAGGAACTGAAAAACCATCCTTAGCTTATATTCACAACATGAAGGAAAATGGGCTTTTTGAAATGAATCGTTTCAAATTCAGGAGTTACAACACTGATCATCAGTTGTGTCATTGCTGTATTTGAAGTTATTGGAACTGAATAATTTTCTTTATATTTTGAAAAGCAAGCCAAGAATAAGCTGTTTATAGTTTTGAAAGGAGCAGTTAGGTTCATCTGGAAAAAATCACTATTGGGGTTTTTGTTGCTGATTGGGCTCTTGGTGACTAACTTTTTGTGAGATCTTGTTCTAATATTTCGTAATGTCCATGAGATTGTCCCAGCTTAAATTTCATTATGCATCAGCGTTCAAGAATGTGAACAGAAAAACTTGGTGGTCAGGCACAAGATGTCATAGTCATTCTGATGCCTTGCCAAACAATAAGAAATCCTGGTGAATGGTAATTCTCTTGAGCAATGAAGAAAAATTCTGTCCTTGATCACTGATGATAAAAGAATGTCACTTCCTATCTTTTTTCCTTGTACTTCTGAGATTTTGCAGGGGATTCTGATGTTCTTACCACTGACCAGAACAAGCAGTAAAATGTTCTGCGTGTTTAGGACGTGCTATTAATTGCGTAATGACTTATATGAGTCTTGAGGAAGGTAGCTTTCACAGCTCTGTGGTTGTACTATTGAAGCCAACTTTGAAACACTGTGGCAAGCTAGAAAAAAACTAGGCCCTAATGTCCAGCTGGACAGACCTTCCTTCCCCTCCTTTCCCCCTCCCATACATATGCTTTGGAGAAAGAAGGTCTGCCAAGCTGAGAATTATGCGTCCTATGTCAAGTCTGTGGCTATTAAGAAAATGTTACTTGTTTTATATTTGTCACAAAATATTGGAAATATGGTATCTTCTGTAAATTCTTTTTCGCATTGCATTCAGTTACCCTGTATTTTTCTGAAAGCCCTGACAACACTATAAAGTGACTTATAGTCTGTCAAAGAAGACCTTAGAATATACTAAATGATCAATAGTGCGGGTTCTACCTGTATTTTGGTGTGATAACAAGTGAAACAGGAAGGGACTGGCTGTGCAATTTAGCTTGGCAGTGTAAGATTTGAATCATATTTAGTCCAATGTAGGCAAGTTCATGGCAAAGCTTTTCTGTATTTTAGGAAGTAAGTTGTATTATTCATTGTATTATTGATTGTTGTGGATTGTTAAATTAATTTTTGTATATAAATTAAAAATGCCTTTCCTTGTGTAAATTTGTGTTTATATAACTAATTGGATATTTATTCTGTTTTAGAGGTGTAACAAAAGCACGGACAACCCCTCCTAGTGTGGCAAGAACCATGAGCACGGGTGCTCTATCAAACAAAAGAAAAACAAGTAATTCAGACAGTTACTCAAGGTAGCTTTTTTTTTTTTTTTTTTTTTTTTTTTTTTTTGCCAGAAGTAGAATCTTCATTTAAGGGGAGTACTCACTGGAGAATAAGTAGGGGAAAATGCTGTTCTCTGCAGTTAATGGATAATTCATGGTCAATTTTACCTGTCCCGTTTTAGATGCTGAGAATGTATTTTCCTTGTTTGCCATCTAGTAGAATATCACTCTCAGATAAGATGGGCACAGAAGACTTTTAGAAATGTCAAAAACCTCTTAGTCATTGACAAATTGGGTGAATGATCATTCAAATGGCCAGTGGTTCACTTGAAGTTAAATGAAATCTTTTAAAGAGCAGGGGGAAAATTATATTTCTTTTTTAGGCTATTTGCCTTTCCTGTTTTGACAAGCTAATTTTTATGTTTCCAGATTATCTGGTTAACCTAACTAATGACTCAAACACTTAATTGTGCTCCTAAAAATTGGGGAATCTGGGTAAACTTACAAGGTCGTGGTAAAGGGCAAATAAATGCAAAGTGTAAGCATGAAAATGACAGTAACAATAGCAGTAATTCCCTAAAAGGGTTTAAATAGTTTTGCATCAAGTTATACTGAACTCAGTTACAGTGGATGTTTTTTATCTTTTTTTTTTTTTTTTCAGGCCTGATGGTAAAATAGGGTATGACAGTGGAGACTTCTCAGTCAATGGAGCAAGTTCAAAAAGCAGTGAAGGAAATTCACCCGTACAGTTATCTAAATTCTGCCATGAATGTGGAACAAGGTATCCAGTGGAATGGGCAAAGTTTTGCTGTGAGTGTGGAATTCGAAGAATGGTTGTGTGAACACATACTTAACAGCAAAGAGAAAAAGAGAAATTGGAAGCATCTGCAATGTACTGCTGCTTGGAAAGCTAGAGCACTCCTTCCAGTTAGACATCATGCTGCAAACGTGTTGAAACATCATATTGTAATTTTCTGAGTGCAATCTTCTGGTTACGTAGTAATTTATATATAAATATATATACTGTATATAAAAATAGCAGGTACCTTAAACTGTGCCATTCATGGAAATATTCTTTAATCTCTGCTGGAAATATTTTAAAGTATAAAAACATGTTAAGTAACTTAGGTAGTGGAAGTGGTTCAGTGTTACTTTTCTTATATAATCCTACTAGATAAGGCATTATTTAAATCACTTATGTAGGTTAACTCACCCATAGGGAACTAACGATGAAAAACTTCTGTGTCAAAAGTTTCTTTGTGGAGACATTTCCTTCATATGTAATACTACATACATGTTATCTATGTTCTAAATGAAAACAACATAAACAACTCCCTAGAAATTTCTGGTTAAAAGTGCAAAAAGACAGGATCCCTTCAAACTATTTAAACTATTAAAAACTATTATAAACACAGTAATATCCTAACTGGATTTTACAGTTACTTCCAATGATTTTTTTTAACTATTCAAAGAGGAAAGTCTGAAAATTCCATTCACATATAAGAAAAACGAAATTTGTGCAGCTTTCCCCATTCTGTTTTTGAATTAGAACTTGTTAATATTTTTATGTATTTATAAGAAGAAATATGATATACTCATTTTCATCAGTTCCTTTTGTTCTGAAATAGTTGTCTTTGTCTTCCTGTGTTCTTCACCGTGACTAGCATGTGTAAAAGCTCTTTGCTTTTGTCTTTAAAGGTTTCCAAAAGTCCTACTCTTTTTTTCTTCCCTTGTCTCCTGAAGGAGAGTCTGTAGTTAACTGTACCTAAGTGTTGAACTTGTTTTAAAAACAACCTTCTTGACGTATCCAATACAAAAAGAGATCCATAAAATGTATGCTGTTAGAAGAGTAGAAATTGATATAAGTAGCAACTGCTTTTATACTTATCCCTGTGCAAACAGCAGGTCCATATTTCTGGAGTTAACACATGATACCTTTTTTCTCTCCAATTCTGTATATTCATGGGCTCTGAAATCAGCCTCTTAAAGTTAGTAGCAGACTTCACATCAGTTCATTGGTTAGAAGAGTCAGGCCCTGGAAGTTGTTTTTTTCATTCTTTTAAAATAAATGACACAATCTATTACAGCCATTCACAAGCTGAATCACTTAACTTGTATCTGAATGTAGTAATTTGTTTTGTGAAGTTTTATTTTGAAATACTGACATCATCTTAGCTATGCGTGGAAGAACAATCTGAAAGACCTTAACTGTGCCTTTCCCACAATACACTCTTTTTGTCAGAAATGGTTACTTTGAGCTCACCGTTAGAATTGATTTTTATACTTTGTAGTTTTTGCAAAATCTGCTGCAGTGTTGCATTATAGCAACTTGAATGTTGTTTGCATTTTCAAAACTTGTGATTACTGTCAATGGGGCCTATTATGGAGAAACCATGATTTAAGACATGCATCTCCAAAACAGGTTCTAGTCCTGGAGGATAAGAGATTTAAGAGGCTTGATGTAGTCATCATGCAGGCCGTAAACTATTGATATTTCAGAACTATTACCGTGGAAATAATATAATTCATACAATATGAATTATATGAAATTGTCTTATACTTTTATACAAAATTATTTCTAGAAATGATCTTTTCATTCAATGTAGTCTTGTATTATTGTAATTTACAGAAGTTGGTGGCTGAGCATGATAGGATGGATGGCTGTTAATGAGAGACCTGACAAATCCTAGCCAGTTTATATTTTGCATAATTTAGGTTCTAGGATCCTTTTTGGCACATTCATATTTGTACTTGGAAAAATTACAATCCTGCATCTTTAGCATAGGTAAGTTTGCTTTAGAAAATTTGTCCTGGACTTGGGCCATGGAGGTCTGGAGATCTGCAGACTGAATTACTGGAAGCTGTAAGTGTCCATCAGAAAAGACAGAAATCTAGCATAGGTTTGTTTGGTTAGTGAATTCATCAAAGAATCATTTCCTTTATCTGACTTGATGAATTTCCAGTTCGTTTCTGCTGGAAAAAAAAGCTTTTCACCCTTTACTGAGAATGCATTCTACAAGGGAAATTTTTTAAGGAAATATATATATTACAGGTTTTCGAGAATTGATGGAATGGTTGAAAAATAATATTGACCATTTAGGTTTCCTAATTTTAAACCAATTCACATACAACAATTATAATTTCTGCCTTTTGAGCTTTGTGTAACTCTTTGCTTCCAACATAGCATTTAGGAAATTACTTGAGTGACATATTTATATTTTTTTATGCTTCTATGATTTATGGCAAGAACTAGACAGGCGATTAACCTCAACTGAAGGAAAAACTTTAAAAAGATTTCCTGAACTTTTAATTTGGCTTTACAGAAAGATCTACTGAAGTGTAAATGACTGTTGATAGTAACATTTGGTAATGTGTATGCAATAGAATCTACGGTAAAGATAAGCAGAGAATGAAAATATAATTGACTATGCAGTTTTTTACTGTATAGTGAGACTACCAGAAAGCTGGCATATTTCTACTTTCAACTGGTTTTGTCACTGAATGTCAGGTGTTGTTAAAAACAGTAGGGTGTATTACACACATTATCGGAATAGATCACAGTTATTCCATCTAAATATTTATTTGCCAGTAGATTTGTTTTAATAATGCCCTGCAGAACTGCATATGGAAAATAAACTGATTATAGCATTTAAGGAAAATATAAACAGGTAAGGGAGACAGTAAAGACTACGAATTTTGAATCTTTAGGTATATTACATTTGTGAAGAAATTCCTGAATTCAATTTATTAACAAGACCTAGGTCCAAAACATCGTGCCCTCCTCCTCCCACTGCCCTTATGCCTTGCTTTTTCATGAGAGGAAAAATCATGAATACAGATGCTGAAAGGGTAGTGTTCCAGAATGCCTCAAAAATCAAAATTTTGGTAATTGTTAAGATAGAACACCTAGATGAACTATATAGCCCTGATGCACTTCACTGAGGAGTCTAAACTTAGCTAGTGTCATCTTCTGGATGCCTTGTTGAAAGATATTTAACTTAAAAGCCTAAATTCCTTAGATTTAATATGTAAATCTATGATGATAGTATTGCTTCATTTACCATCTGTCTTTCCAGTTGTGTGTTTGTGTGTATGCACATGTATTTTGTGAGAACTCTTGTTATACAAACAAAAAGTGGTTTCACTAAAGCAGAGTTAATACAAAACTGTACTGAATGCTACTAGGGGATTGTGAAGCCCCAAACAGCTGACTGATGTACTTGCTGTATACTGAAAGTAAAATTTATTAACATGATTTTAATGTTACCTACTATCAGTGTCTGATCATATGTCAGACTTTCTTCTACTGTTTGCCACTGTATCTTCCTAAATTGGTTGCTAAGAGTCTTTCAATCAACAAAGAAGAAAACAATAGGGAGGGGAAGGGAATAAGGAAGAAAAAAAAAAAAAAAAAAAGAAAAATGTCAGTGGTAAAAAAGCAAGAAGGCTGTTGCTGTGGTCCTGGCTGACTGTGTTTGCATTCCTATTTTGCTTTTGCGAATACATGATTTACTAGGGCAGTCTACATAACAGAAAGGAGTGTAGGAGCACTGGGCCTGTAGTGATGCAAGTGCAATGGAAATATACTAGTGTCAAAGGTGAAAGCAGCGTAGTAGAAGGCCTAGGATTTATATAATGTACCTTTCAGAAGTTTATGTATAATACTGTTTCCAGGTCTAAAACAATCTAAGGTATTTCTAACCGCACAGCAACATAAATGTATGGTTATGCAGATAGTTAGACTCTTAGTCTCCCACACCACTACAGGAAAGTGGGCAGCAGGAGGAGGAGCAAACTTTAGCATCATTTCAACTTATACCTATGAAGTGAACGTCTAGGCAGAATTTTTCAAATTTGCCAAAGAGACTTGAAGAGCCATTAGCCTCCCACAGGTGGATTTGAAAAGCTTGACCTGAGGGATTCCTTGGCCTGGGAGGCAGCCTGGAAGCCTGGGGAGCTCTCCATGGTGCTCTTAACACTGACCCTCAGGTAGCAAGGTACACAGGCTAGGAACTCCAAAATGTATTTTAAGACCTGAGCTAATCTTCACCCATCATTGAAGTTCTGTCATCTGGGTGAGACTAGCTCTTACTTCACCATTGCAACTAAGAGTTAGTGTCTGAACTGCAGCGTGTGAAAAGAACAGTTCCATGATGCACGCTTATCAAAGTCAGCAAGAGGAGGTATGGTTGCAGTAGTTTAAACACTGAGGATCAAGGATATAGCAGTGCACCTTGATGTAGGCTACGTAAGTAGTTTGAGTATAAAATGAAATGGCATTGTCAACATATTATAAAGTTCTCAAGAACTGCTGGTTTCCATCACATGACTTTTGCATCTGTGCAATGAACAAATCTTTTTTATATCTTGACAGAAATTTGTGTTTTGTGAAAGTACTTGTTACAACTTTATTTTTTTTTTCAGTATGACTAAGCTATAGGTAATCATATGGATTGTATGAGACAGTGGAATTTCCATCTTTGAAATTGTTTTTGGTGACTTTGGTGAAAATATTTATATTGCCTTGGAATAAGTACAGCTCATTCCAACTTGTGATTTTTTTTTTCTAAGTTGCTGAGTAAGGTTTGAGTTACCTAGTTGTGTTGTTGGAAGAAATGTTAAGTAAAAGATTCTTAGCTGTATTCAGCAGTTATTTGGTCCTTGCTTTCCTTCCACTATTCACAAGATAAGGGATTAATCTTGCATATTAATGGGAATTTTTATTTTCTTTTTGTATATGTATTGTTCAGGATACCCATTTTCTGGAGGATCCTATTTAGCCCCATTTCATGTTTCCAGAAAACAACCTATTCATATATTCTTTTAAATAGCTAGTACTTTTTCACAAAAGTAATCAATAGGGAAATCAGTTTTATCCAATATGAACAGTAGCTTTTGCGACAGTAAATCAAATATTCAGGTTGATATTGTTGAATAGTGAACTTAAGGTCTAAATGCAAGTGCATGGTTTTTCATTGTTCTATATTTGTATTTGGATTTCTGGCAGAAGTGCAGATGGATTTGGGTCTGATCTTGTAAAGTGTTAAGTATTCCATGTCTGTTACAATACTTACTTTATATAATTGCTGTAACTCTCTAGGTGTTCATCCTTCATATGATACTTAGTATATATCTTCATAAGTTTATTTATTGATATTCTATGTTTTTAAATGAAGTGTTCGTTCATGTATTTGAGGTGATTAATTTTGTCAGCATTACATTTATTATGTTTGCCTTGTCCTTCAGTACACTGAATATTTGTGTTTGTGACCATCCAGTGTTTCGTTTCTTTTTTCTTTTTTTTTCCAGAACACCTGGGTTTCCACCTTATTTGATATATTATTTTAAACCACCAGTTCTGTTTTAATAAATGTAAATCACTACCTGATGCTAATTTGCCACTTGTTAACAATAAAGGAAATATGCCAATAAAACTTCTGGAAATCCATGCATTTTTTGTAGCCAAATGTGAAATTGTCTTTAAAAAATAAAATAGGGATAAGTAAAATCATTTTAACCTTATAAATATTGTCATGTCTTTGGTCTCAGGGAAACCATACCTAATGGGGGAACCCATCGAAAGTCTACTCCTGGTGGTTTGTAGAGAATCACCTAGTTATCCATTTCAAAGGTTAGGGTTTGTTTTTTGTTTTTTGTTTGTTGTTTTTTCATTGACTTGCAAGGTGAGATCTGTATTGCTTGGTCACCTTGAAAAATAACCTGTGCCAGATATTTAAGTTAGTAAGAGCTGCTCATGTAAATTTAATTCTGTTATATCTTTCCCAACTATATGAAGTGTTTAATTAATATAGAGCTTATCACTGTGATAACCTGTGGTAAGTCATTGTTTTATTTATTTATTATTATTATTATTTTTAATTAGGCTGAAAGGTATAACCTGTAACTAAACCTGATCTAGGTTAGTTCTGCTTTGTGAGGACCAATCACTGCTTTGTTCATGAAATGATTAAGAAGGAAAAAAAAAGAAGAAGTTATATTTTTCCTGTAAAGTTCACTTATGTGACCAGAAATTGTAATAAGGACTTGGGTTCCTCATTTTATTGGCTAAATAGGGCTGAGTAGAGACCAGTTCCTCTTTTCTATCATCTTTTTGGGGGTAAGTTCCTCCTGATGTCTCTTTTGTTTACTTTACCACACCCTCTTCAGAGGAAAACAGATGTATTTTCCATTCATTTTGGATAAAACTCATGTGCCAAAAGGCTACAAAATCTTGTCACTGCTGAGATTCCATGATAGCCAACCACCAAGTTTGCTTCCAAGTTTTAGTTTATCATGAACTATCCCAGTCAGATAGCAGGAGGAGAAAAAAAGAAAAAAAGAAAAAAAAAAGGAAAAAAAAAAAAAAAGGAAGAACCAAGCAGATGCTTCATGAATCCTATCATAAAGCCACCATCTCTGTTGCTCAGCACAAAGCTACAAAGCTGAAGAGGTGAAACTGGAAGGAAAATTAAAATCAGCCAGCAGTGACCTGTAGCTGAGGAACTTCAGCAGTTTAATAGTGTAAAGTAAGATGTCAAACCAGTGACCTGCCTTGATCTATTTCCTAAACACCAGAAATTCTTCTCAGCAGAGCACCTAACTTGCTGTTAGAAATTATTCAAATGTGCAACATATATTGAATAATTAACCCCACATGGGTTAATCTGCTCAATTCACAGTCCCTCGTAACGACAGTGCTAAAATTATTTTCACTAATTTTAATACCTGTTTTCCCTTGCTTCATTCGCTACCTTCCCATAAATTCCATCAATTTCTAAATTGTATGTGTGACCTACTCATATTCCTTTTTTACAATGTCATAATTTTAAAACAAACTAACAAAAAGATGGTAAAAAATGAAAGGGAGGTAGGAGTGGTGTTGATACCTTGCAAGGTCCCTTAGCCCATTTCCTGCAAAGCAGTTTGGTTTTGCCACATTCCTAATTTCAGTGGAAGCTGGGGAAGGTTCTCAATTAGAAGGAACAAATCAAAGAGCACAAATCACTGGGTTTAGCAGTTAGTCTTTACATAAAAGTGATGACTCAAGAAACTTGGCAGGAAGAATCAGGCAGGCAAGATATTTATTAAGAGAAGCAATCGGGAAAACCACAGTTTCATAACCACTCAATTCAAATTTCTGTTCTGGATCTCTCTCTGTGCAGTCTTTCCTCAAAATAGGCCAGAAACTGATTGGCCTCAAGATTTGAGTTGTGAGCTGCTGCTTAAGTCATTTAAGCCAACTGAACTTTGTGATTTCAATTTTGTAGTAACTAATATTGCACCTGTGTATTTTTCTTTTAACTCACACTGCTCTTTCCTTGCCAAGTGATAGCAGTTATTAGGAAATAAATCTTGGCTCTCAATTGTTCCTGAGTTTCCAAAACATAGCTGGTATTCTTCAATCAGTCTTAGAGAAAAATTTCGTCCTCAGCCAACTGGGACTTCTTTCAGTAGAAGTGATTTCCTCAGAAGTCCCTACAATAGTTGTGTTCTCTGAGCTGCAGTACAACATTGGGAAATCTGTTTCCTTTTCCTATTACATAAAATGTAATGGGTTGTGGGTTGGGCTGATTTTTTTTAATGGCTTTTTTTTTTTTTTTTTAGTTTGAAGTTAAAGTTGCAATCCCTTACATCAAGAGCTAAAGAGAGCCTGAAAATCTCAGTCACATATTTACAAAGATCCAATTCAAAGATACTACAAATTCAATAAGTTTCCTTGCTGTGATTAGATACAGATCCCTCACCATAGCAATAGGGCACACTGGGTTTAATGGATTCAGTCAGCAGATTTTACTCCAGTCAGAGGAGGTACATACAGTTGTTTGAAGCACATCCCACCATTTTTTCAATCTTGTGTTTTGAATAGCAAAGATTTCTCTGAGTAGTTCCACAGAAAAATTTCACTCTGAATCAGGAAAGAACAGGCTTAGTTGAAGATTTCACAAAATATTTAGTCCAAGGTGGACAGCTGGTCTGGAACTGTGTACCTAAATTATACTGTTATAAGCAATTAAGAAACAGATACTTTAAAATAGGAAAACTCATGCAGCTGGATCTTACAAAAGCCACTGTGATTTTAATGACCAGCTGTGGAAAAAAAAAAGAGAAGCTAAGAAAGGAGTACTAACACTCAAAAAGCCAACAGCCCAATTCCATAGAAGACAAATATTTTATTATCAAAGGAGTTATATCAAAGTAAGAAACTGCAAAAGAGTTATAAACATCTATAAAAATACCTCTATTTATCCAAAATTAAATATGAACACTTTATTAGTTAAATGCCAATATATTATTCTCTGAAAGTATTCACACATTTTGAGTCACGTTTTTCTAACACGTTAAACATGTTATATAAAACGATTGCATATAAGAAATCACAATCTGAAGGTAAGAAATTCTAGGTCCTCTGTCAGCTAACTCCAATAACCAAATGCATAACGCTATTGCTGTTTCCAGTCAGCTGAGCAAACTTACATTCAGGCACCCCAATTCTCGCCTTCCATATGCCTTACTGTCTTGCCTCTGCTTCAGCCAGCAGAAGTGTGCTACATCTCTCAAAAATCACTACCCTTCCAAGGCTTTTAAAATAGCATACCTTTTTCCCATTTTTCAGACCTAAATCAATATGCAAGCCCATTAGATGCTCACACTGAAAACATTATTGCATCAGCAGAACAAACTCAAGAGCTGCTGCTTGTTTGGTAAATTGTTCATTTTGGTCCTTGATGTGTTTTCTATAGATAGAAAAAAAAATCAGCTGCTTTTCCATACTGTTTTTGTTTTGGGGTTTGTTTGTTTGGTTTTTTGGCCTGCAGCTTCTAAGATTTTTTTATAAATTGCAGTAGACGTCTAACTGGATTGCTTTCATAGGAAGGTATTATAAAGTCACTCAGAAGATCAGAAAATTCGAAGTACTTTCCAGAGTGTGAAGGTGGGACACAACCTTCTCTGGAGTTTTTTGTTTCAAACACTGTTCTCTATTTCCCCTTCTTGGAGTTCAGCAGCTTGGTTTAGCTGTTTCTGTTTATTCCTTCTCCAGGATCAAAATACAGTAGCTTTCCATCTGAATTCCGGTATTCATGTAAGTGAACAGAGTTACTCAAAGGATGCATATGAAATGCAAAGATACAAAGTAATGCCACTTTGATAGAAAAGAGCAGGATTCATCTGGAATCACCTGGAAATTATTTTTTCAAATTTATTCCAGCAGGATCGAAGGCTAGATATATTCTCTTTCAGTTCACAAAATTCGTGGTTACATTTCTTTTTTGACTGTTCACCTGTTTCTCTATCTTCATTATTATGTGTATTTATCTGCATGCAGACCTGAAAAACAATAGTTTATATTGAGTTAATTGAGAAGTGTTAATTCTTTTTATACAGACGTATTTTAAAGCAAACTAATTTCATTACACCTCAATAAATAATGCAGGTATCTTACATGGTAACTTAGCCAGAATGATGGGCTCCTCACAAAATGTGCTGTGGCGGGGCCCAGCCTGCATCAGTTCTCACTGTGAACACAGCCCTACTGCCACCACTTCCCGCTGATCTGGGAGAGCACAGCCTTAATGCTCTGCAAGTAAAGGCATCTGAAACCAGTCTGTGCAATTGAGAATACCTACATCTTCTGTCAGTGGTTTAAAATCTATTCTCAATTAATTTAAGGACATGAATAAAATTAATTTAAGGACACGAATAACAAAGACAATTAAACTGCGAGCCAAACTTCAAAAGCTTTGCCCATATGTGTGGTACCTTGAGGCTGATGGAGCCAAACAGTCCTGTTCCTGATGCTGGCCCTAAAGGTCAGGATCTCACCAGACTGGGATTCTTGTGCACATTCTATGATTGTGATTTCACAGAATCACACAGAAGGGTTAAGGTCGGAAGGGACCACTAGAGATCACCTGCTCCAACCTCCTGCCCAAGCAAGGACACCCAGAGCAGACTCTCCAGGCAGCTCTTGAGGATCTCCAAGGAAGGAGACTCCTCAAACTCTCTGGGCAGCCTGTGCCAAGGCTCTGTCACCCACAAAGTACAGAAGTGCTTCCTGAGCCTTCTGTGTTCCAGTTTGTGCCCAGTGCCTCTTGTCCTGGCCCTGGGCACCACTGAACAGAGCTTGGCTCCATCTTCATTGCATCCTCCCTTCAGGTATTTACCCTTCTTCAGGTATTTACCCTTCAGGTTATATTGATAAGATCCTCCCTGAGCTTCCTCTTATCCAGGTTGAAATAGTAGATATTATGGACTTTTATAAGACATTATAGACTTTTACAGACTGTCACAGAGTTTTACCAAATAACTTTAATGTAATTGGTCCTTAAATAAAACCAGGCATCCACGGAGTTAGGTGACACTCTTTGACTTCTATTACTGAACTAGGAGTCTTTTTATGGTTAGGCAAACATTAGATTCAACAGAGTTGTCTAAGCAAAATATAGACAACAATGATTACTTTGAAGATCTGGTTTTTAGGTTATACGTTTCTCCGTATTATGGAGAAAAAAAAACAAAAAACAAAAAACGAGAGAGTTAAATGTAGCCTTCAATCCACCTATGTAAACCAACCACAAAGATTTTTTGGTGGCTGGCTTTGGTGCCTGCAAGGAGGCTTTTTGATGTTGGCCAATTAGGTAAAACTGCAGGCCACACTTAAATGAACGCTTTTCCTTCTCTATGGTAGAGCACTGCACTAAATTTGACTGACATACTAAAGAGCTGATGCTGCCAATAACTAAAAATCTAAATACTTTCATATCTAACTACTCTTGTTGAGTTTGAGATATAGTGGATAAAAATAAGATCAATAATCAAAGTGATTATGGAAAGGAGAGAAACTCCCACTGATTATTTGTTGAAATAAGCCACCTTAAACATTAAATTCAGGGTAGAAATCCAATGTGAAGTAGCAAGCGTGATTTTATGTATATAGAAGTTAAAGGCAATTATTTGTATAAGTGCGATCTTTGTCTTTTACTGGAGAATTAATTGAAGTCTTTCACTACTAAACCAGACTACATATCTTGACTACAGACATCCAGATCATTGACTTAAATAGTCTTTGCACCAGGTTTAATGTCTGTTACAAGACATGCTATACAGAGCAAAATTTGTCATGCATGTAACATGTGCATGATAGATGCACCTTTGAGAGGTAGATGTGATAATCTGTGCTGAAGAGCTCTGAGGAGTAAGGCACATACTTCCATCACTACCACTCACCTTTTCTTTTTTATGTCTTTCACATTTGCACTGTAGAACTTGTAATGTCCCACATGAGACTAATGCTGCTTTCCATCTAAATTCTTTGATGATTTTTTGCTTATTAAAGAATTTGAGCATGTTGCATGCCATACTCTGTAGTGATTCTATTTCCTGTGAAGAGAGCAACAAAAAAAACTTGCTGAAAAGTCTGTGCACTGTTAATTCCATGTAGTGTTTGTTTGTCTTAAAACAAAAGCTCCATCAGTAACCATTAGTTTCTTTATCTGGCATAACAACAGTCTGTTCCAATAAATCATGATTAATCTGACCCAATTGCCATCTCTTCAAAATATTTAAAACATCAATTTGTAATTAGCACTAATAATACTAGCAATAATAATATTAGGGATAAATCATAGCCTTAATGAAAGCAGCTGACGCAATCAGGAAAATGCTGACCAATTTTTGAACTCGGTCCTTTTACCAAGTCATGATAAAATCCACAGCTACAACGGACAATTGCTTTCAGTTATTTAAGATCTGCCCAGACTACTTTTTTTAAGCTCTCAAATCGTAAGTGGAAACCTTAGCTAACATGACTTCTGTAGAAAAACAAAAACAGATGTTGGAAAAATTTTGTTTTCTTCCATTGTCAAAATACAATCAGCGTTCTGTACTAATTTGTATTACAAATTTAAAGCAATTGTTGCAGTAGAAAAAAAAAAATAAATATTTCTGATGTGGTATTGTTTAATGATTCGATTGAAAAAATATCTGTTTACTGGACAGATTCTATGATTCCAAATTCCTAAAAGGAATATTCCTGAACACCATGCTTTGACAATTAAAAAATGTTACATTATTCACTATCACAATGTGTTATTCAGGGAGTGGATTGTACGAAGAATCCTTTGGGGTTCGTATTCTCTAAAGTAATTTTTGAGAAGCTAAACTTTACCTGAGTATCATTGCAGAAGAACACCTTGCTATGTTCATGTTTTTTATTCTTGCAGCACCTGTCACGATACTCTGCAGACATATTTACCTGTAAAATATAATATATGTTTAATCACGGAAGTATTTTTAATCAAATGAGCCAAGTTTCTCACTTATAGTTGGTGACCTTAACACTAAATTGCTCTGTAAGATCTCCTCTGTTGTAGCAGGGTCAGTGTACAGTTCTGAGCTTTCCCTTGGCAAGCAAGCAAAGAAAACCCCAATTACAGCTACAATTTGCAAAGGTACTCACAGAATCACATAGAATCACATAGAATCACAGCAAGGAAGGGACCTCTGGAGGTCAGTTGGTCCAAGTTCCTGCTCAGGCAGGGACACTGAGGGCAGGTTGCCCAGGACCACATGGAGGCAGCTTTTGAAGATCTCCAAGGAGGTAGAACAGCCTCCCTGATAGTGCTCTGTCAGCAGCACGGTAAAGAAGTGCTATATTCATTGCACATTACATGCCTACATTCAGGGGAAGCTCCTGTGTTTGCGCTCATTGCCTCTTCTCCTGCCACTGAGCACCACTGAAAAGAGCCTGGCTCTGTCTTCTTTGCACCCTGCCTTCAGGTATTTATTGATGAGATCCCTCCTGATGAGATCCTTCCTGAGCCTCTTCTTCCCCAGACAGATCAGTCCCAGCTCCTTCAGCATCTCCTCACAGGAGAGATGCTCCAGTCCCTTGCTCATCACCCTTCACAGGACTCTCTCCAGTAGCTATCTCTTTTGTAATCCCAGAACTGGATGAAAGTCTATTCATTTTAAACCTTCATATTCCCTTGAATCACTTGGTCTTTTAGCATTTAAAAAACTACAGGAATATTTAAATCTTCCACAGACATCAAACACAACATCTGTCAACGTTTGCCTTAATAAAAAGCCCTTGGCATATTCTACCATTAATTTAACATGGATTAACAGAATATGTATTTTGAGATAATCCAAAAAACCGTACACTTGCTCCCTTTGTGTGGCCATAATATTTTACCAGTAGTTTATTTTCTCTGCTTTTTGTTCTGCTTTCATGGTTGTCATCCAGATGACAATTGAATCTAACTCAACAAAACCCTTCTGTTTCTTCTTCAGCCTGTACACAAATAACTTAATGCAACCAAAAAAAGCTCCTGTCAATAGTATACTTGCTCTCCTCATTTAGGTGTGCATATGAACGAACACATTACCCAACCTCATATGCAGGGCTTTTCTGCAGATTTTTGCATAAAGCAAAAGCTCTTCCAAGATGAACAGCACTTTCTACAGGAAGGGTTTTCAAACCCAGAAGTTTAGGGAGCCAAATATTCACTGACACAAAAAAGCGTTATGAATATAATGCTCATCTCTACTTGTACCACAACAGACTGAAATTTTGCTGCAGTCATAGAGCACCAAGAATAAAATAAAATAAAATAAAATAAAATAAAATAAAATAAAATAAAATAAAATAAAATAAAATAAAATAAAATAAAATAAAATAAAATAAAATAAAATAATAAAATAAAATAAAAAATCATCCTGAAATTCAGTTTTATCTGTGGCTTCATTCTCTAACCACTGACTCCATTTGTGGCATACTGTAGTAACCATTTCTGAAGGCAGTTTATTTGCTGTGGCTAAAGCAACTCAAGAGAAATCCTGGCCTCAAAAAGACATTCATGAAAATCAAATTAATTTCTGAAGATCTAGTATAGAACCCACCAGTCATGTCCATGACTGTGTCCAAACATCACATTGAGGGACTGAAAGTTACTGAGTTTGCCTATACAATTGCAGGAAACTTCCTAGTAAAGAGTTGCTATGACCCAAGGGCAACATCCCTAATATTTTGAAGGTTTATTATTGTTGTTATTATTATTATTGTTATTGTTATTATTATTATTATTATTATTATTATTATTATTATTATTATTATTATTATTATTATTATTATTATTATTAAAACAGAAAACATCCTCCTGGCTTCCCTGGTCCTGCAGCTCCAGCAGAGATGGGACGTGCCTGTCCTGGTTTCAGTTATTAACTGAATTAACTCTGTCCTAACTGAAACCAGGACAGCGCCTCATGGTTCTCCACTGCAGGAAGACAGCAGGATCTGCTTCCCAGAGGCTCTTCTTCCTGTCATGTTAGTACCTCTTGTAGATCACCTATTTGATAACTGCTCACCAAGAGCTTTTTATTTGTTATCCAGGAAACACTTGTCTTTGTCACAAAAAAAATGATGACAGACTAAAGATGCTATCTGTACTAACATGGCCATGATTTTTTGCCCATCTTTGGTGCCTTGTTGAGGACAATGTGATTTCTCTACAGAGAAGACAGAAAAGCAGCACCTTTCTCTTTGTGCAGTCTCAAGATTATCACACACATGATCAAAACGTTTTTGAAGATGAAATGATCTTTCCCTGAACCTAAAGGTATTCCGCTTTCAGGGAAGAGTTGATGCGTCTTAGTAAAGAAAGGTTGGAAGCCACCAGCATAATGCTCTGAATGATGGTAGTGGATGCTAAGTGTGAAGAAATATAATAGCTCTCGATTTCACCTTTGGAAAAACACCATCTATCACTCACACTTCATGCAAACAGATCTTGATTTATGACTGCAACAGAATGGTGAGTTCTACTTTAGTAACAAACTGTCAGAAAAATCCCCTTTTCATAGAAATGCCTCTGCTAATCCAAGAGTGGAAAGTGCTTTCTCCCATGAAAGCGTTCTTGGCAGATTAATTTGTTAATAATTCTTGATGAAGGTAAGTTTGGGGCACGAATCTGTAAACTCTAGCGGTGCACATTTGTATAGCTGTAATAATTGTGGCTGATAAAGCCATGATGGAGGAGAGGTTGCTACTTGCACTGAGAAAGTTAACTTTTTCTCTGCTGCTATCTTGAAAACTTGATTCTTTGTTGGTTATATAAAATGTATTGATAGGTAAAATAGAAATAAACTTCTATTGTAATACGGGTGAGTTTTACATCACTTGCATTAACTACAATTGTATTAATTTACTACTTAACCTTTAGAAAGGTACCTTGGTAATTCTGAATGATTATGATGTTAATGATATGAATATCTAGGACTATTAAAATGATAATAACATCTGTTAATGAAGCAAAAGTCTTAAACAGTTGAAAAATGAAAGATTTCAGTCACTCTCCATAAAAAATGTTTCAATACACATAAATATCCAAACAAGCCTACTTATCTAAAATTTTAATAGCAGGGTTTTACCTTTAAAATGGTCAGTGAATGGGCTCACTGGCTGGAATATAACATAGAAATTGTTTTGAAAATTGGTGACTTGAATTTTGTGCCTCTGTTCATTTGTATTCAATGGACAACATAAAACTTTAGTCAAGAAGCCTACAATTAATAGAGCAAATTGCAGCTTACAGAATGCTTTTTTCTCTTGACAAGAAAATAAAAGACATGTAGTAATAAAACTACCTTAGAAAAGTGTTGTTCTTGTTGTTGTTTTAAGTATATTATACTGCTTAGGTCCAAATGGTACTTGTGTCTAACTACTTGGTGTACAAATACAAACACATGTATCACAGTATTTGTGCAAGCAAATAGGCAGCATGTCCTCAAGTAAAGCCACAAACCCAGTACAACATGCAATTTTACATTTGTCTTTTATCAAATGTTAACATTAGAGCTTTTTTGTTTGGTTATTTGTTGTTTGTTTGTTTGTTTTATTATTTGCTGTCATCTAAAAATAATGAATGTTTCAGGTAAGCCAAAAAGCTATTACCTACCAGCTCATCGATGTCGTGGCTTAGTATATTCTCATACTTCACACGGATCTCCGCTGTTTTATTTCCCATTGTACAACTAGATGAATTCACTGGTGACAGAACAAGGAGTAGTGGCAGAACCCGAAAGATAGATCTAAAAAAGGCTGGATTACAAGAGCAGTTAAGTACACATTGCATGCCATAGAGTATATCCTGTATTAACAAATATATTCTGTAATCTGTTAAAACAGTTTAAAGGGAATCTCTGCACAACCAAATGACTTGTACCTCAAAAGATTCAGCTCCAGAGTAAAACTCTAGCTGAGCCTAAAACTTCCTCACACTGAAGGGTGATTTAGCCAGTGTGGTCGAGAGCCTTCAGCTATTAAGCTGACCAGCCACTTCATATCAACTTGGGTTGAATTCCTCTCCAGTCTTTGTAGAAAGCATTGATGAGGTCTCTCTATTGACCATAATGGGGCCATAACCACCTATCAGTACATATGTAGACAAACGAGTGCGCTAGTGAAACAGATGTAGACATTCAAGTGTCTGCAGCTGAATTCCACCTAAATTAGTGAATTTTCCTGTAATGAATCCTACAAATTCTCACAGACATTGACACAGACAATGATGACACAGACAGGCTGATTGGATGTAGAAACCCATATTAGTTATTACACGAGACAAAGTAGCAATACAACTTTTTCTGCAAGTTTTTGCAATCTTTTGGAGCAAGCCTCATTGTTCCTGTTTCTCCCCTCAGTGGACCATCCTTCTTTGCTCAAACCACTGGTCTTCTCTCCTTGCATGACATCCAGGAAAACAGGAGCTTTGAAAGGATGGGCAAAGAGAGAAAGGACCAAAATACCTGGTCAGCCTGAAGGGAGTGATGCTAACTAGAGGCTGCTTGTGACTAGCCTAATGTTTGGAGTGAGGAAGCTAATAGGAAGCTAATATCTGGGCACTGGCCTACAGCTGGACTGAGCAGGATGCTGGAAGCTTGTAGGCAGAAAAAAAATGTGTTGGAGGATGATCAAAGACCTTCAGCAAAGCAAATTTCTGCAGTATTATGAGCTGTTTCTACCCATCTATGCTACTCAGTAAGAGCAACAAACCTACACAGGGTAACTGGAGACACCAGAGCTGCCAGGAAAGGCAGAAGGGATGCCCTGACCCTACACCCTCCTGCCTTCCTCTTTGGTGAGGATGGGAGCACTGGGCACAGCCAGACACTCAGAGTTGGGCATCTCTGGACTTGGGCATCACTTGTGAATCCCAGACTCAGAAAGAAACTTTGAATAACTGCAGAACACTAGATATGAAAGTAAAATATGTATCCCTGAATATGCTTTTAAAATACTTATTCTTGTTGCACAGCTTCAAAGAAGAAAGCAGTGAAACTTGACCATAATCTCTACTGAGCCACATAACCTCCAACATGCAAGAACCAGGGTCACGCCATGACTGTCTGCTGTTCATAGAAAGTCCCTCACAGCCCAGCCCAGCCCTACTGCATGCTGCTGCTTCAGAGCAGAACGTGTATCACTTTTCTGCCTGCCAAAGCCTTTTTTTCTGACAGAGTACTTTGTGAACATGCTATGATGTACACCTCTGTCCTAGAAACAGGACTGGAAGATTTTCACCTATACAATTCCTTTTTTTTTTTTTTTTTTTTTTTTTCTTGTGGCTAGCTGCCTGCCAATTTTGGATGGGAAATTCATTTGGCTGAAGACCAAATGATCTAACCTTTTCAGACACTAATCATCAGAGCTGTCTATAAGGATCTCAAGAAATCTAGCCTGAAGAGATTTGATCCTACAGGCAGTAAATACAAAAAAATAGTGCCTAAGCAAGGCAGATAGGACCTCCAGATGGAGATCTGACTTCCACAGAGCTTCACCTTTGTAAATCTCTATGCTAACTACATCTACTCCAAGAGAATTATCAGTTTATAGGACAGGGATTTGTATGACTGTGATATCAAAAAGATGTTGCAGAAGCATGCTAAAAGTCAATTACAGGACAGCATTTTTTCCAGCATACCACTGCACCTCTTGATTCCAGTACAAATAAAAAAATAATAATAATAATAATAAAGGAACTGTAATACACACTTCCAAAAAAGTGATACAAACAACTCAGCTATGTTGCTTCAGAAGGACACTTCGGAGACACAAATAACAACCTTCTAAATTAAAGTCACTGTAACATATTCCATCACTTTTAAAACTTTTTTTTTCTTTTTTTCCAGTAAGAATGGAGTGACAGATGAAAACTGCAAAATCACTTCTCTTCCTCTCGTTTTACTTTCTCTATATTGGTCAGGCGGCAAATCTTTTAAATGAGGAAATGCCAGAATCAGAGCAGTTAATTCTGAAAGGGATGCTGCACACTCACCAAGCCCCTTGACCCACAGCAGGATCCCAATGCAACCAGTTTAGACGTTCCTAAATGAGTCCTCTGTTAGATGAGCATCTTAACGAGTCCCAGTAGCTTTGGGCTGAGCTAGCACCTTCCCAAGAAGCAGAGCTGATAGTGGCCATTTGGCTAGCTCTTCTGAAGAAAGGAATCTTACATTGCTGGTAAACCCCACTCTTTCAGCAAACTCCTGAAAAGCTCCTAAGTTTTATGTGGAAACCCCCATAAAATTCTCCAAGGAAAGCCGGGAAGACTCAGCATTCCAGTATTTCCAAATGGAGAAAAGCCCCTCTTTATGGTCCTAAAAATCCCCTTTTCCTCTGCTTTGTGCAAGCGACCCTCCCGCTCCCCAGGGCTGCGGGATCCCCCCCGCAAACCTCCCGCGTTATAGGGTGACAGCCGTGCCCCTGCTCGCCCGCCCGACACCCGCAGCGACCCTCGACGGCAGCGGCCCGGCGGGGGCTTTCTGCCCGCCCGCCCCCGGCCCTCGCAAGGGGCGCGGGGCTCGGCTGCAGCCTCCGGCGCTGCGCGGCACCTGCTCGGGGCGCGCCCCCGCGGGGCTGACCGCGGGTACCCGCGGAGCTCCGCGCGGCTCCCCCAGCACCACCACCCCCTTTTTTCACCCCCCACCACCCCCCTCACTCTCCTCCGGCCGCTTTCCCGGCAGCGGCCGGGCTGGGGACGGGGCTCTTTTACTTTCATTCTAAGGACAAAATCGGAAAGGAAAAAAAAAAAAAAAAAGAAAAGAAAAGCAAAACTGGGAATTTCCCCGGGGCCGTCACCGCGGGGATAAAAGGGCACCGGGCGGCACCGCGCAGCCACAGAGGAGGCGAGGAGACGGCAGAGCCGGCGGAGCGGTGAGCGGTGCGCGGGTGCGGAGCGGGGGGGGCGCGGCGCTGCGCTGCGCTCCTTACCATGGGACATGGTCCGCCGGGGGGGTGGCAGGGAGCAGCGGCGGCGGCTCGGCGGTCATGGTGGCGGCGCCGTCTTGCCCATGGTGCCAGGGGGCGAGCCAGGGGGCGAGCGGTGCCGCGAGTTGGGGGGGGAGCGGGAGAAGCGGGGAGCTCAGCACCCCGGGCGGCTGCCGTCGGGGGGCGCGGCGCTGTCAGACCCGGCTGCGGCTCGGCCGGGCTTTGCTTTTCCCATGGGGCTTCCGCCGGCTGCAGGTACTTTCGCTTTCTGCTCCCGGAGCTGCCGTCGGGCTCTCCGCGGGCGGCGCAGGGCTCCGCGGCCTCAGCGCGCAGAGGAGGGTGCGGGCGGCTGGCCGGCCGCCAGGGGAGGAGGCATCCCGGGGGAGGTCGGCGGCAGGTCCCGGGCAGGCAGGAGAAGGAGCCCGAGGAGCGGGGAGAGGCCGTCGGGGCTCCCCGAGGGCGGCGGCTGCGGCGGGGCAGAGCCGGCGGGGGGTTACATAGGGCCCCGGTTACACGCCCAGTGCCGGGTGCGCGGCCAGGGACGGAAGGATGGACCTTGGCAGTGCGCGTGGAAAGAGCCGCTCATCCGCGGGGAGGAAATCCTAAAAAAAAAAAAAAAAAAAAAAAAAGGAGGGAAGAAAAAAAAAAAAAAAGGATTCTGGAGTGGCTCTGTGGGAGGATTTGGGGATTTGGCTGCCCAGCGTTCTCCCGAGAGCTTGGTGCCTGGGTGGGTCGGGGAGGAGGGACTGCCAAGGGGCTCCTCATCAGGTGCTGGCTCACCCAGGGTGCCTGGCATCAGCTCGGGAGAGCAAGGTGGATGGTTTTCTTGGGGCTTTGTATTTTCCCCAGCATTGTAAGAAATCTGGCAGGATTGACTGAAACCAGTGAATGGCTCGGGAAGGTGTTGTAGTGTAGACTCAGCTCAAACTCTAACAGACACTCTTGTAGCTAGATTTTTCCCTAGGTAGATTGCAAAACCTATTTTACAATCTATAAATGCAAAATGTGATGTTTTGTTGCAAGTGAAAAGGCTTGGAATAAAATAGGGTATGAAATGTCTTTGTAGCGTCCCCTCCCCACTGCCTCCCACCAACATTCTTTTTGTGGTTTGAGGTCTCTGTCCCTTTTTCATCTGCATCAGCAGAGAAGGCTGACTCCAAAACCCCTCTGTCTTCTCGTAAGGCTGCTTATCTAAGAGTGGGGCATGAGTACCAAGGAATGAATTCATGGACTTGGCAAAGGTGTAGACTCCTCAGGATGTTTTCCACCCATTCTTGCTCACTGGAATCGTGCCACTTCATTCATGTAGAAGTGCCGTGCCAGTACTTAGCACTTTTTAACTCTCAGGGTGATTGTCTCTAGACTGCGCTCTGCTTTGGATTGGGTAAACATTTCTCATTAGGTTTTCTGTGGAAAATGTTTTAGTCCTTCATTATAAGTATTATGACAAGATTGAAGAGTGAGGATGTTTTCCACCCCTTCAGCTTTGAGCGAGTTGACTTTGGTAATAATTTCATGCCACTAATGTACTGTTTGGTCAAGGGATGGTGGTGATGAGTACCAACATAGCTCCATACAAAGAGTACGCATCTGGCTTTGCTTGTTCCCTTAATGCATGGCAGGTTGTATTTGACAGATGGGTCAGATCTTGAATTTGGACAAGGATTTTGCCCCACTAATAGCTAAGTTATCTTGTTCTTAAATGTTTCCTAAGTTGTCACTCTTTTTATTATTGTTTATTGTCTTCTTCTGCCAAGTATTGTCTGCAGACATGCCTCTGTGCACATTTAAATTTGCTGCTGTGCAATGTAAATTTATGCCTAACTATTTTTGTGGTCTGGCACTTAAAAACTCAAAGGTTTTGAAAAAGCTTCAGAATAAAGCTTGCAAAAGTATATCTTCAAGATCAACTTTATTCCAGGTACATCCTCCTTCTGATTTCTTGTGATTGTACCTGTGTGCTCACATGTGACACGAGGTATTTTATGCAGGTGTTAGTAAATTGTCAGGGGGTAAAACACACGGGAAGACTTCTTTAGCTGGTTTGGTTGTGCTAGTTTACTGGCTACCTGAAACATCAAAAGGACCGATAATTGTTTCAATTTAAATTCAAAACAAAGCTCGTTGTGATTCATGGGAAAAGGCAGCATAGTAGCTTTACATATTAATAGGATGATGACTCTAAATAGTGATGCCGGAGTGTCATAGCAGTTCTGCTGTTTTCTTTGGTAGTGGCAGGGTCTTCTTTTGCCGTTTTGTAAGATGAAGAGTCCGTGTGCTGAATGGATGTGGAACTTTTCCTTTTAGTAAAAATAAGTGGTGTGAGCTGCGCTTTGGCCCTAGCCCTGGACCGTGGTATACACTTATGATGCAGATGTTATTTGATGTATTTGTGTGGGTTCAAGGTTTGACTAATTTTTATGTGTGTCTGTGTTTTTTTGTTGTTGTTGTTGTTGTTGTTGTTTTTTTTTTTAAATGTTTGGAATCATTATATGGATTTTGTTTTCAAAGCACCTCTTTCAGTGATGTAGTAAGGATTTTTTTGGAAAAGATTACCTACAAAAGGATCAAATACAAATCTTCAGAAGTGTATAGTCAGCAAATATAATTGCCTATTTTTTTTAAGAATGAATGGACACCACCGAGTTGAAATATTAAAAGAAAGAATTTGACCGATTATCCGAGTATCATCTTACCAGCCAGTTTTAATCAAGAACTCATGAAAGGAGTCTTGAGGGACTGCTATAAAAGTTTTTTTTTTTTTTTCCACCTGAGACCAAGTGATGGTGGTTTGCCCATTTTGCAAAATGTATTTGGTGCCGAGCTGTAGCTAGCGAGCTCTCTCTCTGGAGCAGGACAGAGCTGTGGCTTGGTGGGTGAAACCTTCGGAGGGAGAGTCAAACTGAAACACTCCTGTCAAGTTGCTCATACATTAAGTGTCCCACTTCTTTTTAATACCGTGGCAGTTGATAGAACTATCTATTTTAATACGAGACATGCTAGGTTCACTATGTAAATTATTTGACTGAGCAAAATTCCAAATCAATGACTTCTGGAAGGATGCAGTATAATGCAGGGCATTAGTGCAAAAGTGTGCAGTTTTCTCCTTCATCCACCTTTCAGGAATAACTTTTAAAACAGTAAAAGAAGATAATTTGAATTGCATTGCTAACAACTGAAAGGCACCAGTAATTTTATCTGTTCATGGATGAACATACTTCATGGTTCTGTTCCGTACATTTTTTGAGGATAATTTCTCAAAGCTAATTTGATTTTAAAGGAGATCTAATTGTCTCCTGACCTGGTAAAATCTGCTGCTTGGACAATCAGCTATTTTGGCATTATATATTGATATCCACTGGAATACCAATATTCCTGGATAACTACATGATTGCAAAGCACATGATTTCTTGTTAAGATCCCATTCTCGTAAGACTAAGTACTTCTGGGAATGTTGCTGGCTTTCTACAGCTGTTATTTGTCAGCTTGAGAAGATCTTTAGTTGTGCCTTTAGATTGGACTTCAGGCTGCTTGCAAAGTTGCGCTACCATTAATGAATGATTTTATTATTGGGAAAAGATAGTTTAAAAGTTAAAACATTTTTATTTTATTATGGAGTAAAATGTAAGTGCAATAGTTGTCATGACTTTGTGCAACTCATGGAAGTGTGGCCACTGCTGCGAATGCACTTATTTTTAAGAGTTAATGTGTCTGGTACTTATGTTATCCTCATCTAACTGCAGGGGAGGGGGGAGAAATACGTTCCCTCTACCTCCTCCCACCCGCCAGAAAAACCCCAAACCACAAAAGGATCCTGGATGAACCGCAGTTCAGAGTTTATTGTGCACCCAAAACTTCCCCTGGTATCCATGTTTGGGAAGTTCAAGTCTTCTGATATATTTAAACAAGAGCAAGCAACCTAATTGTGTTGCATCAGAACTCCCATTTTGTTGAACTGCAGTTGCTACATTTTCTGTACAAATCACTGAAAAAACACATGAAATGGCTGATGCACTGTGCTTCAGTGCAGAGCTGTGACATGCATGCACTCAACTGTAAGGTGGCTATCTGTTTTTGTGTTGGTTTTTTTTTTTTTTTTTTTTTGGTGTGTGTGAGAATTCAAGGTAATTTTATCAACGGAAGCTAGGAAAGAAAAGAAAATATTCCTGGAAAACTATTAAGATAAGGGTTAGGGAAACATGTGAAGCTCACAGGAAATTTTTGTTATCAAGCTATGGAAAACTATTTCTTCAACAGAAGGTGGCAATCATTTTATCTTATTGTTTTGCAGGACAGGAAGATGCCTATAAAGATTTTAGCACCACGGACAAGATGCCAAATAATGTGATTTTAGCAAACCAGCGGTGGGATGGGGGCGCCTCCTGAGGGCAGCAGTGCAGAGGTGGAGGAAATCTCATAGGTTGGGGCAGTGCTGATGGGGAAGCAGCTGCCGGGCAGGCACAGGGTGTCCAGCAGGCATGGGGATGCTGGTGCCCCACCAGGGCATCCTCACCTTGGATATAAGACAAGCCCTGAAATTGGGGGGGAAAAATTGGAATGGGAATTTGTAGCTTCAAACCTGTACTTGGAAGGTTCTAGGCTCTGCTTGCCCCCTCTGCTAAAGTTCTTAGCTCTTGAGTTGCTGTGATCATTATTTGATGGCCCATAGGAAGAGGGATGCTGGGTCAGTTCACCAAGGGGAAGGCTCCATTTCTTGTATTTATTTATTTTTAGAATACTTCTGTTAGAAGGATTCTAACAATGATTGAGCCCAACTGCCTGACCGCTTCAGGGCTAAACAAAAATTAAAGCACGTTAATTGAGGGCATTATCAAAATGCCTCAGAAATACACCCCCAAACTTTTTCAAATGGGCAGCCTCAACTTTCCCAGTGCTCACACTCCCCGCTCACCCAGCTGGGCGACAGACTCCACGGTGGCTGGGTGCTGGGGCAGGATGTGGCCCTGCTCCTGGACTCTGAGGCAGCATCCATGAGGCAGGAGCTATTTCTTTTTCATGGGTCTTGAGCAGCTGGAGCCCTGTGTTGCAGTGACGGGCTTTGGTGCAGTCATCCTGTTAAACAAGTGGAAGTTTTCGAGCTGGTGGCTGCCTGTCTCAGTGCCTTGGAGGAGGCTGAGTGGGAGAGAAAAAAAAAAACATTCCAGATGCAGCACACTGCAAATCCGACTTCTGCTTCAGTGAACCATAGAAAAAAAAAGAAGGGATTGGAGCAGGAGGGCTTTGCTAATGCATTTTCTCTTGCTTTTCCTACTTTATAAAGTACAATGTCATGTTTGTTTGTTTTTATTTTTTCTTTTGGTAGTGGCACTGGTCTTTGCAAATATTCACCTGTACTGAAATAATGAAAATGTCAATGCATTGGGAGTTCATGTAGGTTTGTTTTTGTGTTTCTAAGAGTGCTTTCCTAAAAATATAATCATTTATATTTTACTATTGGTGCAAACTTACATATTTTCTAGTGATGGCTCTTTTTTATAATGCTATGTATATGAGTACAAAAGGGCATTTATTTAACTTTTCTTTCTAATTTTCTGTTGTCTTCCTTTCCTTGCCTTCCTCGCCTTTTGCCTCGCCTTTTGCCTTGCCTTGCCATTCCCTGCCTTTCCCTGCCTTTCCCTGCCTTGCCTTGTGGTGACTTGCCTTGCCTTGCCGTGACTTGCCTTGACTTGCTTTGCCATCCATCCTTAAGATAATGTAGTTAATACCCAAGACAACCTGTCCATTTTTCCATTTTTTCTTTTTCTTTTTCTTTTTCTTTTTCTTTTTCTTTTTCTTTTTCTTTTTCTTTTTCTTTTTCTTTTTCTTTTTCTTTTTCTTTTTCTTTTTCTTTTTCTTTTTTTCTTTTTTTTCTTTTCTTTTTTCTTCTTCTTTTTCTTCTTCTTCTTTTTTTTTTTTTTTTTTCTTTCCAAAAGGGAACCAGGATTCTTTCTCCTGTTGTTGAAACAAGGCAGGGAGGAGACATGATAAGAACTTCAGTGGAAGAAGATAAAATAAAATATCTCCAATTTTGTAGAACCAAAGTCTTCCCTAAGAAAAACTGTCAGGCCTTAAATCTTGGAAATAAATTGCAAGGCACTAATGTTTATTTTCTTCATGCTTTGGATGTATAATAATAAATGTGTGTGTTCTATTACAAGTATTCTGATTTTTTTTTTCCATCTGATGTTTGTTTTTTTCTGTTTGTTTTATTAGTAGCATTTTGTATAATCACTTCTCTGAATAATGTTTATTTTAGGAAAGGTTATTCTGTCTTTCACACATAACAAAAAACATAAATTCTGACTTTTAATGAACTTCTTCAAGGGTAAAAATAAATTTTAATGTTATGGCTTCTGTGAACTCCAGTTTTGTTTTTGTTTTGCTAACTGTACCCTCCCCATCCTCACAGCTTTTACTTGACTTGGTTTTTAGTCCCAGCAGCATGCTTAAATCCATGCACTTAAAAATTCTTACAAAATGACCTCTTTACTACCAAGCAGCTGCATTTATTGCATGGTAGTAAATAATGAAGAGGAAATCTGTTTTCCTTCACATTGATATAAATATTTCAGGCTGATATAAAAAAAAAATCAATTGATACAAACAAATAATAATAATAATAATAATAATAAAATAAAACAGATTACTTATTGTAAACTTTGATTTTGTGGGCCTAATCCTGCAAACATGTGCCTGTTTGGCCCTTATTTCAGCATGCCTGACTTGCATGCTTATTTTTAAGCAAAATATTAGTTTACAGGTTTGTAGCTCAGCTGAAAATAGAGATTCTCTACTTTGGAGGTTTTTTTGCTGGTGTCTGCAATTTCCCCTAAATATTGCAAACACATATTTATTTTTGAATATCCTGATAAAAAATATGCCTTTCTTCATTTGTAATGCCTGGGAGATAGATGTGTGCATAGAGTGGGAGGGAGATGTTAAGAAAGAAGCAAAATTACCATCAAAATATGGGTGTTAATGCAATTTATCCGATAAACATCACTTGGCAAATCAAAGCTGGTAGCGCATGCTGGGAATTGAACATCTTATTATTTATATATTTTTTAACAGAGAAAGTACATTTAAATATCACCTGAAGATGTAGCAAGCACATTGCATAATAAGAGCAGTGTGTAGATACTACAATTTTTGTTTTATTTCAAATGTTTTAAAGGACTGACTTTGAACTGGTGAATGGATATGTGTGCTTGTTCTGTTTGGGACTTTTGGTGTCTTTGGTTTATGTTCTCTCCTTCAGTAGAGATAATATGGGTGCTCACAGACGTCAAGTGACCTGAAATGAAAACATGTGAAGAACTGTAAATTGTTCTAATCTGCAGAAATGGATTAAATTGTGATGTAGACTCTAAAACTAAAAGGAAGAAATGAGTGACCAACAGTACCGTTTTATTCTTTTACATGATATTCAAAAATTGTTATCGAAGTTTTCAACAGTTGCATTTTTCAAAATGATTGTGAATGAGCAAGGCTCAATATGATTGCCCTAGCTCTCTTTCCCTCACACCGCAATTACTACATTTTTAATAAGAATTGATTTTGGAAATGCTCCAGAATGTACCACTTCATTTTGAAGATCTGAGTGTCTTTTGAGGTAGTGTCCTATAAAACAGGTGTTCTGGATCAGCAGGTTTTAGATTCTTGTTTTCTAGAAATGCTGAAGAAATATCTTATTTTTCATCCCTGTTTTATTTGTTTAATTTCTGGGCCATACAGTTTTAGGAGGAAAAATATCATGCTCATAATTCACAGGCCATTTCTCAGGCAGAATTTCATTTTGTCACATTTTATTTAATGTGTTTTTATATGGGTTGTGAGAAGCTGCGTCATTGTCAGTGTGTGTCACACCCAGTGTTGTCTGTTATCTCCTCTGAAGCAGATGATGCAATTTAGTGCCTTCTTCTGTGTATGGTTAAGATTAGGGCATGGCTGCGAGCAAGCCGACTAAAGATGGGCTAGGTAAGACCACGCGGCCGTGACACTTAAGGGGATGGATGAATGGGCATTGTAGCAGGGTGAACATGGGCCTCTGGGAGTTTTTGTCCATCACTGGCAACCTGTGCCCCTAAATCAGGAGTGGGTTTTGAAAACTGTAGAACTGTTGCATCTTCCATGGATACAGATCCATGTCATGGCATAGATGTCATATCTATAGATGTCATGGCATCATATACATGTTTTTCAGTTGCTTCTCAGGAGCACCCTAGAAAGTGAGCTCAGTGCCATAATGTTTTCATATTCCTAAGATCCTTTGAAGCATTCCTGGTATTTCTGTTGCATCCATACATAGGATATTTCTGAGCAAAACAGCAGTCTCAGGTCTATGTTGCAGACTTCTTGCACTTATCCTGTTCCAGCCCAATATTCCTTGTTCCCTACGCTACTTATGAATGGTCTTGTACAAATGTAAACACTACCCAATGGTGCTTATAACACAGCATGTGAACCTGGGCAGAAAGGTTTCCCCAGCTCTTACTGGCATATACTGGCAGGTCAAAACTTCAAGCATTTGCTTTCATGGGTTTGGAGTGGGACATTCAGGAGCAGCATGGGCAGCTTCTTCTAGCTGCGAATCCTGGAGCACAAGCTAGAACTGCTGCCCCCTTCGTTTCCCTGCCATGTAAAACTCTCCTTCTTTCTAGGAAGAGCCTCTAGGCTATAACCAGAGCTCACCATTATTAATTTGGCAAGCAGAAGATACGGGATCTTCCTGGGTTTGTGTTTTCAGGAAAAGAAGTTCTAGGGAAGTGATTCAGGAGACAAGACGCAAAGAAAGCACCAAATGCTTTAATTCTAATAAAAGCAAAAGTGAAATCTCTATTGTTATATAAATCAAGACACCTTGGCTCTTAGCACTTGGAGGTGGTAAACAGGTAATTTAACCATAAAAAGTAACACTGGAGGTCTCAGTGTGGTACAGAGAAACCCACTGTCCCCACGGCAGCCTGGGACCTGGAACCCCTTGTCTGCAGCATGCCTCTCCTGCTGCCTTACCACGGCTCAGTAAAGTAGCAGAAGCAAACCCTGTGCTGCATGACCAGGTTACAAAAGTCTTAAAAAGCCAAGTCTGTCCCAACTGACGCTGTGAAACAAGTTTAGACTGCGATATCAGGAAGTTTTTCCTTGAAGCTGGACTGCATAAAGTACAACATGAAGGTATAACGGCGCATGGGCACTACTGTCACCACCACCGGTTGGACTCCGTCTCTCAAAAACTGATCTCTCTTGGGCTAGGTCTCCATGGACTTTGACATATGGGTGTAAGTTACCAGCAGTTGCCTAGTATGTGGGAAGTGCTAGCAATCATCAGCTTTTCCACTTCTGCAGATTGAAAAATTATCAGCTTCTGCCTCTTTGTCCTTTGCATTCACGCTCATTGCAGTCCACGTTCCCCTTGTAACAAGCATCCTCTTTTCATCTAGAAGCCACCTAAGGAATAATATGAAAGCAGTTGCTAGAATCATGCTTATGTCACTGGAAACCTGCCTCTCATTCACTCTGTCATAAGGTATCTTATTAGCTGTTGATCCAAAAAGAGTCCTTTGGCTGTCAGTAACTTTTGGTAGGCAAACCACTTTGCAGTCTGCCAATGAATCTGCATCTTCCAGTGAAATTTCAAGCTTGTCTAGATCCAAGATGATCTGCTACCCCAGGCAGTCAAGAAACTGAGGAGGACATCCTTCTGGTCCCTGCCCAGGGGGTGTTTCCAACACGAGCTTCAGACAGTGTTCAAGGCACTTTCCTTTCAAATGGGATGCCTGCTTCCAACCCTTGATTCTCAGGCTTCAGTGGCATACCTACTTCCCAGATCTTTCTGGTGCTGATGAAATTTCTTCTTTTTCTAGAAGCACTTCAAAAAGCTTCACTGCTGTCAAGATTGGAGTCACTGCTACTAACTCCTGGAGCAAAGGTTGGATGAATGCCTAAGGAAGAACTGTGGGGAGCAGGCAAACACAGGGCAGGGCCAGAACAGCTGGTAAACAAACATTAATTGGTTAGTCAGGGATTTGTTCCATCCCTCTTCAGCACTGCACTCGGGGTGCATGCCAGGGATGCATGCCCTCGTATGCCAGCCTTAGAGTGCTGTGAACAAAGCAGCTCCAGATGAATTCTAAGGTGACTGGTGTTCATGGAGAACTGAGGTGTGACAACATGATCTCTGGGCACAGGGAGATAGAAGGCTACAACAATGAAAATCATAAAGGTGACAGACATACTTCCTTTAAAACAGTGTTAAAAACCCAACAACCAAACCAACCAACCAGAAACAAAAGAAAACAAAACTGATGAATAGCAAGAAGGTAAAGTGGGCCTGACTTTCTCTCTGCAATGGTAATTAGAAAGAGATTGGGGATCCCCTTTGAATATACTCGAGTACTGTTGTGTTTCTTTTGCCCTAGCCAGATTTCTTATCTCTCCCTAAGAAGCCTGCCAGAGCTAATCAGCCTGCTGATATCTGTGGAGGTAGCGTGAGACACAGGTGAGTTGGACAGAGGTGGGGTCAGTTCATGATTTGCCTGTGCTGACAACGCCGGGGGTAACAGCTGGGAGTACGTATGTCTATCAGGGACTGAGTCACTGCTCAGCACCTTGCCCTCATCCCGTGCGTTGCTATCACTGCACTTGGAGCAAACAAGTTGCTGCTTAAGAATAAAACATTAACATGCGTGTGCGTGCAGTGCTGGCTGGCATCATGGGTGTCAACCCCAGTCAGTTTCTGCATAGGTTTTTGCTTAGTAAATTACACCTCCGAATTTTGACTGGCAGTTTGAACAAGGGCACCAGGCAAACAGGAGGAGGAGAGGAGCAGGAGGGTGGCAGTCACCCTTATCTCTCAGCCTGGCAGCTCTGGGCGTATTGCTCTGGAGGTGAGACAGGCTTTGGTTGTGCTATGCGAGGTGAGTGCCAAGCTACCTATAACCAGCAGTGCTGTTGATACAACAGTCAGCAGCTAAACAAAATGGTAAGTCAGGTGTGAGGTGTACCTGAAGAAGAGGCAGGCTGGAAAGGGGTTCCTAGCAAGTGTAGTATGCAAAGGTGTTGTTTCTGCTGCACTCTTCTGTGGATCACATGGGTTTTTCTGGCACAAGGCTATAATCTAGACAGTCTCAAAAAGCTGAAGGTGCAATCAGGAATGGAGGATACTTTGGCCCCAAGAGAATCAAATTATATGATACCTTGATCACGAGGAGAGACCTGGCTGCTGGTGCTCCCTGCAGCGGCAATGCTTTTTGAAGATAAATTGTCCACTTAAAATTTGGAAGTACTCCTGTAAGTGAGTCACACAGTATCTCCTCACACAGTAACTTCTATTATTCAAAGAAATCTCTGTAATAAGCACTGAAGATTTAGAGGATGTAAAACAAATTTACATAGTCCACACATTGGAAAAGTGAATAAAGCATGTTTCACAAAGACGGATGTATCTAGTTTTTAATATTATCAGGATATTTTGCAAAACATTCTTTAGTAAAAAAAATGTCTTTACCAAAAATAAGGTTAAAGGGCTTTGATTCCTGTCCAAGGCTTTATTTGGAGGGGAGGAAGTGGACTAGAGCACATTAGGCTGGACACCAGTAGTGCTTAGTTTTAATTTTATGTGAAACTGATGACCCAACAGCTTCTTGGCTTCTGCTTTATTCTTGTATCCCTTAATTTTTAAACTGAATAAAGGCATGTCTGTTCCCAGACTAACAATATTATTGATAGGGTATTTTAGGAAAAGTTAAGTAAAACAGGATGGTCGACTTCTGAAAGGAAGACAAATGCTGAAGACAAATACTAGTTAAGACGTATGTAACTTGTTCACTCTGTCTGCCCACAAGCAGGAAAATAAAACCGGCATGGCTCCACACCAAGCATTTCTAGTGTTCCAGTTAAAACTTGGTATGATCTGTCAGCTGTAGGAAATGTTTGTGCTGGCTTTTGCCGATATTTGTCAGTGTTTGCTGTTTCTGCCTGCATGTGCAAACGTTAAAGAGTGTAGTTTCCTCACTGTTTGAGGATGCTTGCAATAGGATGGGAAGGGAAGATCTCTGCTCCTGATCAGCATGGAAAGCACATGGCAAGGCTTGTTGAAAAGTACTTCATTGCTCTGCATAGGTAGGGGCAAAATAAAAGGTGTTGCATATGATGAAAACATTTGCATGCTGCTTCTTGTAATATGTATTTTGTCCTGTATCAAAAAGCAATCTCACTACCCTTTCTCCTTTTCAATAACTGATGAAGATTTTTTTTCTTTCCTTGTTCTGTGCAATCAGGCATGCAACCACATTTCTGTCCTTATAGGGACATGAGTAAAGATTGATTCAGAGGTACATACTTCTGAATAAGATATGCAAAAATGATAGTATTGGTAAGAGTGCCAAAGTTGGAAGATGGTTTATTTGATCTGCAGAATGATAAACTGATGAACTGGTAAGTGTGATACTGACTGAATCCAATGGCATGCACCACAGCAATTACACTTTACAGCAATTACACAGCAGTTAACTACTTTGTCTAAGTGCCACTGTCACTTGCTACGGTCATTACAATCAATGTGGCTACCTGTGCAGATTTACCACAGTCATCCTTTGAGATGAAAAAAGGAGTACATACATACAGTTATTTTTCAGCTAACAGGTCATTTGCCTCCCACCCTGACAAAATGACCTCCAAAATGCTCTACAGTTTTGCAAAGAAATGCTTCACTGAATGGTTCACTGTTTCACAAAGTAAAAAGTAATTACAGGATATGACCTGTTAGAAACTAGAAGAATGATTTATGATACTCGGTGGAGGTTCAAGTCTAACAGGTCAGTAAGCCCAAAACTTCTGAATTCTGCCACCAAGGTATTGAGTAACAACGAGAGTCTTAAAGGATCTGGTATTTTTGAATTGAGGTGAATAACTGTACAAGGTGCCATGTCATTTCAGATGCTTTGCTAGAACAAAAACTGTCTGAGCTCAGAAGGAAAGATTTATGCAATAAATAGGCTTTTTGCTTTTGACCTCCATCTCCTCTGCAGAATGCAGCTTTGATCTTACTAAAATCATATTTGAGTTGTCTCAATTCAATGCTATGAAAGATCAGAGTAGGTCTTTAACAAATAAGCTGCCTAAATTCAGCAACTTGCATAAATGAGAATATATCCTCATCCTCATCTCTAAAACTATGAATGCCTGCCAATCCTTATCTTCAATCTCCTAATTTAGGTAGGAGGAGCCAAGTTCAGTGGTTGAGAGAGATGTGTTACATAATGCTTGTTTAGTGTAACAGATTTTGGTCAACACATACCAGCTGAAACTTGGCAGTCTAAGCAGTCTGTGAACATAAATTCTGTGCAGACATGTTTACCTTTTGTTAGCTACAAAACATGTTCAGGGGATTACATCAAATACAGTGCTCTGATAAATGCAGCTGTATTTTCTTTCTGATTTGTAAATTGAAGTGGCTGATGTTTCACACAGCAAATCTGTGCACTAAAGCAGGTATGAATCTTTCCCCATAGCAGATAACTGGCAGAGGCTATGTCTTTAATGGATACCCAGTTTAGTACAGTCAGATAAGCTGTGTACTTGTACTAGTTTTGGTAACTATGGCTATGGCTGTTTGTGATTATAGCACTGTGGCCTCTTGTTGGATGGAGCTTCTTAACTTGTATTCTGAAACATTATGTGCTTCATGAACGGATTAGATGATTTTTTATAGTAGCTTTACATATATTAATTCCTTCCAAATACACCAGACTTCCCTATTGTACCAATAATTATTGGAACATGAATAGCTGACTTTTTTGTAGCACTAGTACGTACATTAATGTGGAAGTTACGGCATGTAGTTGGATAAGTTTCTTTCAGAGTTAGACCGTAGAAAATACCTACTGTCTGAATATGACAAAGCTGAACTTCAGTGCCTTTTAAAAAACAGTTTGTTTTTTTTTTCTTGTTTGATAGTATTCTGTTATGCCTTATATTTATATATAATATATATTATTAAGTTATTCTACAGTTGATTTTAAACCAATAGCAACCAATACTGCCAGAGTACTAGCAATATTTTTCATGTAGTCTCAGACCATAAAACATCTATTATATTTACTTTTTCCCTTAAAGCTTATTCCTTTTCAGTAAGAGGATTATATAAGAAATCAAACAACACCCATTATCTACCCTTTTCTCTGCCAAAAATAAATGAGATATTAGCTCTTGTGGTCAGAAGAAAAAAATTCAAAGGCTCAATAGGATAAATAAGATTAGTTACAATCAAGTTTTCCAAACCTTAGAACTGTAATCAACTTAAACCAATTTTGGAAATGTTTAATAGATGACAGTACTTTACTAAAGAGAGCTTATTTAGAGCCAGTTAGTACTTAGCTTGTAAGCAAATACATTGTGCAAGGAGTCCTTCCCTACACACTACACTGTCACTGCAACCTCCTTTTCCTAGCCTAACGCTGTCTGTCCAGCAGTGCTCTCACTGGTTTTTCACCTTTATACCCCAGCATGTTGGGTGATTTAATTGCTAGATGTGAGTACCAAGACAGTAACTGAAGATGCATCAATGAAGATGCAATTCCTGAAAAATTTGTGAAAATAGGTGGTTGGGTAGAAGAGACCCAATACCTGGACTGAAAGAGAATCTTTAACATGAAATTGCATATTATGCACCAGATAATTGACACGAGAGAATTATAAAACCTGGCAGTTCACAGCAAACCAAAGAAAACCATGGTTTATGGTTTATTCCTGGTGCATCTGCTTCTGTTTTCTGTATATGGTGCAGTGCAACCATTACATGCAAAAGCAGGGCTTAGTGGTATGTCTGAACTGTTGTATCAGAATTGCATTGATTTTATTTTATTTTTTATTTTATTTTATTTTATTTTATTTATTTTATTTTATTTTATTTTATTTTATTTTATTTTATTTTATTTTATTTTATTTTATTTTATTTTATTTTATTTTATTTTATTATTTTGTGATGGAGCAGAAGTCATTTGCCCTTTGCTAAACAGGAAGGGTCAAAAGTGAATGGTGCTATAGTGTTCTCATGGTTTTGTGTCCAGATCTGTATTGCCCTGATGAATTATGATTGATTACATCTATAATCATGTATGCATATGTATGAGTGTGCAAGTATGGATAATGCATGTGTAAGTTTTGTAGAGCTTAAAAGGTCTACTGCTGTTGAAATGGTCTTTTCTGGAGCCCTATTTCAGTCTTCTCTTTCAAGAGAGTTATTATGTGGGTTTGAAAAATGTACTAAGAAAGCATCTTTGTAGACACAAATGCTCTAAATATTTGTTCACTGAAGAGTTTTGGGATCGCTGGTCTGCACAGCACTTGTAGGTGGCCTTAAGACAGCTGGCTGATCATGTTCTGCAGGCGCTGCTCCAGACACTAAGTGCTTACAGGATGGTATCTCAAGTGCTTCTGCAGGGCAGATATGGATCTTCTGTAAATGGAAGTAGTGAGCTCTGTTGAGATCCAGCCCCTGTGATAAAAGCATTTGAGAACTTATATTCTAATATTAAATAAGGATAATCCTCTCCACCCCAGTAAAGTATAGCCACCCAAAGCTTTTTCCTTAATAAGAAAGCAACAAAAGAAGCCTGAACAAACTGTTTATTTTGTATTATTTTTATTTGCTCTTTCACATAGCCACTCTACTCTCAGGTGTTTTTTTTTTTTTTTTTATTATTTATTAAATTTATTTAGTCTCCTTCAGAGGTGGCATGCCATCATTGTGGTCTAATACATGAAATAATTTTTAATATGTTTTCCCTAGCATAATTAGTGAGGATTATTTTATATGAATAAAACTCCAAGATGCTGAGTTTTTGCCTCTAGAGTCATGTCTGAGTGGTGTGGTATATTTCAGCAATTCTTCAGGCTTGAAAGCTGGTGGCATAATGTAAGGCCAGAGTTTCTGTAGGTTAGCCTTTTTTTTTTTTTTTCTTTTTTTTTTTTTCTGAACCTGTCACTGGAGAAAGAACAGGGAAGGAGGAACAGCAAGAGGTAGAGCAGATGACTCCTGAAAGAAAGTCAAACAGTACTGTGACAAGTAGCTAGAAGAAGTAGGATAGTCCTGTACAAGTTCTGTGTGTGCACCCGCTTTGCAAATCAGAGTTCTTAGTAGAGAAGCTTGAGTTTGAATCATAGAATCATAGAAGGGCTTAGGTTAGAAGGGACCTCAAAGATCATGCAGTTCCAATTCCCCCACACCACAGGCAGAGACACCACCCACTAGATCAGGTTGCTCAGGGCCCCATCCAACCTGGTCTTGAACACCTCCGAGGATGGGGCATCCACAGCTTCTCTGGGCAACCTGTTCCAGTGCCTCACCACCCTCTGACTGAGAACTTCCTCCTTATCTAAATCTCCCCTCTTTTAGTTTAAATCTATTACCATTTATCCTGTCATTATCTGATTGAGCAAAGAGTTGCTCTCCATCTTTTTTATAAGTCCCCTCTAAGTATTGAAAGGTTGCAATGAGGTCACTCCGGAGTCTTCTCTTCTGTAGGCTAAACAGCCCCAGCTCTCTCAGCGTTTCTTCTTAGGAGGGGTGCTCCAGCAGCTTGATCATCTTTGTGGCCCTCGTCTGGACTTGCTCTAACAGCCCCACGTCCTTCTTGTACTGGGGGCTCCAGACCTGGATGCAGTTCTCCAGGTGAGGCCTCACAAGGGCAGAGCAGAGGGGGACAATCACCTCCCTTGACTTGCTGGCCACTCTGGTGATGCAGCCCAGGATGCAGTTGGCCTTCCGGGTTGCAAGCATGCAGTGCTGGCTCATGTTGAGCTTTTTGTATACCAGAACCCCCAAGTCCTTCTCCACAGGGCTGCTCTCAGTGATTTCTTTTCCCAGTCTGTACTCACTTTGACTTGTTGAACCTCTTTAGGTTCATGTGGGCCCACTACTCAAGCTTCCCCATGTACCTTTGGATGGCATCCCTTCGTTCTGTTCTATCAACCACACCACTCAGCTTGGTGTCATCTGCAGATTGTGCAGATTGCAGAGCATGCACTCTATCCCACTGTCCAGGTCACTGATAAAGATATTAAACAGTACCAGTCTCAGGACAGTACCCCTGAGGTACACCACTCATCACCAACCTCCACTTGGACATAGAGCCACTGATTACCACTCTCTGGGTGTGACCTTTAAGCCAACTCCTTATCCACTGAATGGTCCACCCTTTAAATCCATCTCTCCAATTTGGAGATCAGGATGTTGTATGGGACCACGTCAAAGGCCTTGCAGAAGTCCAGGTAGATGGCATCAGTCTGTCTTCTTTTGTCAACTGATGCAGTCACTCCATTGTAGAAAGCCACCCGATTGGACAGGCATGATTTGCCCTTTGTGAAGCCATGCTGACTGTGTCAGATCACCTCTTTTTCTTGCATGTGCCTTGGCATTGCTTCCAGGAGAATCTTTTCCATGATCTTGCCAGGCACAGAGGTGAGGCTCACTAGTCTGTAGTTCCACAGGTCCTCCTTTGTAACCTTTTTGAAAATGGGAGTGATGTTTCCATTTTTCCAGTTGCTGGGGACTTTGCCTGCCTGCCAGGACTTTTCAAATATAATGGAGAGAGGCTTAGCAACTACATCAGCCAGTTCCCTCAGGATCCTGGGATGAATGTAATCAGGTCCCACAGACTTGTACCTGTTTAGTCTTGAACCTGCTCTTCACATACAGTAGATGGGACTTTGGTCCCCCAGTCTCCATCTACAGGTTCAGGGAAACATGACTTTCAGTGAAGACTGAGGCAAAGAAGTTGTTGGGTACCTTGGTCTTTCTAATGTCTGTCATTACCAGTTCACCATTCGCATCCATCAGAGGGGATACACTCTCCTTGTCCTTTCTTTTCAGAGCTTTGGGAGGATGGGTTCTTGTCCTTGTGACCCTGAGCTCTAATCCTCCAAGTTCTCATCAGACAGGAAAGGATTTCCCTCTATCACTGACAAGATTCCTCTAAATAAAGGATTAAAGAACAGAGAATTGCACTGAGAAGAAAAAGGCGTAAACAAAAACGGATTTCAGTACTTCAGTGAAACCTCATTCACTAGAGTTGTTTATACATGTAGTTTTTAGCTTATTTAACAAAAACCAAAACCAGATTCTTTCAGTCTTGGACATACCACAAGATAAGCATCTCTAATGATAAATTACTGGGAGAAAGATGACAAGCTGTCAGCACTGGATAAAAATTGTGTTCCTATTCAAAAGTTACAGGAGTGAAAGGTACAACAATGAGTAGCAAAGACTTCCAGGAAAGAGAGAATCAAGACATGAATCAACAGGCATGAACAAAAAAATTAAATGTCAAAGACTAGACATCTGTCATGAGATATGTATTTCTCTCTCATCTTTTATTTCAGCCAAGACTTTCTCAGACTACTCTGAGGTCTACATTTGGAATTGTAGTGATTAGAAGCACCTGACTATGCCAGTACTTTTATTCAGAAATGAGGAAAGAAAACAAAAATATGCCAAGATGTAGTTTTATGACATTCAATGTATTTTTAAGACCTTCATTAGCCTAAACATGATATTGTAGTATATTAATCTTTTTCACTTTCTGTTCCCACTCTTCTTTCTAGTCATTTTTAAACTGGGGAATTTGATACACTCTTTCATAAAACATAAACTTTTTTTTTTCTGATTATTTTAACATATTCGTGTTATATATTTGCTGTATGTGAGATGCAAACTTCTAGATTTCATGTGAACAGTCTTAATTTCAACAGGGGGTTGTTTTTTTGATCTTACTCTGTTACTGACTCTGAACTATTTGGAAATAATCTTTGTAGAAGGGAAGACAGGAAAAGAAAAGAGGAATAGAAGGTGAGGATGCATACCTCTAAACTAGTAAAGTAATCCTGATTTTCAAATAAATGCTGGAATAAAAGTTCCAAACACCTGTAAACACTCAAAAGATTAAAATGAGATGAATTCCAGTCAAAAAGTCATGTCAAGCCAATATTATTTCCTTCTTTGATAGGATAATGGGTCTTTTGGGCAGATGGGGAGAGGCAATTTCATTTGCCTTGGCATTATTAGTGTTTTTATGTTTCTTATGATATGTTAATTTAGTAAATAGGCTAGAGGAATGAAAATGTATAGCTAGCTGAGTGCAAGACTTTGGATTCAGATTTCAAAAAACCTTGCCACGGAGTTTGCTATCAAAAAAAAAAAAAAAGGAAAAAACCAAGTATTGGGGAGCCCTGTGAGGGTCTTTTCTGGGTTTGATACTAATATGTATTTTTTTTCAATAGCCTAGATGCTAGAGAGGATGTGATGGAGTTCTCAGATGTGGAGGAGTCGTGGAGTTGCCAAAACTGTAAGGGGTATAAAGCATGCTGGAGGACAGGATAAATACTGAAAATGATCTTGATGAGGTAAGGTAGTTTGGGGGACAGGAACAGAGAAATAAGCATTTCAATAGGAAGATGTGCAAGATCTGCTGCTAGTAGGAGTAAGACAATGCAAAAGCAAAATACAAATGTGTGGATGTGCTTCTAAAGCAGACAATGAATGAATATTACCTTTTTCTGTACCATCTCTTTCTGTGGTTTTGCCCTTGCAGTATGTGTGTATAGAGTATTTTTTATTTCCTGTATGTTCTTTGTCTATTGGATCTGCCTTTGTGGCTTGCCCAGCCTCATTCTGTATGTCATGCTTCAAAATTTGTTTTTGCTTCTCATTCATTTCCTGCTGTATGCTTTGTAAGTTCAGATTATTGAGGACCCATGACTTTGTCAAGCTGAGCTGTTTTTAAGTTTTTAAATTTTCTTATTCTTCCTTTTGAATGGTGTAGTTGCTTTATTTTTTTTTTCTTTATTTAAAGTGTGCTACTTTTTTTGCCAGTAAAATATCTTCCTTTCCTTTAATCTGGTATCTTCTGTGTTCATGTCAACTGTTCTTGTTCTTCCCTTTTTTTTTTTTTTTTTTTCCTAGATATATTAAACTATCAAGTAACAATTCTGCTACTTGATTTGCTTTTGCATGCACAGCTGGTTCTCCTAGAAGCATTACTGAACATTGATGGTCTCCCTCTCTAGCTGATTTCTTCATCTTTCCTTTCAAAGCTGGCCTTCCCAAATCATTAATAGAATTTTCTTTCCTTTCCCAGCTCTAGGAGAGAGATTTTCAGACAACTATACGGGTCACTTTTCTGACAGGGTGCTGTCTATTCTCACCTTTACCTGAGAATTTCCAGCTGAGCACCTTCTACTAACCCTGTGGAGCCAAAATGCAGAGCCTGTGGTCCTCTGGCATGGAGCAGCAGCTTGTCTCCTCCTCCACCCCAGCTGTCTTCTCAACATACTTACTCTGTGCACATGCAGCCTGTATGAATTATCCCATCCATTCTCATGCTAACTGGCATAGATAATCACACTTAATATTTAACATGTTCAGGCTCTTCTATTAAGTTTCCCACTTTTCTTTCACTGGTACAGATGTCTAAAGTGTTCTGTAGATGGACTGTTTATTTTTGTTTTCTTACTATCTTGTATGACTTATTTTAAGGAATAATCATTGTCAACTTTCTCACTTCTTCCTGTGTCTCCCTTTGCTCCATTTCTGCCCAGGCTCATGTAGTTATAACATGTTTGGGTTCATGTTAAGGGTTCTAGGTAATCTTACTTGTTCTTACTGAGAATAGCCTTTGTTGTATAGTTGGGGGGAAAAAAAAGGCAGATATAATTGGCAGGTCATCAGGAAAGATATTTCCTGTGAAGAGAGGAAATATTAGTCGTAAGCACTGATGAAACACAGATGTGGAAGAAGGATACAGGAAAAATAAAAGCTGACAAGAATCAATGCAGACACTTGGTATTAAAGGGGACGGTGATCCTCTGGTGCAAAAGGAAGCTAAAAGGCTTCTAAAGGCTCTTTTGCCTATCAAAATAAAGACAAAGAAAGGGATTGTTATTCATACGTAAATCTAGCAGCTGAACAAAACGGTAAAGAGCTAAATAAGCTAAAGGATGGTGGATGCTGGAACAAATGCATGTAAATATGTTACAGGCTAGATGCCGGAAGACGGCTGCTGACCAAGAGAGAAAACAAGTTGCTAGAGCAGCTTCCACTAGAAGAAGGGTTTAGAAATTTAGAAAATTCTCTGGCTAGGAGGTTGCAGAAGACATGGTAAAATGGTCCAACAGTACACTACCTCTCAGCCCTACGCTTTAGAAAAGATTTAACACATTAAATTCTGTCCCACAGGCTCACTTTATTTTTTTTTTTATTTTTTATTTTTTTGACACAAACATCCTTATATCCCCTATGTAATTAACAGCAGGGACTGATTTAGAAAAACTGCACAAATGTACCTGGCATAGTTCTTTGATGCTGTGAGACAAAAAGAGCAGTTTTCAGAAGAGAGAAAAGAGTGGCTCTTGGTTTTAAGGATTATCTAAAGGGCTAAGTGGTAACTACTATTATGTTTGGTTTATTCTTTGTCTCCAAGGATTGATTGCTCATCTTAAAAAAAAATCAATGGTTGCCTAGTGACAGGCAATTACACTATAATTTAATTTCTTGTGTACAGATAAAATATTGTGTTGGCGCATAATGAGTCTGAAGTTATGATTGTATCAAAGTTTTGAGATTTTTAAGCAAGACATGTACATTGTTTTTGGCATTTCTATAAGCCTCTTGCATAGTTAATGTGTGGAAGAATTACATTCAAGGGTAGAATAAGGAGACACATATTGTTTGGTTGATTTAGCTTTGTTTTTATCCTATAATACATTTTCTTTTTTTTTTTTTTCCAAGTAAAAATAAATAAATAAACATAAAATCTGTGCAGGTGTTCTCTGCTGTGAACCCTAGCTGAGCATCACTGACACTGGCAGAATCAGTTGTCTGCTACTTATTTATTTCAGTTCATTTGAACAGGAGAGTAAATTCCTGGTGGATGTGAATTTGCTGATTGTGAGTTCCCTCAAAATAATGAAATAAGACATTGGAAAGACAAGTCACAAGAACTGTAATAAAATTGTGTTGTTCTTATTTACAAAGATTTGTTTGGGCTTCTGCAGATTCATGTCATTGTAAATTGGATCCTTTCCAAAGGATAATTGTTTTTCTGAAAATTAAAGTGAAAGTAAAATACATAACAAAGGAAAGAGAAGATATATTGCCACTGTATCATCCTTAATTTATGAGGAGCATGAATTTGAAAAAGATGTTTATTACATGCTGTCAGATTTCTCTAGTACAGAAGTTTCAGACCAGAATTATTTTTGTACTGGTTCTGGTCTGTGTGTGCATTTTCATGGGGGAGGTGTGCAAGGTCTCCGCTGTTTCTCCAGGAACATCATTATTACTTATTTTGGTTGCAGTTTCTGAGGGAGCAGCTGTCATATTTGCTCCATTTGCAGGCGTGAACGTGAAGTGCAGCACCTGGCTGTGCTGGAAACATTTCTGCTTCACTGAAAGTCAGCGTAGGCTGGGAAAAGTGCAAGGAACTTTCTTCTGAGGGGTACTTATGCGTAAAATCACCCAGCTTGCTTATGGCAGTCTTGTGGGTGATTCTTTTTACTTTTCAGCTGGAATACCTATATAGACAAAACCCAAACATTTACATGATATAAAAATTGCTTGCTTTAGTTTATTAATGAACAACAGGAGTAGTGAATGGCATTTTAAGTGCTACCAAACACTATTGTTATGCAATCACTTTCCATTGACTTCCACATATGGTCTGTGAGGATGTAGTGATGAACGTGACATTACATGGTAGAATTCTGAGCTTAACAAAATGCTGTTTATTTTGATATGCCGTTTCAGTTCATACCTTATATGAATAGCATATCAAAGTCTTCATATGAAAATGAAGCAGCAAGATATTTTCTAACCAGTGATACACAACCTTGTAAGGATTTAAGTTTAGATGGTGCTTTTTTTTTTTTTTTTTTTTTTTTTTTCCCTCTCCCTTGTTTCACTTGGCTTTTTCTTCTGTTTAATGAAGAATCATGGGATCATGATTAACCATGAAATAATCATGAGGACTTAGCAAGGTGATGTCATCTTCATATTTTATGCATCTATGGACAGCTGAATGGAAATCAGAAAGAAGCACAGGGAAATGGGTATTATATGTAGGTGGCATCATCTATTATCTTACAGCAGGTACTATAAAAATATTTGAAACGTCTCAGAAAGGAACCATAATAATGAATTTCAAATACAGTCTTCAGAAGAGCTCAGTGGGTTTGGTTTCTCCTGGAGGAAGTTTTTGTTTGGCTGGGTGCCAAGAGCTGACGCAGAGCAGTGGCAAGAAGGGCATCTTCCATCCTGTGGCCAGCAAGGTGGGTGTCACACAGCCAGAGCTGGGAAAGGAGAGAGGAGAGTCCTCCTGAAACCTCGCTGAGATCATCATGGGAAAATGGGGAATTGTGCTGATGAGGGTTAGAAATTAGAGAGTAACGTCCTTCTAATTTGCTTTACATAAAAGTTTATCTCAATGGTTTATCTCAATGGCATCCACACTTTAGGTCCAGGTTATACATCAATGTGTAACTAGTGGAGCCTGTTAATAAGGAAAACGTTTCCCGCTGTTAATTATCCACGAGGGGGAGCTAGAACTGTCTTGAAATGTCAGCAAGAAAGCCTGCCAAACAATACAGCCTAAACTCATCCTTGAAGCGCTTGTAATATCTTTCCGTGCAAGCCAGCTGCTGCAGAGAAACACTTCGGAACAGCCGGGGAACTGCTCTAATCCGGTGAAACTTCAGTCAGAAAGCATTTTTTTATTTAATTTTATTTTTTTCTTCTATATACCTGGTAGGTGCTACACCAAGGAATTATTATTAGCAGTGCCAAAAAATTCTGCTATGGCATTGCAAAGAGTCTCACTGCCCTTGTTTGGATAACTAGCCAAAAAAAAAAAAAAAGGCATTTCCTCATCTACATTTATTGTGGTGCATATCTGAAGCAACAGAGGCAGGAGGCAAACCAGGGTGGGGGGATGGGAATGACTGGAAATTAAATATGCACCTCGCTGTGCAGTAGAAGGTAAGAATACTTTTTGAATTTGTAAAGCTAAGGACCAGGACCTTCTAGGAATATGTGTGCTCATGGGAATAATAAAAAAAAACAAAAAACAAAAAAACAGATTTACAAAATATGTTAGTGTTTGATAGTGGATTTCTGAATGACTTGGGGTTTTGAAATCAACAGCAATAAAAAAGACTAAATTAACTGGTCTGAAAGAAAAGCCAGAGATATAACAAAATGATAGGGCTAAAATGGGGCAACCTCTACTTCCTCTGGCAAGTCAGTGTCCCTAAAGAAGGTCAGCTGGTAGGCTGGTAGTGCTGGTTGAACAGATGAAGTTCAAGCTGAATACTATACCAGGAATGTGAACCTAGCTGAATAAACATTCAGCTTCTCCAAGGAGATTTCTGAGTCAGAGAGGTGTCCGACATCAAATGCAGAGGTTTGCACACATGAAGACCTATAGGTACATAAGAATGAGAAATTACTGAAAACTTTTACATGGGCAAAGTATAGAAATACTCTTATTTTCAAATCAACAACATTAAGCAACAGGAGTCTCATTTTTGCTCTGAAAACTGTTGGTTATTATGTCATCAGAACATCAGAGAAATATTTTACAAACCAACAACCACTCTGCTTTGGGCATGAGGTGGAAGGGGATTTCAGGATTTGATGTGTGCGTGCGTGAAAGAGGAGTACCCCACTTACAGTTTACTCAAGAGGAACTAAACAAAAATTAAATTATTGTGCTCAATGACTGGCTGCTGTCTGCTCAGCACAGTGTGCAAAGCAGGCTGTCATGCCATGAGGCTCCATGGCAGTTTTGCCTTGTGTGTAATGTTAGTCTTGGTCTGAGCTTGGTGCCTAATGCATCCGATGGGCAGCATGAAGAAGGAACAAAGGCTGGGTGAAAGGATGAATGGGAATAAAATCCTTAAGGCGGTGGATATGTTCTTTACTACAAATTCTTATTTTCCTATTTATTTGGGAGAAGGGCTGTGTGTACGGATATGCAAACACTTGCTGTATCATGCCCTGTGGCAGAATTGTTGCAGGGATTCCTTTGTGAATAGAACATTGTGTTGGGGAGAAGGGTGGGACAAGCAGCATCTCATTTGTTTGACTCCTGAAAATTTCACTTGACACACATAAAACACAGTCCTCTGCATAACTAAGGACTAAATTTGGTAACTTTGGTATTGCCAAGACTGAAGAGCTTTTGGTCAAAGGCTTCTCTTAATATGTGTTACTGCAGGTCGCTCCACCACTTTGCCCTTTGGTCTGTGAAAAGCAGCCAAATGCTGAAACATGATACTCTTGAGGATTGTGCAAACAAAGGGAATATTTGCATATAGAGAATAATATTGACATTTGTGTGTACACAGTGCCACTTTAAATCACACTGAACAAAGTTGTAATTCAGGCTGCTTTGTTAGGTTTACATGCTGTATAAATTATGACCGATTCTTATAAAGAGAGCTCAGGAACAAAGTAAGGCATGGCTAAAACATAATCGAAGTCTAATATTAACAGGTAATGCAAACAACTGGAACATTATATAGCACTCAATTGCATTTAAAATATCCATCCAATTATTAGCACCCAACAATTTGAGAATCTATTGAGATTTTTCTTCAGTCAGCTTGTTTTATCAAAAACATCCTCTAAGAGCCAGTACATTGCAATTATCCACTTTTCTGATGCTAGCAATCATATGACAGAGTAGTTGTGTGGGTGGAAATATATTTGAGAAAGCATCTTAGCAACTGTCTTAATTGTTAAGTAAAAATAACTTTCTGTCTGGCAATGGAGAAATTTTTGCCAAATACCAAAATGTTTTTTTTTTCCAGAGATTATTTGTGTATAAATATTGTGAAATCATAAAGTAAATTCATTTTGAATGATAAATATATCTTCTTATTTGTTCTTTTATTAAAAAAGGCCAAAAAAATTTTAAATGTGAAATATTCAGCATGTGTCTTTAAAAAGAGAAGGGGAAAAAACATAGGAGCCCAAGAGTCAGACAATATAACAGTATAGTTATTGGCTACCTCTTTTTTGTTTTAAGTGGCAAAGGGAAACCAGAAGCTGTACTGATCTTTCTGAAAGAATAGATCCATGGGGAAATAATTTATTTGTATGCCAGGCAGGGAGATATCAGCTGTCCTACTCAGCAGTTAAAAGTAGTGAAGGACAGTGTTTAACTTATATTACCCCAGTGACTAAAATGCAGCCTCAGTACTGGTGTTTCTCTGAGGCTAAGGGTGCAGTTTCCCAGAACATCTCATTTACAGATGCTATAAAATACTCTTCTGCAATTAGTTTATGCACTTGACCTATGTTAAAGTAGAAAGTCTAATCCAGTAAGTTTCAAAATATTCTTTTAGTTTGAAATACTGATTTTTTTTTCAGTATTTATTTTTCTCACTATGCATATTATCCCAAAATTATATTCTATTTATTATTGTATTGCATAGATCTCCATATCTACTCTATATTGCCAGGCAATACGTTTGTCACTATTGCATTTCAGAAATTCTAAGTAGACTTTTTGTCTATTTATGTGAGAAGCTTTTCTGGTTCCCACTGCATATCTGGATATCAACAGTAGTTATAGATAATCAATATGTCCATGATATATATAGGTGTAACCACAGTATGATCAATAGTACTATGGCAGCTCACTAAGTAAATGAATTGATTGTAATGTATGATAGGTGATTAATCTATGAAATCTGGGAGTCCCAAATTCAGTGTAGTACATATTTATACCAAGAGAAAGAAAGTACCGGTGATATAAAATAAGCATCCTGATGTTATGTCATAAGAGTGAAAACTTCCAAAGTAGTACCTATTCATTAGCAGCTTGTCTTGCTATCTTGGTTTTCCTTACCAAGGATTGTTTGACTGCAGATTTTCTTTTTTGCTTGTTAAAACTTCTCTTACAGAGCCAGCCAAAACATCATGATTGTGAAAGTTACTATTAAGAATGAATTAATGAGGCTGTAGTCTGATTTGTGTTGTGCAGGGCTCTCATTCAAAGGAATTCAAATGAAACTCGTAAAAGTGAAGGGGGAAGGAACACTTTACTACATAAGAAGTAGTGAAATCACAATAAAATTGCTGAATTGATATAAAAATGAAATTGCAATGGCTAAATTTCCAGCACGGTGGATAGTAAGCACAACACCAAGCAGGAAGGAGGTCTAGCTTTACCACACTGAGTTTGAAATCCAGATAAACATTGCATTCCAATGTAAAAAGCATAGAGTTAAAAATAACTCCAGTTAAGCAACTTAAGTTAAGAGTGCTGTGGTACATGTCCCACTGATTTCTGTATAGCAGCCCAGAAGTCCCACGCCCGGTAACCAGGAGGTCACTGCAGCCCATGTTCTGGGAGCTGAGGCTGGGGCAGGTGGGACGCGCTGCCCTTTGCCTGAAGCCAGGTCCCAGAGTGCGGGGGTGCTCCCCACCTACCCCATAAAGGAGGTGCTGCTGCCAGAGCCAGGGCACTGCCAGCCAGTGTCATAGCCAGGAAAAATACTGAGCAGAAATTGAAGAGGAGTCAGAGGGTGAGAGTGGCAGCTGATTATTGCTGAGTACTGTGCAGCGCTAATGTCCTGATGGCTGGCTAGGGACAATACAGCATCCCCAAATAATGGCAGTCAGCAAGCAATTCCAGAGACTTTGATATGCATTGTGCTCTTTAAAGTCCTCACATGTACCCAATATAAAGGTAGCGTTTTCGCTTTCACATGTTGGTCTATAATGAAAGCATCGTTCCCAACTGGATTATCACTAGTCATGTATCAGAAATGAAATAGAGTTTGTAGAAGGAAAAAAATTATAAGGATCATCTCCATGGTTTTGTAAGGTTAACAGGATACTTCAAATCTCCAAGGGATATTTAAAGTCTTTTTTTTTTTTTTTTGTGTGTGTGTGTGTGTGTGTGTGTGTGTATGCTCATCAGCATAAGTTATAAGTTGCTCTTAAATTTGCACATCTTCCAGTACAATGAGATATCATGGAATCAAAATTTATAATCACTACTAAATATCAAGTACAAAATGTCTGAGGTTTCCTCATTGGTGCTGCATGTAAGTACTGTTGGGCAAGCATTGATTCACTGGTTATCTGTATCATGTATCTACAGTTCATCATGATTTATATGGTACACCTGTGATCACAGCAGATCAAATGGGTGTGAAGGACGGAAATGCGATTGCCTGCTCCAGCTCTGCCAAGGATCACTGACCAGGCTGATGGTTGTTCAGAAGGCTCCAGAGCATCATCTAACCAGATGATCTAACCAGGTATTTGCTAAATTTACAGAACCAGACCTACTAAAGTTAGACGGTCTCTCTAATCATGGAATCACAAAATGGTTGAGGTTGGAATGGTCCTCAGGAGGCTATATGGTCCAATCTCACTGCTCAAGGCAGAACACCTGGAACTGCTTGCCTAGGACCATGTCCAGATGACACTAGACATAATGGCCTTCAGTTAAGAAGCACAAATCTGATGAAGTGTCAACTGTAGAAGTCTTAATCCAAATCAGGACAAGCACATATATGAAAATATATATATTATTATTCTTATGCCTGAATTGGTATGATTTGATTGCCATTATAATTTCTACTATAATATATCGGCATCTAGTGGAATATTTTTGTAACTGCAATGTAAATTTTGAGCAAATTTGTGTTATTGTAGAGCTTTACAGCATAGCCACCAATGGTAAAGTATCCTATTGATAGGATAAAATGTGTTTCTGTATGTAATCCAGTGGCACTAAAGTCTTGCAATGGCCATGCTCACTAGAAATTCTGTATTTCCTTAAAAATAAAGTTGTGATTGCAGATAGATTTCTTGGTGGTGCTTGGAAAAGGCGAATTCAATGTCTTTTAGCAATTAGAATTGTTGGAATGGCTAGTACCGTTAGAATGGTTTATTTCCAGTAGCCTGGAAAATAAGAAAATGACGTGACAGGGAAAATATTACTCCTGTATGAAGATAGATGAACTACTAAATATTTATCTCAGATTAGCTTCCAGAGAGGGAAACCTGCTAACTGAAGTTGTATTAGAGTACACAGACATTCAGTTATGTGAAGTAAGAGAAGTTCAAAACGTGAAGTGAAATATAAACAGAGGACTAAGGAGAATCCCCATCCTTTACTGGATGTGGGAAGGAACTTAAGGAGTTACAAAAGATAAGGAAAAGGCTGAGGTGCTTAATGCCTTCTTTGCCTCAGTCTTTAGCAGCAAAACCAGTTGCTCTCTGGATATCCAGTACCCTGAACTGGTGGAAGGGGATGGGGAGCAGAATGTGTCCCTCGCTATCCATGAGGAAATGATTGGCGACCTGCTACAGCACTTGGATGTGTGCAAGTCGATGGGACCGGATGGGATCCACCCAAGGATACTGAGAGAACTGGCAGAGGAGCTGGCCAAGATGCTTTCCATCATTTATCAACAGTCCTAGCTATCAGGGGAGGTCCCAGTCGACTGGTGGCTAGCAAACGTGACGCCCATCTACAAGAAGGGTCGGAGGGTAGACCCGGGGAACTACAGGCCGGTCAGTTTGACCTCAGTACCAGGGAAGCTCATGGAGCAGATTACCTTGAGTGTTGTCACATGACACTTACAGGGCAAGCAGGTGATCAGGCCCAGTCAGCATGGGTTTATGAAAGGCAGGTCCTGCTTGACGAACCTGATCTCCTTCTATGACAGTGACACGCTTGGTGGATGAGAGAAAGGCTGTGGATGTGGTCTACTTTGACTTCAGCAAGGCTTTTGACACTGTTTCCCACAGCATTCTCCTCAAGAAACTGTCTGCTCATCGCTTGGACTGGCGTACACTTTGTTGGGTTAGAAACTGGCTGGATAGCCGGGCCCAAAGAGTTGTGGTGAATGGAGTCAAATCCAGTTGGAGGCCGGTCACTAGTGGCATTCCCCAGGGCTCGGTACTGAGGCTGGTCCTCTTTAATATCTGTATCAATGATCTGGATGAGGGCATTGAGTGCACCCTCATTAAGTTCGCAGATGACACCAAGCTAGGTGCGTGTGTCGATCTGCTTGAGGGTAGGAAGGCTCTGCAGGAGGATCTGGATAGGCTGCACCGATGGGCTGAGGTCAACTGCATGAAGTTCAACAAGGCCAAGTGCCGGGTCCTGCACCTGGGGCGCAATAACCCCAAGCAGAGCTACAGGCTGGGAGATGAGTGGTTGGAGAGCTGCCTGGCAGAGAAGGACCTGGGAGTATTGGTGAATAGTCGGCTGAATATGAGCCAGCAGTGTGCTCAGGTGGCCAAGAAAGACCAACAGCATCCTGGCTTGTATAAGAAGCAGTGTGGCCAGCAGGGCTAGGGAAGTGATTATCCCCCTGTACTCGGCTCTGGTGAGGCTGCACCTCGAGTACTGTGTTCAGTTTTGGGCCCCTCACTACAAGAAGGACATGGAGGTGCTCGAAGAAGTCCAGAGAAGAGCAACGAAGCTGGTGAGGGGTCTGGAGAACAAGTCTTACAAGGAGCGGCTGAGGGAGCTGGGCTTGTTCAGCCTGGAGAAGAGGAGGTCAGGCGACCTTAACGCTCTTTATAAATACATTAAAGGAGGCTGTAGTGAGGTGGGGGGTTGGTCTATTCTCCCATGTGCCTGGTGACAGGACGAGGGGGAATGGGCTAAAGTTGCACCAGGGGTGTTTTAAGTTGGATCTTAGGAAGAACTTCTTTACCAAGAGGGTTGTGAGGCATTGGAATGGGCTGCCCAGGTTAGTGGTGCAGTCACCATCCCTGGAGGTCTTTAAAAGATGTTTAGATGTTGAACTTAGTGATATGGTTTAGTGAAGGACTTGTTAGTGTTAGGTCAGAGGTTTGACTCGATGATCTTGAGGTCTCTTCCAACCTAGACAATTCTGTGATTCTGTGATCTTTTTTATTTAATAGTAATGAGCAAGCCATGTATATGCATACATACAAAAAATCAGATCCTAATTAACAGAACCTCAGAAAGTAAGGCTGAAAGGGACTGTCGTATCTGTACTCCGAAACCAATGAACTATGTTAAAAAACGACTTTTGATCTATGACAAAAAAAAAAAAAAAAAAGCCCCTCTATTTCTTTCTGAATAAGAACAAGACAGTCTGGCTTTCTTGCAGGAATTATCACAAGGATGGTATGATCTACTAACAATCATTGTGCTAACAAACTGGGCTTCAACACCTGCTAGTGGTGTTGATATAATCAGAAACTTTCAATAATTGGTTTGAAAACACGACACAAAAGATGTGAAAACTGAATACAGGTAATCTGAAAATTTGAAATGAACAATTCAAGTAAATTTAAAATGAACAACAACAACGAAAAAGCACTGAATAGGAAAATGGTAAGGAGAACAAGCTTTTTCTAAAAGGAGGTAAGTGATTGTAAGCTGTTCTGGATAGTATAAACAGTGACTCAATAGGTTGCTGTAGTGAATTCAGAAATAAAAGAGGATGAATAGGCAAAAATTTGAAAGGATAATAAAAATTGAAGCCAAGTATTCTTTGTTACTCTTAAATTCATTGATGTATACATAAATGAATGTGTACATTCATTATGTACATTCATTACTCATAAATTAATGAGTGTTATTGAAAAGCATGGTTTTAAAAAAATAACCCAATAGCCAAAAAAAGTATGTGTTTAGTGAATAACTTCTCAGGTAACATGATATTTGTTAATATTTAATGAAAACAATTGTAACCTAGCAAGCCATCTTTACTGATCCATATAGTTAAAGGAAGATTTCTGGTAAAGACATATAAAGCTACTTCATTGTTTTGTTAGGAAATCTTTCTCTTTGTTTGGATGCCTACTGCAAATTAAGGAAAATATTTTAATAAAGTGAAAATAAATTATGGGCCAACTAAATCCCTGGCATAAGCTCTCTTGCTCTCTTATGAGCTTATGCCACAAGACTGCAGTGCTAATGCTTTCAGGCTAACATTACTTTTGAAGAATATTGAAAGTTAAATGGATTC